>NW_027187349.1:6056035-6209210 GCF_028583685.1 Petaurus breviceps papuanus
GAACCAACAGAAAGGCTCCCAGACCCCTGCAACAACAGCACTGTCCTTCACCAGTGGACAGTATTCAATCTGTCTGCAGGACAGTCTCCAGACCCCTGCAACAACAGCACTGTCCTTCACCAGTGGACAGTATTCATTCTGTCTGCAGGACAGTCTCCAGACCCCTGCAACAACAGCACTGTCCTTCACCAGTGGACAGTATTCACTCTCTGTCTGCAGGACAGTCTCAGGGCTTCTTAGTGAACAGCCAGGTTCCAGGACTTCTTCAACAAAAGGACTGTCTTTCACCAGTGGAGAAATCTGGCAAAATAACATCAAAACAGACAGACAAAGTACCAGCAAAACAGCCATGTCTCCTCAGTCCTTATAGAGCTTAGCAGCTCAGGGGGCAGGTCTCAAAAGTCCAGGGCAATTCAAATCGGCCACCAGCAATCTCTTAGCCTCTCTCTCCACAAGGTGCTGCTTCCAAAAAAAGGTCTTCCGCCTCTCTCTTGTCTCTCCAAATCTACGTCACCAGCTCCTCCCAGTTCAGGACTTTCTTTTCACATCAACAAGTCCATCCCACAGGTGGGATTAACAAGCTCTGGGTTTTAACACAATCAATTTGAAAACCAAGCCAATACAGGGGAATCTTTAATTGCCATTACTATCACACCATGTGACCTTCGGCAAGTCACTTCAAAAAGGAAAATAAACAAATACATTTTTAAATGAAAAAGAAAAACAAATCATTCCACCCTGCAAATCTGGGGTATTCTCCACTATAAATACATATATCATCAGTTTGAAGAATTAAGAGGTTACCCACTGTAATGCAAATGTAAATTTTAAAGATCTTCCCTGCCCCTAGGCTAAAGTGCACCAGGAGCCTGGGGTGGGAGGCTTGTTTTTCAGTAGATACTTCTTGATTGGCCAGTGGGTCCAAAAGGTTGTTACATTCTCTGAGCCAGGAGAAGGCTATATAAGCCCTGATGTGTAGCTTTGTTTTGGGGGCTCACTTTGAAAAGTGTTCTGTGATTTGATCTGTATTCTGGGAAGCCGTTGTCCAGCCCCCCCCCCCCCTTTGAAAAACCCAGATGTGGAAACCCAGATATTGACTGGGTATGGATGTAATGGTTGGACAGTTTGGAAATCTGTCTACTTGATCTGTTTCTGTCTTGATAATTCTGCCTATATACTTTGAAGTTCGGGGTGCTGACCTTTTCCCCTGAACAAGGTAAACGATATATGTCTGACTGATTAAAGTAAGCTTGTTAACCCATTTTGAGTTGCTTTCCTTTAACAAAGCAGATCCAAGAACCTGTGGTGGAAGCAACCCTGAGGACACTTGGGGTGCTTGCCGCTACACCCACTGAAAGGGTTAGGGTTGCTTTGGAGACCCCAAAATACCAACACTCCGGGTCCTGCCTAATGAATTAGACTTGAGTCTTCTCAGCCAAAGAAAAGTAAAATTTATTAAAAGTTCGCTTGAATTAGACACAAAGTAAGTCTATGCTAGGTCATTCTATGAAACTCATCCACATGGCATTCTATGGTGCTCTCACAAACTTGAAGACAGGATGGGGTCTTATATACAGAAGGCTGTGGGAGGAATCTAGAGATGGTCTAGGGGAGGAGTTTGGGGAGGGTCTTCAGGAGGAGTTAATAAAGTCAATGAGTAACTCAGGGTGGGAGGTTGCTGGAAGCTGCAGAGAGTGGTAGGCTAGGCCAGTCCAAGGGTGCACTGATATTTTGATAGGCTCAAGGGTGGGAAGTAGATGAACTATGGAGGGCTAGGCTAGTAACTAGGCTAGAGTTAGTAGTTAATAGTTAGTAACTAGGCTAGAGGTCTGGGTCCAGCCACAATGTAAGGCTTATATCTTCATGAAAATGCCTTATCAAATGAGATGATCAGTAATCAGAGTTCATGGGGGTTCCCAGAACCTGGACCTCAAGGACTGGAGGAGAACTTGAGGGGGCTCCCAGAGCCCATACCTCATCAAGAACAGACATGTGCAAGTACCATACATGAAGAGACACACATCAGGAACATATATGTGGCTAAGGTGCCTCACACTTTCAATATGGGAAAGTTGCTGATGGTATAGAATCACAGGGTCATAGAACCTATCCTCCTCAGTTTCCTCAACTGTAAAAATAAATTAAAATGTAAATAATATATTAATATAATATAAATATTTTACTTATATTTATATATAAAAGTTTATATAATATAATATTAACATTTAAATTTAAAAAATAATAGCACCTGCTTCCCAGGGTTGTTATAAGAATACCTGCCACATGGCAGATAATAAATATTAGTTTCCTTCCTTCCATCTGTATAGACTATTAGCCCAGGGCAATTAAATGAATTGTACAAAGTCACAAAGGAAATGTGTCTCTATGACAAGATCTAAACCTCAACCCCAGAGTCTTCTGGTGATGCCATCAAACTGCTCCTATTATACTTGTTCCCTACAACATGCAGATGCAGTGAATGCCCTTCCTCTGCTCATTGAGCATGAAGTTTCCACCAGGTTGTTGTCTATCAAGCATTTTTCTACTGAGACCTGCTGGAATGGATAAGCAGTCTCCACTAGACACTGGTTTGCCAGGCAGAGTCCCAGTGAGCACTTGCATGGCTGGTGAGCTTTCCTCTACTTCTGGATTTTGGTTTCAGTTACAGTGCTCAGCTATCCTTCCTCATGAGAAGAGTGGAATGTGCAGTTTTCTTAGAGCTCTCAAACTAGAGGCTTAAACAAACAAAAATTACCAAAGTAATCACTACAATCATGAATTAGCAAAAACCTTCCCTTCCTTAAGAAGGAAAAAACAAAGTAGGGAAGGTGGAAGGAAAGTATTATTTGTTTTCTTCAGTTTTTCCTTATAAAGTGGCCATTCATATTCCCTTGAGATCCTAGGTCCTGGATCCTCCAAAAAGACAAATCTAAGTCCCAGATGCTTACCACTCCAAGACAAAGAACAGAGACAATCCTAGCTAAGTAGTTAAGGGATAAAGTATCTTTTCTTGGGAATAAACTTCCTGCCCCAGGGTTTTAAATTCCAATTAGACAGACCTCAATCTAGTAAATGGTGAATGCTGTATATAAACAACCCACTTGAATCTCTAAAGACTATGCTATACCTAGTTATTACTCATTTAACATTACTCATTACACATAACCAAACTCTAGAGTTTGGGGTTCCTTGGTTTCTTTTCCAACTCCAAGTCCCTTCCACTTTCCCAAGTAGAAAAAGTCAGGAAATGGTCAAAGATAAAGCAAAGTCAAGAGGGCAAGGCATTCTTTCCCCTCTACCCACCCAGCCACAAAGGGCTAGATTGATATAGTCAAAAGCCTTTAAGGACCTTCCACAAACTACTGATCCAACTATAAATTTGATGCCTTATGGCCAGTGAGGAGGGTACCCACTAAGAGGGTTAGGGTTGCTCTGGAGACCCCAAAATACCAACACGCCAGGTCCTGCTGAATGAATTCGACTTGAGTCTTCTCAGCCAAAGAAAAGTAAAATTTATTAAAAGTTTACTTGCATTAGACACAGAATAAGTCTGTGCTAGGTTATTCCATGGCGATCTCACAGTGCTCTCACTATTCTATGGCATTCTATGATGCTCTCACCCTTCTATGGCATTCCATGGAGCTCTCATATTGTGTGATTTGGGGTCTTATATACAGAAGGTTGTGGGAGGAATCTAGGGGTGGCCTAGAGGAGGAGTTTGGGGAGGGTCTTCAGGAGGAGTTAATGAGGTCAATGAGTGATTAAGGATGGGAAGCCACCTGGAGACCACAAACAATGGTGGGCTAGGCCAGTTCAAGGGTGGGAAGTCTAGTAACAGACTTGCCTCATCAAATGGGATGATTTAATCAAGAGTTCAAGGGAGGTTCCCAGAGCCTGTACCTCAAGGACTCATCAGCCAGAATTTTTCCATTTTTTTCTAAATTCAACTCAAAGCTAATTTTATTTTCCTGTACCCAGATAGTAATTTAACTTACACTGTAGGGAGCAAAACAACATATTTTTGTGAAAATTTTCTTAGCAAGTTGTCATGTGACCAAAAAAATGCTTTAAAATTTCAGAAAAAAAGATCACTTGCTGATTTTAATTTTTGAGATTCAATGAAAAGACCCTTCAGTTCTTGTAGAACTCAAAATAAATAGGTATCTTTAAGGAAACGTAAATGTTCATGCCCTATTTTTCATTTGGGCCAAAGATTCTTGCCTCCACAACAGTTTATTTAATGTCTGGTTGCCACATGACCAATGTGCCCAAGCTGTTCAGCTAGGGAAACCAGAACAGTGGAGTTTTCTACTATGAAAGAAAATGGAGCTAGACATACCATATTACTGCTAAACAGAAGAGAAGGTCCATTATGGAAAATCATGGCAAGGAAAGGAAAGGGAAGCATTTTGAAAGCATTTTGACAAAGCCATGGAATTACTCAAGGAAAAGTTTCCTTAGTTCAAAACTGAACTAATTTTTTTCCCAAAATCATCCCCACTTTTTACCTTCCCTATGGAATGGTAGATGGCAACATCATTCTCCTAGTCCCTCAGATTCCTAATTTAGGAGTCATACTGGATTCCTTACCAACTCTCACCTACCACAGTCAAGCTGTTACCCAGGTCTGATTTCACCTAGGCAACATCTTTCTAAGTCACCCACTTCTCTCCTCTGATGCTGCCACCCCTTTAGTACAGGCATTTATCACCTCATGCCTGGATTCCTGCAATGGTGTGCTGTTGGGTCTCCCTCCCTCAAGTCTCTCCCCTCTCCAATCCATCCTCCATTCAACCACTAAAGTGATCTTCTGGAAACAAGAGTTTGATCAAGTCATCAGCCTTGCTCAATAAATTTCCTTGGCTTCCAGTTGCCTCCTGGAACAAACATATAAAGCCTAGCTAGCCTCATAATCTAGCCTCCCTCCTACCTTTACAGTCTTCTTACACCTTGCTCCCCAACACATATTCTTTGATCCAGTGACACTGGCCTCCTGGGGGTTATACCAACAAGACACTCCATTTCTCAGCTCTGGGCATTTTTTGTGGCTGTACTCCATGACTGAAGAGCTCTTCCTCCTCCACTCTGCCTACAGATCTCTCTGGGACTTCAAGTCCCAGCTAAAAAAAACCCACTTATTCCAGGAAGCCTTACCCAATCCTGATTAATTATAGTGCCTTCCTTATATTAATAATTTTCTATTTATCTTGAATCCTTTGTTTGCAGTTTTTCCCTCTCTTTAGATTGGAAACCCCTTGAGGGCAGTATCCCCAGAACTTAAGGCTGTGCCTAGCACTCAGTAGGTGCTAATAATATTCATTTACTGATTAGTTATTACTCTTTGACAAAATCCTTTAATTAATTCAAACACATTTCATGCTGTACCTCTTTGAAATGCCTTTGATTAGTTTATTCAAAAGAAGTGTCTAAGCTTCAGTCATACCAAGTTCAAACCTCTGATTGGTTGATTCAGTCAAGATGTGCTCTAACCTGAAGGCATCAATCTGAGTGAGTTGTTTGGACTAACTAGCTCAGTCAACCCTAACCCTAACATTATTTTTCTGAAATCTCTAGTAGGATCAGTTTGTTATGCAGTCACTATGGTCTGACCTTCGTTCTATTCCACTGTGTAATACAGACTGCGAAGACAGTTAAGAAGCATAGGTAACCAAGTGAATGTCCTGGGAATATAACTGCATCTCTATGAAGATGGGACAAAACGCATACAGAGTTAGATAAATGTGTCTGGAGAAAATAAGATTGGCATGCATATGAACTTCATGTAGTTATATGAAAAACCTTGGAAGCACTGATTTTTAAGTGTGGGTCATATGTGTATAGGATGAAGAAAGAGTGAATGAGAAATGTAATAATGTTTGCAACGCATATACAGCTTTAAAGCTGGATGAACATTTTAAGGTAGGCCTAATTACTTCTTAGAGAATTTAGAATATTGATGCAATTCAGCTACTGAAAACAATGTAGCCAACATTGTTCCTTACTGACTTGTCTTTGGAGAGGTATTACGGGGATCACATCCATAAACAGGGCATTAGGACAAAAGGGACACAGTATAGAAAGTACTAGGGTTTGGGTCTTACTGTCAATCACACTTCTGGCATCTTGAGAAAAAAAACATGACCCCAAGCACTACTCTAGGCATGTATAGTGTTTGTTCCTCCATCTGTTGCTCTTTCAAGAATCAGAGAAGGGTATAAATGGAAAGTTGGTATCGAGGCACCATTCCTGTATGTACACAGCCCACAAACTGCTGCCTATAGCTATGCTGAAGTAGCACACCAAGATGGACTGTTTTTTTGTTGCTTTTTTCCCCCTGAAAAACATATTGCAGAGCAGTTTCTGGAAAATCGCCTAATATTAGATCCATGTCACATTTGCATAGAAACATATGGTCTTCTATGTGCAATCTCAAATTATCTGCCTAGACTTCAAGAACCAGAAGGTCCCAAATT
Source organism: Petaurus breviceps papuanus (assembly GCF_028583685.1). Taxonomy (NCBI): domain Eukaryota; kingdom Metazoa; phylum Chordata; class Mammalia; order Diprotodontia; family Petauridae; genus Petaurus; species Petaurus breviceps. The sequence goes on from NW_027187349.1 coordinate 6,062,509, forward strand.
CGCCTTACTTTTATGAGTCAATTTCTACTTAATGAACCATCATGTTATAGGCTCCCTTTCCCCTAAGTACACTGATAGTTCCCTGAGGTCAGATACTGTTGTACTTTTGTCTTTGGGTTCAAGAGTCCTAATTTCTAGTATAAATTTTTTTTGGATGGCTATGGTTTTGGAAATAATACAGATGCAGTAAAATTTATAATTTTTCACCAAAAACAACCCAAGTGACAATGCTATAAAATACAAATGCTGTAAAAAAAAAATCAAAACAGAAATAACTGAATTGACAAGTCATAAAATGAAATAATATATGTCAAAATGCTAGATGGCCCAGTAGATAAAGTGTGGGCCTGGAGATAGGAAGTTGTATTTTTATCGTTGTCATTTTCAGTTGCATCCAACTCTTCATGACCCATTTTGGGATTTTCTTGGCAAAGATACTGGAGTGGTTTACCATTTCCTTCTCCAGCTCATTTTACAGGTGAAGAAACTGAGGCCAAAAAATGACATGCCCAGGGTCACAGAGCCAATAAGTGTTTGAGTTCATATTTGCACTCAGGAAGATAAGTCTTCCTCACTCCAGGCCAGGAACTCTATCCACTGTACCACATAGCTGCACTGAATCAGGAAATCCTGAGTTGAAATATGGGCTCAGACATTTACTAGCTGTGCAACCCTGGGCAAGTCACTTAACTCCAATGATGAGACAGAGAGAAAGAGACAGAGATAGAGAGAGACAGAGACACAAAGACACAGAGATAGACAGAGACAGACAGAGAGATACACAGAGAGGGGGTGTGATAACTGATTGGTAACAGTGACCTGCCCAGCATCTCCCAGTCCTCAGAGATAGGAGGTAGGACTTAGACCAAGGTCTTCTTGGCTCTGAGAGAAGCTTTGTATCCATACCATGCTGCATGTGTAATATCTGTGTATTGAAGTAATTCTATTGCTACTAGCATGACTCATTTTGATCTAAGCTCTGACATGTATTGGCTGTGTGGCCATGCTTAAGTCATTTAACCTTTCTTCATCCCTGTTTCCTCATTTATAAAATAGGAATAATATTTTATTTACCTACTCCATAAGGTTATTGTAAGAAATTTGCTTTCTAGACCTTAAAGTACCATGGAAATGCAAATTGTCATCACTGTTCTTTATCTCATTCTTCCTTTCTGTTTCCTAATTCCCCTTAATTTTTTTTTTTTTTTGCAGAGGGATACCGGTTCTCTGTCATGTACATAACCATAGAGAGGAGAGGTAGTAAGAAAAAATATATATATCTATTGTATTTTTAGTGAGGAGCTCTGAAATAGCACTCCTTCCTTTCTTGATTAATATTGGCAGATTTTCAAGCTTGTCACAGCAACTAATGTAAACTAATTCATTCAAAACAAACTTGGCCAGAGATGCTGCACAGTAGATAGTTTTCTGTTGATCCTAAATGGGTTCAGTTAATAAAAACCATTGATGATTATTAGAAACTTTAAGTGGTCTTTAATCCCTTAGAGAATCAATCAGTCAATAGCTTTGGGCCCAGCACTAAGTTGCACAATTTGCGGAACACACACACAAAAAAAGATGCCTACAATCTGTTTGGGGAGAGAACACTAGCACAGAGGAAACAATCAACAAAGAACTGAAAGTGCTCAATTGCTCAATATTAAAACCAAGTATAATTGAAATTCACCTAAGGGGGAGATGGATAGAGGGTAGAGTAGAGAGAGAAAGTTTCTTGGTGAAAGAATTCCACCAAAGCCTTGAATGGAGGGAGATAAGAATGTCAATAGATGCATAGAGCCTGTGAAGGAATTCTGTGACACAGCCATCTCAATGATGAGGCAGATAAGAAGGTATCATTGGTAAACTTTGATAAAGAAGTTTCGGTAAGGTAGTAAAGGTATAAACCAGATTAAAATTGTTAAAAAGCAAGTGTTCCTCAAGAAGAAATAGATGCCAGGAGAGTTGATGACTCTTTTAAGGAAACTGGCAACAAATGGAAAGAAAGCTAAAGGATAATAGTTTGAGGGGATTGATTTCTGAGTCAAGAGAAGATTTTTTTTTTCAAATGAGAGATGTCTGGTTATATCTGTGGGCAGGAGGAGGAAGCAGCAGAATGGTAAAAAAGACTGAGTATGAGAGGGAATAAGGGAATAATGAATAGGATAAACACCAAGAAATAATAACAGGGAATTGGTCAAATGTATAAATATGGGAGCTGATGTTGGCAAGAAAGGGCACTTCTTGCTCAGATCTCAGATAAAAAGAGGAGTGAAGAGGTGAAGAAGTTAAGGGATTTTAAGGGTTAGGGGAGGGAAAATGAGTGAGCTCACAACAGATTGTGTGGGATGGAAAACCCCATTTAAAATTTAATCAAGAACATGGAGATTTCTTGGATAAAAACGGAATATTTTATTCTCTTCCCCAGAGAGAAGAGGGCGGTCTTCTCCATGACTGATCATGAAGAGGAGGCACACAAGGTGCGGTGAACAGAGTTTTTAACCCTAATACAGCAGAGTCATAGTTCCCCCTTTGTCCCTGACTCCCATTGTTTGGGGGGGGGGGGAGGTGTGCTCTGGCTGTCCCTGACTCCCACTGGCTGGAAAGAGGGGCCCACAGAGGCAGGAAAGCAGCAAAGGACTGAAGCTAAGTGGGGGTCAAAAGACTCCTAAAATGGCTTGCTGCTGATTGACAGCAGAAGTGAAATTGGGGGGAAGGGTGAAATAGACAAAATTGGCACCAATTTATAAGACACATTCTTGAGAATTTTCAAGTTTTCACTCCCCAGACAAGATGGACTTTTTTTTTATAAAACAGCAAAACAGAACACTTTACAATTGTACATATCATTCTGAGCAAAGATTTGAGAGGTGAAAAATAACAGCGGAGAGGAGGAAGGATAAAATGAGATAATTTGTTGTTTTGGTTGAAATGAAGGTTGTTTCAGATGGAAGAATATATTGTGTAAAGGATAGAACATAATGGAATTAGAAAAACCTGTGTTCAAATTCTATTTCTGAAATTTACAAGCTGTGTGATCCTGGGCAAATCACTGAACCTCCCTCAGACTCAATTTCCTCATCTGTAAACTGTGGAGGTCAGACTAGATGGCCTCACATGTTCCTTCCATCTCCAAATCTATAATTCTAAGGTATAGGGAGTGGCTAAATTCAAAATACTTTCTGAAAATAAATGACAACCACCAGTATTCCTTTGAAAATCTTTCAGACTGATTACGCCCACTGTACTGTCTTGTTTCAATCATCTATAAGATAGAAATAATCATTTCTAATGTCTTATAGTTCAGAGTGAAGAGTCAATAAAATAACTGCACAACATTTTATAAATGTAAAATATTTTGCAACTTCTAAACAAAAACTAATTTTGGCTCATTACTGGGGAGGAGAATATCAATGGACTTAGAGGCTCATTTTTTTAAGAGTTCAGTTCAAACATTATGCTGGTTGGGTAGTGTTTATAGGCAAGGGTTATTTTGTTACCATACACAAATTTTCATTATTTGCAGATTTCATCAATGTTCTCTGTTCTTCCATGTCAGGTTTCAACTTCTATAACTTCATTAGCATAGGAGAGGAAGACAGCTGTTGCCAATGTTAATACTTCTAGCATCTATGAAATAAAGATGGGATTAATGCCATGTGTTCCTCTTTCTTCTTACCCTCAATATTTTAGTTTTAACAGGATATTCACATTGGAAATGTACTTCTGACACCTCTTTATCTGCTTTTCCTCACTTTCAATAATACTAAGATTGTAGAAAGCAGGCAAGAGAAGGAAGAAAAAAGTATTTTGTTTCTTTTCAGACATAAGAGTAGACCATAGTCTTTTGTTAACGTCCTCATGTCATACTGATTCAAATTTTGATCTCTTTAGGTTTTCAGAAGCCCTTGTCCCTCCTAATTTCCATTTCTTTGTAATAATCCACTCTAAATCATATGAGATAGCTTCCAGGCTTGGAAAAACTGACCAAATTAATATATTCTTCTAAGGTGACATACTCATACCAGGATTTCAAACAGCCCAGCCTTCTCTGTTTCATTACTTCTTTTATTTATGATTATTGCCTAGCTGAACAATCCATCAGAAGGAAGTCAACTGCAATTTTCTGGCCTGAGTTGCATATACTGTACCAAGGACAATGTTTCCAAATACATCTGTTTATATCATGCTTCTGCCTGTTAACATTTTAGGGCTATGGGCATTTACTCAATTTCTTGTGACTGTTGCAATGAAGGGGAGGATTTGATTCAGGCTTGAAACAAATACAAATGGAAAGTCACTGAATCCTTTTAACAAAATACTAGTTACAGATTCTCACTTGGAGATCTTCCCGTTCTCCTACCCTATCATGAAACTCATTCACTAATAAACTCTACATGTATCCATCTAACTTCTACTTAGAAAGGCTCCCAGTGATGGGAAACTACATCTTGAAACAACACTTTTTCACTTGTGAATAACTTTTACTGTTAGAAAATTTTACTTTATACCAAGTCAAAATCAACTTCTCATTGCCTGTGCTTCTACCCTCTGGGGCATGCAGAACACTACCCTTGAGCCTACTATAATATTAAGTGATACTGATATCACTTACATACTATATATTGTTTTAATATAATATTAAATGCTATTGATATCGACCTGTGATAGATCCTTCTAAACTTGTATTGGTCTGATCAGCCATAGTCAAACACACTGTACCTTGACTCAACAAAATGATATCACTTTGGTCCTCTTCAAGAACGAAGGACAATGAAATCAGTATTAGGTGAAAAGTCAGAATGATAAAACATTAACCATCTATTAATGAAAAACATCAGCTTTGATTCCCAGCTTGCTGACTCTGTATTAATGCTTGCTGTAACACACAACTGGAATGGACACAATTCAAAAATAGTTTTTTTTTAATAATGGTATAATTTTGCCATTCTGAACAAAGTTCCTAGGTAGCCTGTGAGACAGAAGGCTATATCAGAAACAACAGACTGCCAATGATGACCATACAGCTACAAAAATGATTAGCCTTCACAAGTATTCAGAGGCTGATCCCAGCAAGAAGGTGTCACAAAGAAGCAGCTGATAGGAAATGAATAGGCAAATCAGAATAAAACAAATTTAAATTATGTAAAACACTCAGAATATATGCCCTACTGATAGTTAAGACCAGGAAATCATCTATATATATATATATAAAATCTAACATGTTGGGGGAAGTGAGACTGATATTATTACTCAGAATGATATGTGGAGATGAGAACAGCATTAGCCTCAAACATGAAGTACAGGGATTAATGTTTATACATTTAATGATTTATAGAGGGCATAGTATAAAAGTTATATTACTGTAAAATATGTTTTTTTCTCATGAATATCTAATTATTTTCCTTTTTATTGCTTTTCCAAAATTAGTCTTGCCTCATAATGGAATTTAAAAAAATCAACACAAGGGGTAGTGTAATTCTAGCAATTAGGAAGCAGCCTCCTTTTTAGATTTAATTTCAAGTCTTAAAAGTGTGCACTTTGTTTTCTCAAATTTAAATAGCACTATGATGGTATCATTTAAACCTTAAGTAGACAAGATAAATAGATGGAGGGTCAACACAGCAAGTTGAATTTCAAGCTAAAAATGTTTTCCTTTTTGTCCCCTAGAGAATGAACAAAATTAAACATGTTTTGTAATTTAAAATACTGTATTTCGTTTTTATTATTTTAACTTATGTGGAAGGTTTCCCTAACTCTTTCGTCCTTGGCAAACTTCACCAAAAGCTCATAGTTTTGGTGCTTTTAAGCAACAATAGCATTTCATTAATAAGGTACCCCAGAACTGACAATTTAATTAAAAGTCAGCTTTTAATGCTTACAGATTCCTGGGTTTTAATTTGGCCCCATTTTCGTGAATAATAAATATTATAGCAAGTATAGTTGACTCTCAATTATCTATAGCAATGGAGGGCAAAGATAGAACAAATTCCACAGATAGCTCCCAAATCTCATTTTAGCTAACCCTCATAACCTTTTCTGACAAAACTCTCCACTAATACTTCTAATAAGTAACAAAACTAGTTAGTAGGCATTTAACCAATTTCTTTTCTCTCCTGCATCTAGGTGTTTGGATGGGGAAATGGCAGAGGAAGGTCAGTGCTAACAAACTGAAAGAATAAAGAGGATAAGATTCAAAGAAGGGGAAAATGAAGTAAAACCACAAAACCATTCAAAAGGTAACCATTGATTATATTCAATAACTGCTTCCTAGAATGGCTAATGAGGTTGTAATGGTAATGAAATTCAAAGATCCCTTTGTATTGGAAAGCTAAGAGGTACTTAGCACCTAGTTCAAATTAAGACTCTGTTAAAGAAACAGAAGGTATGAATTCCTGTTGCTGATGTAACAGGAAGGGGCTGAAAACAGAGGAGCAATACTGAATATAAGGAAAAGCCCTAGAGAGGGAGAGTCAGAACTCCTTGGGATAAACTTCTTGGAGGCAGAAGCAGCTGCTGCTGAGGAGGCTGAAGAGGAAAGGCCCAGGCTGGAGGGAATGATTTTGATTTTGGGAACCTGAGTGAAGTGATTTTGATTCTGGGAACCAGCTGGAGCTTCTGCTGGGGAGCTACCAGCTTCTCCTGGGAGCTGCTGAAGACAGAAGAAGCATGACTGTGATGCTGGTACTTTGCATGAACCTGTTTGTGACTTTGTTAAGCCTTGACATCCCAGAAATAGAGACTGTGAAGAATTTAAGGTGGACTGGACACTGTGAGCTTCAGCGTGGAACAGGAACAGCACGGAGAGCTGGACAACAAGCTGGGAGCTTTCTGCCTTTGAACCCAAGTGACAGTTTGGTGAATCCAGATAGGAGCTGGGACCATGGAAGGGGATCCAGGGAATCTGAGAGCCACCTGGAGTCAAGATGAAAAAAAATTTTACTTGGATACTGTGTACTGACTAAGAAATTGTAATTTACTAGTGACCTAGGAGTGAATGGCTTGAGTATTTTCTGATGGTTGAGAATTGAATAGTGACTGATTTGTAACTTAGTGTGCCCCATGAGTGGAAAATTTTTAACTATTATACTTTGTGTCCCTTAAGGAGGCAAACCTCCTTAAAGCATGATTGAATGATTGAGATGATTGAATGATTGAGTTACTAAATGATTGTTCTTTGTTCAAAACTTTGTGACCACTGTGATGAAAACTATGTGGCCATTTTCTGTGATAAGATGTTGTGAATGATGTATTTTGATTATCTGTGATAAGCTGTAACATTGTGAATGCTGTACCTTGATTTTCTGTATACTGACTGAGAAGATTATAACTTATTTGTGACTGAGGGGTGAATAGCCTGTGCATTTTATACTACTCCTTAAGAGAGTACTGAGTTGTGACTGATATTGTAACTTACTGTGCCCCATGAGTGGAGAACTTTGACTACTGTATTTTGTGACCCAAGGATGACTGAATGATTGAGTTGATTGAATGACTGAGCTACGAAGTGATTGATTGACTAAATGATTATACTTTGTTCAAAACTGTGTGACCACTGTGGTGAAAACTATATCGCCACTTTCTGTGATATGTTGTTGTGAATGCTGTATTTTGATTATCTATGATAAGTTGTAACATTGTGAATTCTGTACCTTAGCTTACCATGAATGTTTTGCTATGATTTGTTATTAAATAGTGTTCACTATACTATGTAATCAGAACCTTAAAAGCTATTCACAGTACCATTCTTCTGGAAAGCTGCTCATGCTTGGCTTTACAGAGGTCTAAGCAGTATAATAAGGTATCTATGTTCTTCATTCTTAATTGCTTGCACCCATTTTCTCCACCCAGCATTCCAAGTATACAAGATTCAATCTCTTCAACTGTCTTTCCTGCATAGATCCTACCCTTCACTAATCCACATGCTTTTTTGCCATGCTTCATCATCTACTTGTGTTCCATTCTCAGCTGAGGAGGAAGGCAGATATCATCCTCACAAGATAAATTATAGATGGTATTATGTTGTTTCCAGTTGTAATAAGAGTAATGCAAATAGTGCTTCAACTATGAGAAAAAAAGTTAATAATATTAGAATAAATTAGATCAGACTGTTTGAATGACATGTGGAAAATTAATCACCATGGTCAGTGGTAAGCTTCTAACTCTTAAAGAATGACATCCTTGATTAAAACTGTCACTTGGGCCAGAGGCACAAAATGTATTTGTCCTTAATACTGCACCAGGAAAAGTATTATGAGTGGTCTACAGAAAGGAAGGATAGCTTATATTGTTAATACATTAGCTGTACTATTCACAATGTGCTTTCCAATTACCTAATGTACAAAAGTATGGTGTAGTTCTATTACAACATTGGCTATAAATCACCATGTTGCTTCTGTTTAATTCCATCATAGCACTTCATTACATCTGGTATGGTTCATCATCTCCAGATGACTTTCTGTCATCACTGGATGCTGCATTATAAATGCCAGGACCACTGTCTATCAGCCATCAGTAATTTAGTCTGTCTTGTCTTACTGCATTGACACTCCTAACTTCAATCAATTTGTTTATTTTTAAACATAATCTTGAGCTCTTTGTTTATGAGGATGGGAGATTTTATAAACTGACTAATTAATCTTGAGGGAACAGTTTAAGCACAAGGCTTATTTGCCACTTTGTCAGATTCAACAAAGCTGATTTTGATGTAACTGTCCCTTATTGAAGCCAGCTATATAAAACTATGTATTCTCCAGGGTCATATTATTTTTCCAGATATCTACCACTGTCTCTTATTTCATTTTTCTAGTGAATATTGAACATTTTATTTATTCTGCTATATTTATAAATGACAGTTCTAAATCCTGTTCAAGATTTAATTTCTTGATGGCTGAATGCACCTTCCAAATTAGCAACCTACACATATTCCATGTGCTAATTTTAGCCACAAAAAAATGGTAAAAAGACAGAGAGCACTATTATTGTTAAAAAAAGATAATATGCATTGTTAATAGAATACTTTTTAAAAGGATAGCTTTAATTATATTATTAATATAATTTCTAACCTATATGCAATATAATTTTATTCCATATGTTTCTTCATGTACATCTCATTTGTGAGAAGAAAATACTTTGAAAAATAATATATGCCCTTTTTATAAACGTTTTATCAATTTATTAAAATTCCAAATGTAACTGAATACAATGTTACTGTAGCAGGAAACTGAGAAGAAATGGGGAGATAAAATACATAAATTAGTAACTGTTAATTCAATAGCTGAAGCAAGGTGTGAACTACTTCTGTGCTTGACCTTACAGATGGGAAGTACAGCTTTACTCATGGGGAGTTGTGATAGTAATGGAATGTGGAGATTCCCCTGTATTGGCTTGGTTTTCAAATTGATTGTATTAAAACCCAGAGCTTGTTAATCCCACCTGTGGGATGGACTTTTTGATGTGAAAAGAAAGTCCTGACTGGGAGGAGCTGGTGACGTAGATTTGGAGAGACAAGAGAGAGGCGGAAGTTCTTTTTGGAAGCAGCACCTCGTGGAAGGAGAGAGACTAAGAGATTGCTGGTGGCCGCTTTGAATTGCCCTGGACTTTTGAGACCTGCCCCCTGAGCTGCCAAGGACTGAGGAGACATGGCTGTTTTGCTGGTACTTTGTCTGTCTGTTTTGATGTTATTTTGCCAGATTTGTCCACTGGTGAAAGACTGTCCTGTTGAAGAAGTCCTGGAACCTGGCATTTGGTTAAGAAGGCCTGAGACTGTCCTGCAGACAGAGAGTGAATACTGTCCACTGGTGAGGGACAGTACTGAGAGTGAATACTGTCCACTGGTGAGGGACAGTACTGTTGTTGCAGGGGTCTGGAGACTGTCCGGCAGACAGAATGAATACTGTCCACTGGTGGAGGACAGTGCTGTTGTTGCAGGGGTCTGGGAGCCTTTCTGTTGGTTCAGAAGCCCTGAAGAAGGATTTTCTTGTTGTATGTTTACAGAAATCCTGGGAGAGGGCTTTGCTAATGTGTTCAGGGGTTCTAGGACTGTTCTACAGACAGAGGATAAATTCATGAAGGGACTGGCAATGTATCTCATTTTGTAGCAGCAAGCACCCCAAGCGTCCTCAGGGTTTGCAGCTACCACAGGTTCTTGGATCTGCTTTGTTAAAGGAAAGCAACTCAAAATGGGTTAACAAGCTTACTTTAATCAGTCAGACATATATCGTTTACCTTGTTCAGGAGAAAAGGTCAGCACCCTGAACCTCAAAGTATACAGGCATAATTATCAAGACAGAAACATCAAGTAGACAGATTTCCAAACTGTCCAACCATTACATCCATACCCAGTCAACATCTGGGTTTCCACATTCTGGGTTTTTCAAAGCCGGGGGACTCTCAACATCGGCTTCCCAGAATTCAGATCAAATCACAGAACACTTCTCAAAGTGAGTCCCAAAACAAAGCTACACATCAGTGCTTATATAGCCTTCTCCTGGCTCAGAGAATGTAACAACCTTTTTGACCCACTGGCCAATCAAAAAGTATCTTCTGAAAAACAAGCCTCCCTCCCCAGGCTTCTGGTGCACTTTAGCCTAGGGGCAGGGAAGATCTTTAAAATTTACATTCGCATTACAGGAGTTAACTTAGAGGAAATGTTACCCCAAAGGGAGATACAGATTGAACATACAAATAGAGAGGTTTGGGTAAATTGAGCAAATTCATGGATGATAGGTACATTGAGAGAAACCATATACCTTTTTGAGATTAACGTCATAGAAAAATACAGTCCAGCTGACCAGCCCTCCTTCCTTACAAGTAAATGCCAATTTGTTAATGTACAAAGAAGTTATTTATGAAAGATGAATTGTGTTTTATAACTGGCTTTTCTATTTGTGTCATTCAGGATTCTCATAATGGACATCTTAGTTTTGTACAGCTATTTTCCTGATTATTTTTAATTTGATGCCTAAGTAAGAATCTCTTTCTTACTAATTTATGTATTTTATCTCCCCATTTCTTCTCAGTTTCCTGCTACAATAACATTGTATTCAGTTACATTTGGAATTTTAATAAATTGATAAAACGTTTATAAAAAGGGCATATATTATTTTTCAAAGTATTTTCTTCTCACAAATGAGATATACATGAAGAAACATATGGAATAAAATTATATTGTGTATAGGTTAGAAATTATATTAATAATATAATTAAAGCTATCCTTTTAAAGTGTTTCAGTTTAAATTTCTTTTGAGTCCTATATCAAGTCTGTTAAGAAACAGAACATGTGAACCCCATAACTTGTGAACCCCAGAACTCATAAACTGCAACAGGAAGGCAGGAAGGGGAGGAGCTGATGACCATATATAAGGAGAGCCCCATGCTAGAGACAGCAGAACTAAGAAGAGGACTCTTGTGGTGGCAGAATCAAGGGGAATACTTGTGGTATCCAGGCACTCTGTCTGCTCTGTGTTGATTTTTGTTTTGATACTTTGTACAGAAGCCCCAGGACCTTACTGGAAGCCCTGAAAGAGGATTTTCTGGCTGTACGTTTACAGAAGTCCTGGAGGAGAGTTTTGGAGGTCCTGGAACTTTACTGATGATTTGTATTGACCTCTTAGACCTTGTTTGTAGGTCTTTGTTGATTTCTGTGTTGATGATTTGTGTTGAATTTTCAGACCTTGTTGGTGGGTCTGAGTTGATTTCACAGGAAGATAGTGAACTGATGTGCATGAATATTATTGTGGCTCTGTCAAGCTTTGTCTTCCCAGAAACAGGAACTGTGAAGTACTTGAGGTAAACTGGACACTGTGAACTTCAATATGGAATGAGCTGCCTGCCTTTGAACCCAGGTGACAGTTGGAGCTAGGACCTTGGAAGAGGAACCATGGAAGCTGAGAGCCAGTCTCGAGTCAAGCTGAAAGAAGACTTTACTTGGATACTGTGTACTGACTGAGAAGATTGTTATTTACTGTGACCTAGGGGTGGAGAACTTTGACTTTTGTACTTTGTGATTGAATTAAGGATTTTGTGATTGTCTAAATGAATGTACTTTGTTTAAAACTATGTGACCACTTTGGTGAAAACTATGTGGCCATTTTAGTGATAAGTTGTTGAGCTGTGATATGGTGAATGCTGTATTTTGATTTTATGTGATAAGTTGTAACATTGTGAATGCTGTATTTTGACTTTCTATGAATGTTTTGCTCTGATTTGTAATTAGGGAGCTCACTATACCATGTAATCAGAACCTTGAAAGCTGTTCACAGCAGCAGTCCTCTGGAAAGCTGCTTGTGCATGGCTTTACACCATCATAGCCTTTTCCTCTTTCTTGATTGAATCGTCCTAATCTTTTCATTTTGTGTTCATAAGGAAACTCCTCCATGTTCCTGATCACTATAATTACCCTTTTCTGGACCTTCTCCAATGCCACTGTCTTTTATTTAATAGAGAAAGAATAATATTTCTTAAGTACTGGAATACCTATTATTGCCTGAGCACTATTTTGACCCACAGGGTAATGTCAGAGACCATATCATCTGTTAGAATCAAGATTCAAACACTGACAGCTAAATCTAATGTTCTTATACTATGTATTTTCTTATTGCATTATTGTTTGTTTTGGTGGGGTGAGGATAGGTAATAGTCAAACATATGATTTCATAATAAACCAAATTAAGGATGACTGGCTTGTAGTATTAGATATAGTCCAGGAAAAGAAATTAGGCAGACTTACACTATTCCCAGGACATGCAGCCCACTGTACTGCTGTGCTTCAAGTTCAGGAAAGTCTTAGACTTGAAGTCAAAAGACCTGGAATTAAAATTTGGCTCAAACATTTAGTGACTTCATGACCTTGTGGAAGCCACTTATCTACTCTGATCCTCAGCTTCCTCATTTGCAAAATGGAGACAATAATACTTGGATGATCTCACAGGACTTTTGGAAAGAAATTAAATTGTAAAGCAATACATAAACCTAACTTTCCATGGCTAATTAATTCTTTTTGATTGGAGTCCAATATCTTTCTAAATAATCCCCAGAATGATGATACACTTTTGCACTGGGTGTCCTAGAAACAGTATCCAATTCTACCTAATTTCTCTTCCTGGATTGTAGCTAACACTGCAAATCAATTTTTGTTCATTTGTTTTATTATAAAATCCCATGTCTGAATACTGTCTATTCTCTCCCTACCAAAACAAATACATTTTTTTAAAAAATAGAGGCACTGTATAGAGAACATAGATGACCTGTATTTGATTCTTCTGACAGCTAGGTAGAGCAGTGGACAGAGTGTCAGGCCCAGAGTCAGGAAGAATCATCTTTCTGAATTCAAATCTGATCTGACACTTACTAGCTATATGACCCTGGGCAAGTCACTTAACTCTGTTTGCCTCAGTTCATCTCACTACTAATCAAGAGATGTAGAGAATTTAAGACCCTATTATGCTTATTGCTTGCTGATTAAGCAGTGGCTTTAGTAACAGAAAAACAACAACAACAAACAAACCAATTCATCAGGATTTAATTCTAACTCTAGGGTTACTAAATCCTCAGTGTTCTCAGGCAACTCTTTCAGAAGATCTGTTTCGGAGAATGTGCTGGTTTGTACTGGAAAAGAGAATACCTCACCAAGAGTTCCCTAACCTGATGGAATCACAGTGCTTAGGTTTCCAATTTAAAACAAACCAAATACCAGTGAAGTAGAGGTCTCTTTACTACCTTTAGTAATGGACTATATCAAAGTACTTGCAAAAGGTATGTATGTGTAAAACTTTCCAAAAGACCTGAGCCCTCACCGAATGGTAAATGTGGAGGTGTCTAAGACCTGTACATCAAGGACTTTAAGATTTCAGTATATGTCAGGGAGGGAGGTAATTAAGAACTGTGCCTCATAAATGGTGGGATCCCCAGCAAGTCACCAGAGAGTAGTACAGAATTGAGGATAAGGACCCATGTGCCCTTTTACTTTGCAGCAAAGGAGAGGGGAAGGGAATCTCTCTCCCTTAACCTCCTGCCAGGAACAGCAATGGCAAGTTGCCAGAGAAACATATGGTATATGCAAAACATCCCATTTTCTCCAGGAAGCCTTTTCAAATCCCCTTTAAAGGTACTGCCTTCCTTCTAAGACAATTTCCACTTTATCTTGTACATATCTTGCTTGTACATAGTTATTTTCCCGTTGACTTCCCCATTACCCTGAGAACCTTTGAAAACATGGATCTGTTTTCTGTTTTTGGCCTTTTTTTTGTTTCCCCAGCACCTATTACAGTGGCAGAAACCTATTAGGTACTTTGTAAAATGGTTGGTAACATGACTAGATCATTTTTTTAAAAAGTATTCAACTCATTAGAATGAATGCTTCCTTTTCCTCTTTAACAAAGTCTCCTATCCAAATACCAAGGTTATTTAAGATTCCTTGAAAATGTTAACAACAGAAATTACCCCTTTCAATGACCCTCTGCCAATGAACATCAGGTGAGGCATAAAACAGCAAGATATAAAAGTGCTCACTATGTGACAGAAGAGATCCAGTGTCTAGATCTAAGAGAGAGTCCCAACGATAGCAAGTTTCCCCCAGATGCTCCAGTTTGTAGAAGACATTTTGTTGATTTTATTAAGTCTTCAAACATTGAAGAGCCACCTGGCAAGCATCTGAAAGCACTCAAAGAAGTTTACTTTTTTCATCCATATAGGAGAGACTAAATAGATGAAGGATGTCTATTTCCCAGATTTCTGCACGCAACTAAATGGATACTCTATGGAATTTGTCCAACAGGGTGTATACCCAGAACAAATGATAGAGATGAAAATACAGACAATAAAATAAGCTAGATTCAGAGTTAAAAAGGAGGAGAGTAGACTTGATTGCTTTGGTGAGACTGCAAAGTACTTTTCCTGACCCTAAGTGTATCATAATTGCAAAGACCCATCTATTCAACACAAATATTTTTGTTATTTCTGAATGTCATTAAGACCTGGACAACTTTTGCCTCAACACACTTAAAGATGAGAACACATGGACACTACTGAAAAGGTGCATTTAGGGGGTGAGTGGTCTACAACATACAACCAGTTAGGAACTCTGAGAAGAGGAGTAAAGATGTAATCAAAGAATTGTATTGCAAAAAAAAAAAATGGGTTGATCATGAAAGGATGTCAAGAAAAATCCAGGAAGGCTACCATATTGGTTGGACCCCTAGTGGTGAACTCTTATGAGAACTTGGATAAGAGTCACATATGGTAACACAGATAGATTGCAATTTGCAATATTGGAGGGAACTCTCAACTTGATAAAATCATAGACCCTTTGAGGTATTTGAATCTAATACAATATTTTATTTAGATATGTACTTGAGTGGAGAGGAAGCATAGCATCGTAGAAAGAGAGTTGACCTCCATCTGCTACCTAGAGGCAGGAAGATAGAAGTTTAAGTCCCAAATCCTGCACATGATACTTAAGTTCTCTGTCAACCATAGGAAATGTAACTGAATTAATATTATATTGTTTACTATAGAATACATGGAATTATATTACTTACTATACATATATATGCACACACACATTTATACAATTATAATTTAAGACTTTTATCCCTTTGTTATGATTTTTTTATATCAGAAGCTTATCTCTCCCCCTTCTCCTCCCACTAACCCCCGGGGGAGAGATTCCTCATAATTTATATGGAATATAAATGGGCATTTCATAAATAGAATCCTAAGGGGGAGGAGGGGAGAGATAAGTACTTCTACAGCTCTTTTATTCTTTACTTAAGAGAGTAACCCCCAAGGTCATTCTGACACATACCAGATAATTGACATTTATACTGTAGGTGTTAAATGATGCTTACTTGTTGCTTTTTTCCTTTTACTCCTAAAATCAGTGGAGAAGGTCTCCCCCTGTTTTCATTATAACTTCATAGACAAAGCATCTTCAAAGATAAAAGATCCTACTTCTCTCCCTAGCTAACTATTAAAAAAAATCTTTTAACTGTCAAATCTACTTTGGATACTTAAATCTTGTTCATGCGTTTCCTTTTCCCCTTTCCAGTGAAGTTGCAGGTTTACCACAAAAAGAAACACTCATTTGGAGAGGTATGTGCTGTCAAATGTAGGAACAGAAATGGATAAAAGAAACTGATCAAAGCTTCTCATTTTAAAATTCCCCAGGATTCAGGGAACTTTCATTCCAACTCCTACAGTTAGTGGCCCTAATAGAAATTCTCAGTATCCCAGCCAATTACATAAAGCTATAGGTTCTAGGAGGAAGTCTCCATGCTTTGGTAGATGGCATGCCTCAGTGCAAGCTCCCTATACACATGACATCCTAAATTTATTTCAAAAATTTGAGTGCCTGGTCTTTTGGATCCATGACATATTTTTTCTGGGTTGCTGATCAGGTTTTTTAGAAGTATTATTGAAACTTCTTATAGTTGTTAACTTACAAAATTATAATAATTATAGCTTCTACAAACTTATAAAATTATAATAATTATAGCTTATACAATTATTCCTTTCATTTTCCTTTAAAGTATACATTTTGATAGCTCTTTAAATAATAAACAAACAAACAAACCCAAAACCTGATTAACTAAAGTAAATGAAGAAAGGAATGAGGGTAAAGGTTTTCCCTCAGAACAGGAAAACAAACTGAAATCTTTTTACAGAGAGATATTCCTTCAAGGATTCCTGTTAACTATTCAAACCATAATCATATATATTTTATTTTCTTCTGTGTTCCAAAATGACCTGTGCTAAGCAGTTTTGAAAGAAAGAAATTCAATCAATAATCATATAAAACATGCTCTGAATCATTAATAATTAGAGAAATGAAAATTAAAGTCACTTTGAGGTCCCACTTAATATCTAATAGACTGACAAAGGACACAAGAGAAAAATGATGAATTTTGGAGGGGCTGTAGCAAACTGGTACTCCTGTACACTGTTAGTGGAACTGTGAATTGGTCCAGCATTTCTAGTAAAAAAATTAGAACTATGCAAGCAAAGTTATCAAACTGTATATTTTCAGCATGACCTAGGCATAATATATATGTATGTATGTATAATTTATTTATTTCAAATTTTTAAAAAGGGGAAAGGATCTATATCTACAAAACTATTTATATTAATCTTTTCATGATAGTAAAAAATTGGAAATGAAGGGGATTTTCTCCTGTTGGAGAATGGCTAAACAAATTGTTGCATATGAATGTAATGCAATATTATTGTGCACTGTTGTTTTTCCTTCATTTTTAAAGAGGACTAATGATATCATGGGGTGATATCTTGACTTGCATTTGAACTGGATTTAAGTGAGGCAGAGTTGCAAAAAGTCATTAGCCTCATTCTCTCTTCCAGAGTCATCAAACTCCACTAGCAAGAAAAAAGTCAAGATGACTGGTGATGGCTCAGGATGCAGTGAATGACTTTGGCATCTTTGATGCCTGATCCAATTCTCAGGACCCCATAGCACCTGCTTCAGCTACCTTTAAGGCCACTGGAACACACTGTTCTCATCTGCCTATTGCACTGGTAGAAGTCTTCATGTACTTGGGTTAGCCACCCCCCTACATCACTGACAGGTTTGAGGCCTGATGTTTATTCTCCACCTAGTTTAGACTTTCTGCCGAGCTGTTTTTATAGTGGTGTGGCCACTGTGTATACTACAATTTCTTGAAGTCACAGGTGAGAGTTGGGTGAATCAGGTGGATGCCAAAGGTAGACGAGCAACCCTGAAAAGGGCTCAGCAAACACCCAAACCAGAGGAGCTAGTTCTCCATGAACATCTCCTATACCCTCATCGTGCCATCAAAAATAATGAAATGCACAATTTCTTAGCAATCAGGTAAAAACTCTATGAACTGAAGCACAGGAAAGTGAGCAGAACAAGAATATCTATATGACAATAACAACATAAAGAAAAACAACTTTGAAAGTTGAAAAACTTTAGAACTCTGATCAACAAAACGATAAATCATAAGTCCAAAAGAATGAAAATGAAATATGTCATTGATCTCCTGATAGAGAAGTGAAGACTTTAAAATGTACAAATAGATATTTATACTCAGACATGGCTAATGTGGAAGTGTGTTTTGCTGGACTATGCAGTTATATATTAAGGGCTTTATTCATTTATTCATTTACCTGTTTATTGACAATATACATGCATTCATTTATTTGATTAATATTGTTTTCTGTGTGGAGGAACATATTAATCTAAAAATGCTTGTAAACTAAAAAAATAACCCAAAAATTTAAACTAGAAAATAAAAACAAAATGACCTATTCTGAAAATCAATCGTCTCCTCCAAAACTAATAATCATAGTTCAAATTACAGTTGCCCTTAACGGTTTACAAAGTACTCTCTTCAAAATGCCCCTAAAAGGTAAATAAGTAAAGTATCATTAAATCTCCATTTTACAGCTGGGGTAATTGAGGGAGAGATGTTGAACAACTAACCTAGGCTCACATAGCTACGGTAATAAAAGTTGGAGGTGGCCCAGTGGGTAAGAACTCTGGACTTGGAATTTGGAAGATTTGAGTTATGTAACCATGGGCATGTTATGTAACCTCTCAGCCTCAGTTTCCTCATCCATAAAATGGGAATAATAATAGGACCTACATGTCAGGGCTGTTGTGAGGATCCAATGAAATAATATATCTAAAATGTTTTGTAAACAAGAGGCAACAAAGTTGTGCTGGTCTTGGAGTCAGAAAGACAAGAGTTCAAATCTAGCCTAAATTACTAATGGTGTGACTGAATAAACCACTTAAACTCTGTTCCAACTTCCTCATCTGTAAAATGAGGGTCATAGTAGTCCTACCTCTCAGGATTATTATAGGGATCAAGTGAGATAATACTTATGAAGTACTTTGAAAACCTTGAAGTGCTATATAAACAGTAGTTGTCATCATCATTATCATCATTGTAGTCCTAAAATCAGGATCTGAAACCAGGACCAGCGACCTTTCTACTTTACACACTGCTCCCAAGGACTAAGAAAATCAGAAATCTTTCATACCGGTAATGGTAATAAAGTAAAAGAAACAACTGAAAAATTTTTTCAACAAGTTAATTGCCAACTGTATACAATATACTGTGCTATGCACTGGAGGAAATATTCATTTTAGATGCTACAATTTCCCTGTTACTATCAATGGAGGTTATAGTCTATTAGGGCGATATGGTATCTATTTAGATAATAATTATACAGAATAGATGTAAGAGAGGTAAAAAGCAAACTGCCCTTTGAAATTTGATGGGAAAGGTAATGTCTGATAAGAGAAGGCTAAGGGGAAGTCATTGAAAACTTTATGGAAGAAATGACATTTGATTTGGGTTTTGAAAGGGTGGGCATAAATTCAGAGGACAAAGGGGAGGAAGGGAAGCATTCCAGGCACAAGAAACATTGTGAGGAAGAGTAAAGATGTAGGAAAATACCGTGTGTGTTTGAACAAAGTATTGCCTAGTTTGGATATTAGAGTTTGTGGAGGAAAGTCATATTTAATTGGTGGGAAGGCAGAGCACTGTTGCCAGATTGAGGAAGGTGGTAAATCTCAGGAGGCTCCTCAAAAATAGTTCACTTCTACAATGCTCCTCAAATATTATTTACTCTTTTTCATTTATGTCAGAAACACAAAATATGCATTATTCAATTTTCTGCTTTTACCTGAAGTTGATGACATTAGTGCTTTTGCAACCTTAGTTTATCCATGTTTTAACATTTGTCACTTTATCAATTACAGAATGTTAATGAAGAGGAACTAGCATTTGTGAGAAAAAAGTGATGATAACTTTTTAAATGTAATGGTTTGACAGCTTCAAGTTCTATTAAAAATTATAAGAAGAAGAAGAAGGAGAAAAATGTCCCAATGCTTTAAAAGAGTTTTTCATCATAAATGAAATATACTCATCAGAAACTCTGGCATCTCATCCAGCACCTTTGATGTTTGCTATAAAATAAGACAATCCATCTTATTAGCAGGGCAGAAATGCCCTTCAAACACTGGTGAAACTAGTGCTGGTAAACATCCGTCAATTTGAGATGTTTAAATTTTTACTATATACATTGGCTTTGTTCTTAGAACACTTGAGGGAGGAAAGGGGGAGACTGGGGAGGGAAGAAAAAAAATGTCTACCATGTTCTTTAATGATTTCTTTTTTGTTCAAAATCTAACCTGCCTGGCAGCAGTGAGGCAGTTATGATGTGCACTGATTCGATAGTCACTTCAAATTATGTTTGAGTTTTTCCATTAAAGAAAATAAGGGGGAAAAATTATAGTATTAGTGTGTCAACATTTCTATTTGCTCTCATAGTTCCAATCTGTGTGAATAACTGAAGCTTGATATCAAATCAAACCTCCAAGGCCATTAAATATAACATTCAAGGGGAAACAGCTGAAGAGCTAGTAACAAATAAGGGTCAGATTACCCAAGCTAGCTGCTACAGTTCCACTCTGATAACAAGGAAAGCATTTACATGAATTATGAAAAGGAGTTTCTGGGCAATTCATACACCTTCACCTATGAATCACTCATACACTATAGTCTGGATGATCAATGTTGAACAGCAAAAGGTCCAAAAACATTTTGCCAAATAAATCTTACAAGATTCTGAAAGGAAGTAATAAAAAAAAAAACCTATGTAAAGAGATGATTCTATGGATAACTGATGAACCCTAAAAGAACATGTTTTTTAATCTATTAGCTAATTAACAGGTTGGTCCCACAAAGAAAAATTTACTTAAAAATATATCGTCACATCAACATTGTTTTCTTTCCTCAATAACTTACAAATGCACATCATAATTTTTATTCTGCTTAGGGACTGAACTATTCAAGAAAAATCAAAATTCAGGAGCTTAAATTTTTTTAACTACATATATTCAAGAAAATAATTTTAGAAAATTAAGATGAAAAATAAGTAAATTAATTAAAAATAAATATTATTTTAAAATAACAATAACATCAATGTATTTATATTACCATTAAATCAGTTTAGAAATACATTCTGCTTAAAATACCTATTTAACCTTTGTGGGGATAAAATAATTCAGATACAAAGGAAGAAGACACAGTTCACAGAATCTCAAGAGTTGGAAGGGACCTTAGAGATCATCTAGTCCAACCTATATCTAATTAAGAATCCCTTCTATGGCGAGTAAGAGCACCGGCTCCAGTGTCGGGATGACCTGGATCAAATCCGGGCTCAGATACTCAGCACCACGCCCAGAAATAACTGGCCGTGTAACCTTGAGCAAGTTACTTAACCCCAATTGCTTAAAAAAAATATTAAAAAAAAAGAATCCCTTCTATGACAGCCAACATTTGTAGCAAGTAATCACCTAGCCCAGCCTCTATCTAGATTCACCATCTACTTCTAGTGATGATGAACTTATTACTTTTAAAAAATATATTTTTATTTCATTAAATATTTCCAAATTATATGTAAAACAAATTTTTAACTCTTGTTTTGTGAGTTCCAAATTCCCTCCCTTCATCTTCCTCCTCACCCCTCTTTGAAAAGCTAAACAATTTAATATCAATTATACATATGAAGGGAATGGGAAACACCAGTATTTTTTCAAGAAAAACCTCATAGAAAGTATTGGTGTGCTATGGTTCAGACTCAAAGAGTCAGACATGACTGAATGACTGAGAAACAAAAACTTGTGAAGTAATGCAAAACATTTCTATATTGGTCGTGATATGAAAGAAAACAAAACAAAAAAAAAAAGAAAATTAAAAAAACTATACTTCACTCTGTTCATCAGTTCTTTTTCTGGAGGTGGATAGCATCTTTTATCATAGGTCCCTTGGAATTGTGTTAGATCATTGTATTGATCAGAGTACCCAAGTCTTTCATAGTTTATCAACCTTACAATATTGCTGTTAACTGTTTACAATGATCTCCTGGTTCTGCTCACTTCAATTTGTGTGAGTTCATATATGTCTTCAAATGACAAATGTTCTAAATCACTATTAATTGGAGAAATTCAAAATAAAACAACTCTGAGATACCACCTCACACCTAATCAGATTGGTTAATGTGACAGAAAAGGAAAATGACAGATGCTGGAGGGAATAAGGAAAAATTGGGATACTAATGCACTTGGTAGAGTTGTGAGCTCATTCAACCATTCTGGAGAACAATATGGAACTATGCTAAAAGGTCTATAAAATCATGCATATCTTTTGAGCCAGCAATACCACTACTAGATCTGTATCACAAAGAGATCAAAGAAAAAGGAAAAAAAACTATTTATACAAAAATATTTATAGCAACTCTTTTTTTTGTGGTGGGAGAGAATTTGAATCAAGTCCATCAACTGGGGAATGGTTGAACAAGTTGCGATATATGACTGTTATGGAATACTATTGTGCTGTAAGAAATGTGAGCAAGATGATTTCAGAAAAACCTGGGAAGACCTTTATAAATTGATCCAGAGTGATGCGAGAAGAACCAGCAGATCATTGCACATAGTAACAGCAGTACTGTAAGGATGATGAACTGTGAAAGACTCAGGTACTCAATTCAATACAATGATCCAAGACAGTTCCAAAGGACTCATGAAAAATGCCATCCACCTCCAGAGAGAGAACTAATGAACTCTGAGTGCAGACTTCTGAAGCATACATTTTCCATTATCTTTATTTTCCAGGACTTCAGATATGCAAATGAGTATCATACTGCTTGCCTTCTCAAGGGGAGGGGCTTTTTGGAGAGAGAAAATTTGGAAATGAAAATTTTAAAAAGAATGTTGTTTTTTTTTTAAAAGAACATAACCTACAAAGAGCAAAGGTTTGGTTTGGTTATTATTAGTTTGGTTAATAGTCAACTTCTGATTTTCTTTTGCCTCCCAAGTCCTGTCAAAAACAAGCCTTCCTAGGATGAGAATACCATCATGGTCTGGTCATAAAGGTCTGCATTTCATGGTTTAAGTGAGGGCTCTTACAGGAAACCTTCCTTGCCCATAATTAACAACATTTGTTCACCTTACAATTATTTTTCACTAAGTGGAAGGTTGGCATAAAAGTTATAAATTCCTGTGTTCTCCTAGTCTGTGTATATCACTCTGAAAGAAGAATGTAAATTATAATTCACTGGGCCAATTTTGAAACTTAATGGCTTTTATCTGTTTCTTGTTACTGTTTTTGTTAATTTGCTTTTAGTTGTCAGTCTTGCTTTCCCAGTGTTAGAAATGTGGAGAATCAAGGTTATAATATTTCAAGATGTGAAGATTGCATCCCCTTTGTCCAACAGTGGTTTCATGATAACACCTTAACTTAGTACAAAAATACAAGCTGAGGAGTGAAGAAATTTCTGGCCTCTAAAAAGGGGGTATTTATAAAACAGTAACAGTAAAACGTGCTCTTCATTGTGCCCATCTGCTTGTTATAGCCCAAACAGATGCTTACTTGTGATGTATACTTGTCACTCACTTCATCTCCCTGGGCCTCAGTTTCCTCCTCTATAAAATAAGCACCATAATATCATAGTATTGACCCACTGTGTGATCAACAGAACTGCCTTACAGAGTTTATTGTGATGATCAAACAAAAGAATGTAGGTGAGATGTGCTGAAAACCTTAAAGCAACCCCTAAATGTCAGCTACTGTTGATATGCTGAATACAAACTTTTCTAGTACCCATGAGTACTTTTAAGTTGAATATTTTTTTGTTTAATGACAGAAACTCTTGAAATATTAAGGAAAGTGCCCTTTTAGTTCATCAAAGTTTAGCAATTATGAAAATAACCATTGAGAAACTCCCACTATATATTTTTGTAGCAAGGACATTTAGGCCAAATTCATGTCAAGAAAAATGATAATGGAAGGGAAGTATCTATTATGTTAATGTTACTCTTCCCAAAATACCCCATTTCTGAAATAATCAAATCACTGAGGCTTGGTCATTAGTAGTCAGAAAAGGTTTTTAAAAAAAATTATAAACCTAGAATCTAATTGAATCTCTAGATTCCACTAGTACCAATGAAAGAACTTTTAGGCCACTACATTCTGAATAAATATGCTAAATATACATATATGTGTGTGTGTGTGTGTATTTTAAAACATATGTGGCCCATTTTTCTCTTAACTTTTTTCCTAGCATTCTAAAGAAAAAAGGAGGAAAATCAGTAGACCATTTAGAAATTAAAAAATAATTACTTAAAATAACTTTAAAAGATGAGGAAGTTATATCTTGTACTAAAGGTCAAGATAACTAACTGTTCAATACTGGGAATTTAACCCTAATTAAATTTCCAATATATAATTCATATCATTTCATAACATTATTAACCTTGAATTGTCCACTAATTTGTTCCTTCTCACTGCTGACAAAATTGGAAGAATTGAGGAATGGGGAGCACCAGATAGGAACATTTTGTAACAAGATTAAGGGAATTTGATTTTAGCATTTACATCTGGATTATACCTTAGAGGTCAACTAATGCAATAGTTTCATTTTTCAAAAAAATAAACTGAGGCCCAGAGAGGTTATAAAAGTTACTTAAGGACATATAGGTTAGTAAATGGCAGAGTCAGGATTCAAACTAGGTTCCTGACTCCAAATATAGTTCTCCTTCCAATACACCATATTAACCACTTGCTAAATTATACCTAAGCAATCTACTTCATCTTTTCTTTTAGCCTTAGTTTAAAAAAAATGCAAAAGCACTGTGAGATTCATATCTTTTGACAAGCTTGTCTATAGAAGTCAATCACTTGTTAGTAGTATCTTGTACCACAGGGTAAGAGAGGAAAAAAAAAAAGGTATGATATATTTGTATTTCTGTGTGTGTGTATATATATGTAATGCTAATGGGATTTAAGATCTTCCTGGCCCATTAAAAGGACTTATGTAAAGTCTATTAAGGGAAGTTTGCTTAGGGGAGGCTTGCTTGTAGGAAGGCTTTTGTACTTTATGCTAATTTCTAATTAGGCATTGAGTCACAAGAGGTATGATGCCTTCTGGCTCTGAGAAGTTTTGAGAAGGATCTTGTGATTCCCTGGTCGAGATTCTGAGTGGCCATGTGTTTAGAGCTCCCTGACTGCTCAGATGTAAAGGCTCTCTCCTCCAAGGATATATGTAAAGTGTATAGTTGATTCAGGCAGTCAGAGCCCTGTTTGTTGGTTTTTATTATATTTTCTCTGAAGTTCAGGGTGCTGACTTTTCCCCTGATCTAGTGAATATAATTTAAAAAGATTGTTGATCCCATAAACAGCTATCTTTCCTCGTAAAACAGATCTAAGAACCTGTGCTAGCAGCCGTACTGCGTATGCCAGTGTGGTTGCTAGTACAGTATATACCCATACAAAAACATACATAAACATATACTCTATCACTGGATATATTTCATATGCACCCCCCTCTTCCCGTTCTCTCTTTCTCTGTCTCTCTCCTTCTACATATATAAACATATATGTATATATAAATTTCACAAACATTTCAAAAATACACAAATGCATATATAAATATATATGTAGACACACATATACACATCTAAATGAACATATTTATATACATATACATACTTATAATGCATATGACATGTTATTTGTTTTAAAATTGAGATAGCCTGGCCCATAGTTAACCACATCATCTCTTACTTAATAAACATTACTAACAGCCAGCATTTTAAAATAATAACAGAATATATGTTATGTACCCCCCTCATCTTTTAACTAGCCTGCTCTAAAATGTTAATGTCTTTGAGCCCCATAAATTTCATGACACATAAATCTGTCTTCCCAAATTTCACTGTGATGTTCCAGAACTGCACGTTGCTGAACAACAGTAATTCCAAAACTCTTTTCCTTGTCAAACTAATTAACCAAGGCATCAATGTTCCCAGATACTTTAAGTGAGAGTCTGCTTTGGCAAGTCAGAGCCCAAAAGAGAAAGGACTTCAAACTTCAAAGGCTACTCTCAAAATATTCCTTCACATTTTTGAAAAAACAACCTCCCAATACCTTATCTCAGAGGCTCACATTGGTTAGATGAAGACCTTTAAAGGATTACCTTAACATGCAAGGAATCAGTCCTTCTCTGATGTGTTTGTGAAATTTATTATAAAAATGGCTGCATGACTGACATTTGAGGGTAGAAAATAAGTTAAAAAAAAGATTAAAAAATCCACATCTTAAGCTGAGGCTCAGACTTAAAGTCATTTTACCTAAAAAAAAAAAAAGTCAAGTTTACCAGACTTTATGTAATTCTTATATCCCCTGAAGTAGGGCAAAGAAGATTGTAGGATTCTCAAAACAGCCTTAAATATCCTCCTGACTATCCTCATTAATCTATTTGTTTCACCAACATAGTGCTAGAATAGTATTGGAAGAGAACCCTCCCAATGACCCACACCCTTAAAACACACTTTAGTAAAGCATAATTAAGCATTTAAGTATTTTTAAGAGACGTTAAGGAAAATATTTCTTTTACCTTTTGCCAAAGATAAAACTGATCCATATTATTTCTAGAAAGTTAATATTCCTCTGATTAGTGAGATGCATATCTATATCAATATATATATATATATATATATATATATATATATATATGTATCAGTCAAGTAAGCATTATTTGACTTACTGGATTTCTTGCCACAGAAAAACTGCAAAGAACCTTCAGGGATGTGAGACAAATAAAAAGGTTCCCAAACTTATTAAATTTTCTCATCAAGATAGTTTTAGTTTACAGTATCCTCTGTACTGCATTTTTAAAACTTTATATCTATAAGGGCATGGAAGATTACCTTACAGAAAAAATAAGACCCTCTCCAGGTTCAAGTACAAGGGTATTATCACTCTGAAAATGTGATTTTTGCCTTTGTATCCCCAGTGCCTTGGAGTTACCTAATAAATATCTGTTGAATAAAACAACTGATTACCATGCTTTGAGTATTGACATTCAACCCCTTTTGGATCCCTCTAGCAGACTGTATTTTCATCCTATCTCACAAAAAAAAATTTTTTGACATCATGAGACACTTTATGAAATCACACATTTAGAGTTGAAAGGAACCTTCTACCTCTTCTCTAACCATCTTATTTTACGGAGTCCCAGAGATGTGAAATCATTTAGTGAAAGCCATACTGATAAGCCAGTATCAGAGCCAATTCAAAGCTTATGGTTTGTCAGATATCTTTTTTTTTTTTTTTTAAAGCAATCGGGGTTAAGTAACTTGCTTAAGGTTACACGGCCAGTTGGAGCCGGTGCTCTTACTCGCTGAGCCACCTGGCCGCCCCTAAGCAATTGGGGTTAAGTAACTTGCTCAAGGTTACACGGCCAGTTATTTCTGGGTGTGGTGCTGAGTGTCTGAGCCCGGGATTCGATCTCCAGGTCTTCTCAACACTGGAGCCGGTGCTCTTACTTGCTGTGCTACCTGGCCGCCCCTGGTTTGTCAGATATCCTGATGTTGGCATCCTGACTTCAGATATCTTGAAGTAGGCCCTCTATACAGAACTATCTGCATCATCATTAACTGTGTAGTACTTACTAACCACTAGAATCTCATAGCAAGGACTTTTATTTCCCAGAGAAGATGGAAAAATCCATGTTTTTGCATGGTGTCTAATTAAAATGGCTCCTAAGGTGGCCCTAACCTCTTCCAAGGTATAATACAAATGGGGAAATTATGATTCAAAAATAAAATGAAAAATTTTAAAGTTAACTAAATAATTTTCATCATTTTAATTGGTGCAGCAAAATAGTAATTGTTTTAAGTTAAGAGTACATTCTTGGGGAGGCTAGATGGCGCAGTGAATAGAGCACTGGCCCTGGAGTCAGGAGGACCTGAGTTCAAATCCAGCCTCAGACACTTAACACTTACTAGGTGTGTGACCTTGGGCAAGTCACTTAACCCCAATTGCCCTGCCTTACCCCCTCCAATATATATATTCTTTTTTTTTTGTCTTTTTTTTTGTAGGGCAATTGGGGTTAAGTGACTTGCTGTAATGTTATGCCAAGGAAAGGCAACTTCCCAAGGTTCAAAATACCAGCATAGGTGCTCTCCATTTTATTGTGACAATTTAAGAACATAAGTGACAAATTAAGAACAGAGAAGGTCAAAATATGATTCATTCAAATAATGAATATTTGAAATATATATCATTCAAAATACAGCATTTACTAAGTGTGATTAAATAATCTCCAAGTACTACCCCACCCCAGGACCTTACATTCATTCAATCAATTAGAAAGTCCCTGTTCTAAATACTACTCCACCCCTAGGCTGTACCTTCATTTAGTCCATCACAAAGCCCCTCTTCTCAAATGGAGATTTGTTTCCAATCATAAGTAAAGTACATTCATTTGTCCAATCATAGAACACAAAAAGGCCAAAAGTTCCCCACCCCTGGATCACAATTGAATCTACCCCAGAGTTACAACAAGTTTAAGCACAGCACTTAATACCCAAATGGAGGTCTTTTCTTCATCTTGACACCAAGGCAAGTTCTCAGCAATCTTTGTTCCTGGGGAGACAAAGCTTAGCAAGGCCACAAGATACATTGCCAGTCTCTTCATTAATTCATCCTCTGTCTGCAGAACAGTCCTAGGACCCCTGGAAACATTAGCAAAACCCTCTTCCAGGATTTCTGTAAACATACAACAAGAAAATCCTTCTTCAGGGCTTCAGAACCAACAGAAAGGTTCCCAGACTCCTGCAACAACAGCACTGTCCTTCACCAGTGGACAGTATTCACTCTCTGTCTGCAGGACAGTCTCAGTAACGCTGAACCAACAGAAAGGTTCCCAGACCCTTGCAACAACAGCACTGTCCTTCACCAGTAGACAGTATTCACTCTCTGTCTGCAGGACAGTCTCAGGAGCTCTTAACCAACAGCCAGGTTCCAGAACTTCTTCAACAACAGCACTGTCCTTCACCAGTGGACAAATCTGGCAAAACAACATCAAAACAGGCAGACAAAGTACCAGCAAAACAGCCATGTCTCCTCAGTCCTTGGCAGCTCCGGGGGCAGGTCTCAAATGTCCAGGGCAATTCAAAGTGGCCCTCAGCAATCCTCTCAGTCTCTCTCTGCCTCCAAAAGTACTGCTTCCAAAAAGTTCTTCTGCCTTTCTATTGTGTCTCTCCAAATCTACATCACCAGCTCCTCCCAGTTCAGGACTCTCTTTTCATGTCAACAAGTCCATCCCACAGGTGGGATTAACAAGCTCTGGGTTTTAACACAATCAATTTGAAAACCAAGCCAATACAGGGGGATCTTTATATTCCATTACTATCACACTTGCCCAGGGTCACATGGCTAGTTTTTATGTTAAGTGTCTGAGGCCAGATCCAAACCCAGGTCCTCCTGACTCCAGGGCCGGTGCTCTATTCACTGTGCCACCTAGCTGCCCCAAGAGTACATTCTTGAAAATAACATCCATAATTCAGTTCACCTCCCTCTTGCTGTACAATCCTTTCAGTCATGTCTGACTCTTCCTGACCCCATTTGGGATTTTCTTGACAAAGATATTGCATGGTCTGCCATTTCTTTCTCCAGCTCATTTTACAGATGAGACAAACCGAGTTAAGTGACTTGCCCAGGGTCACATAGCTAGTAAGGATCAGAGGCCACATTGAAACTCACAAAGAAGAATCTGCCTAACTCCAGGCTTGGTACTTTATCTACTGTACCATCTAACTGCTCTTCACCTCTCTAAGTACACACTTTTTAACATACAATTAAGATGCCACATAAAAGAGAAAATGAATCTTCTCTGTGCTTATTTGGAGGTTAAGTTATAGGCAAAGAATATTCCTAATAGTAAGAACTCCTAGGAAGCAGACACTGTTTACTACACAATGGAGTAGCCTTCATCGAGTGTGCTGCAAGGCAGTGGTAAGTCACAAGTTCCTCCATAAAATTGTGGATATTACTATTAAAGAAGAAGTAAAATTCATAAACAATTTTGACATATATTTTACTTACCTAGTACATGTAGCATAGAGTAATCCCAAAATAAACAAAACTTGCCTGTTATACTTCCACACTAACCATAAAACAGGCAAGGCCTTGAACTTAGAGAAATCAAGAGAAACAGCCACTCTTAGCAAAGGGAAAGTGTGCATGTGCATATCTCCAGGTTCTCCCATGGTGCTGCCATTTTACATGTTCAGCACACTGTCATTCCTCACTTTAGACTGTTATGTGATGAGCAAAACATATTGGAGAACCACTGATTTCACGTGTAAATAAGATTGGAAAATACAGCACCAGGTGACTAGTGTGGAACCACATACACAGTGGTTCAACTCAATAAAGTTTTAGGATATTAAGCACAATGAGAAAAGACAGAGGGACTAATGGTTATGCAACAATGATATTGTTAACATTATTTACTCTTGTTTGTATTAGAATCACTTTTCTCCTGCATACGCAACACTAAAATTCCCCTGTGCTACTTTATACACAGCAATGTTGTAGTTAGGTAGGAACACATGCTATACAGTAGATTTCTATGTAGTCATCATGCTATTTCCACAATCATAAAAAAAATGGTTAAGAATCTCTGATGTATAGGCTAAAGATGGAAACTGTCTTCCCTTTCTATATCTAACCCACAAATCCCCACATATTAGAGGTAAGGTTGAGTAACCACCCCTTCTTTTCTCCAGCTATTTTCACAAGTATTGCTTACAACACATTAATTCAAATACAATCCTTTTCCCCAAAAATTTCATTTAATTGATTGAGAGAGGACCACGGGCCAAATTTTGTGGGGTTTCATGGCACTTTTTCTCAAATAATTCAGCAACAGTAACACTGATCTTCCATAGTCATGGATGTCCTAAAAGCTATCCAGGCTCAAAGAATCCTAGGGTCAATGGTCTCTCAAAATAACATGTAATAAGCCCCCACTTTTATTTTTGTTAATCAACTAAACAGAAGACAGCTTAGCTCAAAGCAAAATAAATAGATTTAAACCAGAAAGCAAAATAAAAGACTAGGAAAATTTCTCCCCTATACTCAAGAGACACCACCAATGGGAGAGGGGATATTCACAGCTAAGGAACTTAAGAGGAAAGGGCAGCACATGTGGGAGAGAATGTGTATAAAGAATGCAAATAGTCAGAATACATGGGCAGCTAGCATGACTTAAATTCCAATAATGACATTCACATTGGAACAGTTTTTTTGTGTCCCTATTAGAACACTAATATCACTTTCTTCCTCATAGAGTCCCTAAAGACAGCTACTGTTTTGGTGCTTCTGTCATGCTATTAGTCGCTTTATCAAATACTGGACAAGCCTGGGGTGAGGGATGGTAAGGGTGACAGTCCCCTTTCAATTTATTATCTCTTTTGCATTGTTTTCTGCCTGTGTCTGAACTGCTCTCTGTTAGTTACTTACTGTTGTTGTTTTTTGTTAAATTATAGCTTTTATGAAGCTTCTAGGGGTAGAAGTTTATCAGTTTTGGTAGATGGTCTGACAAACCTAGAGGCTAAATCAGCTCTTCTATAATTCAGACCCACAGCCAAAGTACTCAACAGTGAGTTAAAGAAATCCTTTAAGCATTGTCTGTCTTAGCTCTTTTTTTTAGGTTCCTGCTCCTTGCACTCAATCTACTATATGAATTAGAGTGAATAAATTCCTTTCAGCTCCCATAATGCCCCTGGCCATTCCATGGAAATCACCCTTAGCACGTGACTCATTTCTCTTAGTAAGGCTAGAAGAGGAGAGTGGCCTTTCAATTAATATAATAATTTTAATAATGATATTAATAACTAATATTTATGTAGCTTACCATGTGTTAGGCGCTATTGTAAGCATTTTACAATTATTATCTCATTTGATCCTTGCAACAATCCTGGGAAGTAGATAACAGTAATCCCTATTTTAAGGAGGAGGAAACTGAGGCACACAGAGGTGAAGCAACTTGCTAGGGTCACACAGCTAGTGAGTGTTTGAAGCTAGATTTGAATTCAGGCCTTTCTGACTCCAGGCCTGAAGCTCTGTGCACTGCACTACCCTGCTGCTGTGATGCCACCTACCTGCCTTCATACTGTCCTAAAAGCAATGAAGTCTTGGCCCTCCCCACAAGATTAAATTAAAATACCTTCCCTCCCATCTGTTAAAGCCAAAGATATTTATATATCTATAGTGCATTTACTTGCAAGGTCTGTAATTCCATGAACCTTGAAATGAATTCATATAAAAAGTAATCATCACTTGCTAGGGTCTCATGGGGTGTGATGCTGGTCCTGTGCAAAACTAGAAAGTCATATAAATAGGCTATCTTAGGATCATAGTATTATATGGAGAATCATTAAATTTTAAGAGGTGGGGCTTTAGAGATTATCTAGTCCAACCCTGTTTTGATCCAGTTGAATTATATATTTCTCTAATGCAGGGATTCTTAACCTTTTGTGTGTGTGTCATGGCCTCCTCTGACAGTCTCTTGAAGTCTATAGGCCCCTTCTCATCATAGTTTTTTTAATTCATAAAATAAAATGCATAAGATTAAAATGAAAACCAACTATATTCAAGTATAGTTATCAACATTTTTTTTAAATTCACAGGCTTCAGGCTAAGAACACCTGCTCTAATGATATAACAAATATAAAACACAGTTTCCCTCAAACCATATCTACCACCCAAGGTTCAGTTCACTAAATATATATAGATATAGATAAAATAGAGAAATTTCCTGTAATTGATAGAAAAAGAGGCTCAGACTGAAGCCCCATTTTGGCACTGATTAAGGTTCATGGATTCACAGATGTGAAGGTAGAGCTTAAGGATCATTCCTTCTAATTTTTTCTGTAAAAGCAAAGAAAAAAAACTAAAAAGCAAAAAAAAACCCCCAAAAAACTCAGGCAGAGAAAGATAAAACAATTGTTTTTTGTTTTTTGCTTTTTTGGAGGGCAATTGGGGTTAAGTGACTTGCCCAAAGTCACCCGGCTATTGTGTGTGTGTGTGTGTTAAGTTTATAAGGTCACATTTGAACTCAGGTCCTCCTGACTCCAGGTATGGCGCTCTATTCACTACGCCACCTAGCCACCACAAGCAGTTTGTTTAAGATCGCACAGGTCGTTAGCCAGGTCATTAGGCTCTGACTCCAAATACAGCATGATTCCCATTATACCAAGCTATCTCCTTTCTTAGATAACTCTGAGTAATTACTTAACTCTCTTTTCCTATATCTCTTTCCTCAAACAAAAAATAAGAATAATAGAAATAAACTGTTATTCAGAAGCACCAATATGGATTTTTGATTGTAAGCTTCTAAAGGGTATGAACACTTATTCCACATGCAAAAAAGTACTTAATGAATAAAAAGCTTGCTGATGATGATAAACTTCAGAATATAAAATACTTTAGAAACATTCGTCATAACCATAGCAACATGTATAGGTTATTCCACTGGTCCCTTAAGAGAATTATTCTGCCTTTCTGTATGGAGAATTTACATTGCACTAGGGAACACTCAGTAAGCTGATGATGTGTTTCTTCTGCTGAAGTAAAATGAATGTCTTTCTCTGGGACTTCATGAGATAAGGTTTCGAGTATATCATAAGTGCCATCTTTTCTACAGGGAAGCCTTTCATCTCTAACGGCACTATGATGACTTATTTTAAGTGCCCCAAAATGTTACCTCCATGAGGAAAAAAAAGGCTAGCCCTTAAAGCTTGCAACTACATTGACTGTCTTGTAGTGGAGACAAGAAGAATACATTACAATCCCATGGAGTATGCCACTGACCTTAGAAACATTCAAACTAAGTGGTTTCATGATAAGGAAAATTCAGAGGCATAAGTGGTTCCCATACCACACTTGGGGCTCATAGGAAGTCAATATTCATCTTAGGCCAGATCTTGGTTCCTTTTCAACAGAGCAGCAGAGTTCCCTTTTTGACTTTCAAAGGAATTCCCTTGAGTTGCAAAAAAAGAGACTATCTTGACTGATAGTTTCAGGAATGCACATGCATGCACAAGCACACATTCACACTTTACCTAACCTTTTTGGTCCAAGGAATTTTTTTAAAATACATTGATAAAAAAGTATATTATCTAGAATTCTTACACATAGCTTTGTCGAGTTTTAAAAATACTATAAAATACAGAACTTAAACCAGAATCGAGAAGTTTTCATAAAGGAAGAAAATTGTTTCTTTGAGCAATTCATAGAACGAAGGCAACATTATTAACAACTACCATGAGGAAGAAATGGGGTATATTGAATAGACAGCCAGCCTTAGAAGAAGGCCAACCTAGGTTCAAGGACTATTTCTAAATACATACTGACTGCTGAACCCTGGGCATATCACTTAACCCCTCTGTGACCATGGTAACTATGTAACATTATCCTTACATTGATGAAATTATAGGTCTAGATTAATCCACTAATAAATTAATGAATTATTAAATAAATAAGATCATCAACACTGGAAATATTGACCACTGAAATTATTTTTTAAAATACTCTTATATTGAATATTCACTCTATTGAAGACTGTACAAGTCTAAAAATCAATCAAGACAGAAGCATTTAACTACTTGTGATATGCCAAAATCTATGCCAGGTGTTAAGGATACCAAGAAAAATTGAAATAGTTCTTCTTCACAAGGAATTCATATTCTAATAGGTAGATAGAAATATGTATGTATATATATATATTTATAAATTTTTTATATAAATATATAATTTTATATCCACACACACATGACTTAAGGCCAAAAAAGGGAGTTTTTGTGGAGTAGGCAGAGGGGTTTTGATCAGAGCCATAGTCTAGTAGATATAATGTAATAAGACCCCTTTATGGTAGCAATGGGGATTAATAAATAAAGTAGATTAGGTGAGTTTTCACTCATTCCTCCACCAGTGTCTCCATAGCAGAGTAGAGTCCCAGAGCTCAATGGATTAATTCTCCTTCACCTTGGGGGTGGTCACATGGTCTTTAGTGGTCCAGGTCAGAGGGGTCATTTTTCCTGGGGAAATGCTGAACAGTGGTAGAACAGGGCAGATGATAAGTTGCTTAGACTAGGGAGGCCCTGATTAACATCATCTAATTTATTTCCCTTTTGAGAATAACTTAGTAACTAAATATTTGTATAATTACATCCAGTCGTCAAATTGTCTTTAGTATAAATAAAATAATAAATAATCCAAGAAGGTAGCTGATAGCTTTCATACAGAGTTGTGGGTTTTTTTTTTCCAGTTTAATTAAAGATTGATGACTACTTAAAAATGGATACTTTTCAAGTTAAATTTTCATTTACTATTTGTAGTTTAAAGTTGAGGTGACAATAAATTTATATAGAAAAAGTATAAATAATAACAAAATTTGTTAGAAAAAATGCCAAAAAAGCATATGATGGACATGTTTGTAGATGGCACTTTGTTGGTTACATCAAGTACCAGAATACTTAAGCATCGCCTCAGATAGATATAGAACCACAAGCCTAACAATCCACATCAGAAAACCCAAATGGATGAAGAATGCTTATTTCCTAGACTATGGCATGCAGTTGCATAAGCAGATTAAATGAATTAGAATTTCAAAATATTTATCTTGGATAGACACTGAAACCAAAAAATGACTTGCATACATAATGGAACAGGAAAAAGAGAAGTCTATATTGCATTTGCACAGTGTAAAAGTTTGTTCCCCCTCTTCTAAGAGACTCTGATTTCTTCACAAGCAGTGAATGCTAAGTGCTTTGGGCAGTCAGAAAATATTATATGCAAATGACTACTCTGGCAGTGTAAATGCAAAGAGAACTAAGAAGAGATTATGGAAATATCTCTAGGGTTAGTAAAAGATTAAAAAAAGAAAAGACTGGAATTTCCTTTACTCTCATTTACCTGTTCAAAGTTTAACCATCCTTCATTTCTCTACCTCTATTTTTATCTCTTTTTCTCTCTGTTTCTCTCTATAAATATATATATATACACATACATATCCATCAGTAAATATATATACACACATAAATACATAAATATATGTATATATACATATATTTTTATAGTGAAGCCAAAGTAAAGTTTTTTCTTTTTGCATGCATATATGTACATATATGTACATAAATACATATATATACATATACATACATATATACACATACATCATGTGGATACAAAACAACCAAAAAATTCACTTTGGGTTCACTTTGTAAAAAAATTTTCATTGATATCTTTATTTTATTCAT
The DNA here is from genome assembly GCF_028583685.1 of Petaurus breviceps papuanus. Lineage (NCBI taxonomy): Eukaryota > Metazoa > Chordata > Mammalia > Diprotodontia > Petauridae > Petaurus > Petaurus breviceps. The sequence goes on from NW_027187349.1 coordinate 6,098,663, forward strand.
GTCACTTTACTTTCCCAATATATGTAATAAAGAAAAACAACCAAGCCAAATGAACCCAAACCACAACTATGTCTGTCAATGTATGACATATCTAGATCTGTCTTCTGGAATACTAGTCATTTTATTTTATCTGAGTTCATCTATCTTTTGACATAGGACATTCTTCAAAGATATATATGCTCTGGTCCATATATCTTTTGATGCCAGAGAGAGAAGACAGATCCTCATTAAACATATATTGATTTGTGCTGCTTTTAACATAATGACATTTTAAGAAGCAGAAATTATATCAACAAAGATGGAACAGCCCTTGAAAGATTAGCTAATAAGATGGTGCTCCAATAGAAAGGAATAAATGAAGGCAGATAAGGCCAATGACATCACCTCCAAAGATGATTAATCCTGCTTCCTGTCCAATAGCCATCATCTAGGAGGCAACTTTTATAAAGAAAGGGTCAGTCATCCTTAGCAAACACTGACCAGCTGCTGACCCCCTAGGGTCAGCAATACAGTCCAGGTGAAACAATGAGTAAGGATGTTACCTTGAGTTAAGGATGATTGGAAGCCAGCCTCTAATCAAAATGAAAGGAGACTTTAGATGGGTACTTTTTATTGATTGACTGACATTGTGACTATAGTACAGGCCCTTATTTCTGCACACCTGGACTACTGCAATAGCTTGCTGGTTGGTCTGCCTGCCACAAGTCTGCCCACTCTTGTACATCCTTCACTAAGTTGTAAAAGTGATCTTTCTGAAGGACAAGTCTAACCACATCATATGCCTCTTCAATAAACTACAGTGGTTCTCTATCACCTCCAGGATCAAATATAAAATCCTCTGCTTGGAATTCAAAGCCATTCATAATCTCTACCTTTCCAGTCTTATATCCTATACCCTCTCTATTCTCCCCAAAGTGCTCTTCAGTCTGGTGACATGGGCCTCTCTGCTGTTTATCAAACAAGACACTCCACCCCCCCCCCCATCTTCAGGCATCTTTACTTGTTGCTCTCTACATACTGGATGCTTTCTCCCCTCACCTCTGACTCTTGGCTTCCTTCAGGTCTCAGCTAAAATCCCATCTTCTACAGTAAGCATTTCCTGATTGTCTCCCCAGTTAATTATTTCCCTTTTAACCAGTGTATAGCTTGTCTGTACATAGTTGTTTGCATACTGTCTCCCCCATTAGACTGTGAGCTCCTCAAGGACACAGCCTATATTTTATCTCTCTTTGTACTTTAACTCTCTTTGTATACCTTGCACTTAGTACAGTGCCTGGTTTACAGTAATAGATGTTCTATAAATTTTTATTGACTGACAAGAGGTAGCATGCACCAGGCTAATCCACGTACTGCCATCACCTCTACCACCACCACCTCCAATTACTGACCAACTACTACCAGTTAAAGCATCAAGGGGTCATAGTTGATGGAGCATGGGGCCTGGAATCAAGAAATCTGGAGTTCAAATACCACTTAAGACACTAGCTGTATGACCCTGGGCAAGTCACTTAATGTGTGTTTGCCTCAGTTTCCTCTACCATAAAATGGGGACGACAGCACCTACCTTGTAGGGCCTTTGTGAAGGTCAAATGAGATGAGTTCTGCAAAGTGCTGAACACAATGGCTGGTCCACAGCTGGTGCTATGTAAATGCTTCCTCTCCCTTCCTACCAGCAAGTGAAGCCTCCCTGACCTCCAAAGTAGCCTCAGCCACTGAAGATATGGAGTAGAACATTCTCAGCACCAAAATCTTGGCTCTGTGAAATGGGCCAACAGAAGAAACGGGCATGGTTTTCTCAGACGGAATGGTATTAAAGAAGGTCCTTCATGGTCTACTTTACTGCTTTACCTAAGAACAATAGGAATTTTTCTTCTGACTTGAAGCTGAAACCTTATAATGTTGGTTTTCCCATGACAATATGAACTCCTTGAGAGCAGGTACTATCTGTTTTTCTATTTGTATCTCTGATACTTGGCACATAATAAAAACTTAGTAAATGTTTTTTTTTCATTCATTAAAAATAGGTATATAAGGTATAGTGTCAAGCAAGTGAGTCAGAGGTCAGAAGCTGCCTGGGATTTTCCTTTCACAAAGTGGTTAGCCATCAAACACACACGTGCCCCGTGTGAGAAGGATAATAGGAATACAATTAGTCTGTGAAATATCATTACACACCATCTGCAGTGATATCTTTGAAGAACAAGAAAGAGAGGGCTCAGTATTTACATTAAAATTACAGATTAAAATGTCAAGACAGCTTTGTTTAAAAAAAAGATGTGAGGTACTCTAGGTATATAAGGAGACTTGATAAAAAATCAAGACAGGTAGTACAACTAAAAGATGCTTATACTAATCAATAACACCCTAAAGAAAGAGCATGCAATGGCACCATTAGGGAAAGCGAAAAATGTTAAGAGACAGAAAACAACATCATAAAGATATAGACACTGCGAAAAATCCATATGCCTAGTCCAGTATACTGATTAACTCTAGTTTTGTCAATATCTAGTCACAGGAATAATCTGATATATTGGTCATTTAGAAACAATGTACTACACTGAACCAGGATAAAAAATAACATGATAAAATATGCACTTTTTTTTTTGCTATAATCCATACTTCAAAGTGCATTCAGCTCAGAGCTGAAAAGAAAGTCCTTATAAAAAAGCTCCCAACTTTACATCTTTCCCATTTACATTTAAAAAGTCCTCTATTTCAGCTTGTTTTTTTTTATTTCATATCTATAAATCTACAGAAATCTTTCAGAAGCTTAGTGAAGTTTCACAAAAGCTTCCTTAGCCAGTCTAACTATACTTCAGAAGAAGTCTTAGTAGAATTCAATAAATGGGATTAAAAAGTACATACTCACAATGGACATGAAATATCTGACTGTACCTAGATTAATTATAAAAGAATGGATTTTTTCCCTCACTATCTATTCCCAAAAATAATTTGCTCTACTTTTTCGCCTTTTTATAATACATACTTATGTCGGTACTTACAGTATCTATCATCTTTGGTATCACAACAACATTAATTTCAGTGCACACTGTTTCTGAATATTCAAATTATAGCATTCTAAGACTACATCCCAGTAGCATTAGCATAAAGAATGCAAAGTATCAAAGTATTTTAACAAAAAAAAAGGTAAAAGCTGTAAAGGAGACAAAAAATATCATATAGTTGTTAAATTCACTCCACTCCATTGCTCAAAAACTTTCAGTGGTTCCCCAGTAACGACCGTTAAAATGCAAACACAATAATATGACATTCAAAGATCTACACAACTGAGTAACAACCCACACATCTATCTAGCCTGTTGTTGTTCAGTCTTTTCTGACCCTTTGTAACCCCATTTGGGGTTTTCTTGGCAAAAATACTGGATTGGTTTGCCATTACCTTCTAGAGCTTATTTTACAAATGAGGATACTGAGGCAAGCAGGGTTAAATGACTTTCCAGGGTCACATGGCTAATAAATATTTGAGGCCACATATAAACTCAAAAAAATATGTCTTCCTGGTTCTAAACCCAGTGCTCTATCCACTGGCTGCCCTTCTAGCCCTATTTCACACCCATATACTCTGTAGTCCAGCCAAACTGTATCACTTTTAGTCTGCTGAATACACCCCACAATCTCCTTTCTTTGTGTTATTATTGCTCACACTAGCCCTTATGCCTTAGAATACAATGAAAACTCCTAACCAGTCTTGCAAAGAGCCATGGCATATAGGACTTCTTCCACAAAGCCTTGCTCACATCCCCAGAAAGAAATAACTTCCCTTCCCCTGTCCTCCTTTAGCACTGTGTTTGTCTTTCTCTACTGCATTAATCACATGTTTTCTTTTAAATTATGCTTACTGGGCTTAAACCTCTTAAAACACTATGAGGCTAGTGAGCACAGAAACATGTCTAATTTACCTTTATCTCATCATCTAATACAGTACTTTTCACATAGTCAGCATTAAATTAATAGCTGTTTAATGGAAAAGCATATTTCAGGGTAATTATTAGCATTAATATCTTCATCATCATTTCAAGTAACACATTAATTCTGTAGTATAAAATGTAACTTTCAAAACAAAGTTAGTTTACTGTTACCTAGGTGTCTGATTCAGAATAAGTTCATTATGAATGAAACAGATCTCAAGTTGTATATCAACTCTTAAGACAGTAGCAAGGCTTAATAGAACAACAAAAATAAAAAGTATTTTTTTTTGTGAGACTATACACACTTACTTTCACCTGGTACTAGACATTAATAATATAGTATTATTAGGCTAATGATATTACTTTTTATCTCAAAACTTAAGCAACTTCCCAAAGAAAGAATAGCTCAAGACAGTGTGAATTAAGCCATGAGACTGTATTACATTAGAAAGACAAATAATAAAATAATTGTTTTTTTCCCTAAAAGGAAAAAAATAGTAGAAAACTTTACAGTGACCTCTTATTTATATAACACTAACATTACACTCACAGTGTAAAGAAACCACTGCAATCAATAAATCCTTCCAGCACAAATATTTCTTTCAACTAATAAAGTTTCAGATAAGAAAGCTTATGGCCACTCATTATTTTATGACCTTGACTCTGTCAAAGTTTTACAAAACGTAAGACTATCATATATCAGTGCCTGAAGCAGCTTTTTTCTTGGCCATGGTTAGGTAAGGAACCTTATGGACAGGAAACCAGCTGTGGAAAAGTCTACACACATTTTTACACTGTTTTCTTTCTCTATATCATATCACCATTTGGTTCATTCCAATGGAACTCTTGAACAATGACCAATAAAACAAAGGAGGTACTTTAGGTAGTCAAACTGGTATCAAGAAACTTTAATTTTTAAATCAGCATACTGATTAAGGTATATGAGGGTTTTTTAGGGATTAGCAAGAATAGAGAAAAGATAAAATCAAAACAATAAAAGAAAGCCAACATGCTAATTAAAACAGTAATAACAACAATAAATCAACATGGATAAAATAGGAATAAAGGAAAGTAGCATACACTTTGGAGAATTGGAAAGTTTAGTTTAGTTCTAATATTTCAACTTGGAATGAGTCAAGTGACCAGCTTGATGGAGTTGGGAGTAGTGCATGGGACAAGAAGAATAACTGTTCCTCAATAAATATTCTTGCACATATAGTTTTCTAAGTTGATACTTAAAGTACCTTTATTCTGTACTCTTCTCCAATGGACTCATATGTCTCATCTGAACTCTGTATCCCAGTGTTTAGCTCAGTGAACTGCAATAATGATGTGCTTAATAAATGTCTATTACATTTATATTTTGTCAACAGTATTCTCTTGCTGTATCACATTGCATTGGGAGGCATACTATCCACAACCTAGGCAGGTGATATTACTATCATATTCTGCCCTGGTCTAGAAACATCTACAGATTTGTGTTTCATTTTAGGGCCACATTTTAGGCAGGCCATTGACCAAATGTCACACGGAGTGAAACCAGGAATCTGTTTGTTTGCTAATTCAGCTCTCTTCCTGCTATCAAAAACAGTAAGTAGACTTGTCTTTGAATTCCAAAAATTTGTATTAGTGATTGTGTACGTAAGTATCACATGTCTATAGTGTTCTCATGGCTGCCTCTGGAAAGCTGTCAGCACAACAAGATAAGCCATATTAGGTCTTAAATCTTTTTGTTGTCAGGGATCCCTTTGGCAGTCTGGTGAAGACTAAACCATTTCTCAGAAAAAAAAGTGTTTTAAAATAATTAAAGGAAATGCTAAATCCCAGGTAGATGTTGTGAATATATACATATATATGCACATACACATATATATGTACATATACATACACAGATACATGTGTATATGTACACACCTATACATATCTTTCCTCATTCATGCTGACAGACTGTAAATCTTTCCACAGATCCTTTGGGGGTCCATGGATCCCAAGTTAAGAATTCTTTGTATATAGTAAAATAAAAAGGTCAGGCTATATAAATACAATAAAGATACTATTCCTGTTTTGTTGAACAGTGCTAGGCATTTCCTTTTGTAAGGCACTGGCATATTCATGCAAAAATGAAAGAATACCTGTACTCTTGCTGTAACCTGAGAGCCTACATTCACACTAGTGGGCCCTCCAATTGTTGCTGGCTAGGATTCCTGTGCAGTCACTTCAGAATCCTATCTCACTTACACAAGAAGGGGAAGTCAACCTGTTATCTAGGATTCAAAGCCAGGTGTCACATAGACCAGGAACTTCTAACTGTATGGCTTCACAGGGCCACCATAAAACATCTTTCTTATGATCCTACTTGGGGCCGTGGAAACATTGAATTGTTTCTTTTAAACATGACAATCATCCCATTTGTTGGCACCCTTCAAATTATGCTTTAAGGAGATTCTCATTAGGGCAAAACTGGTCAAGCAATTAGTGAACTCTTAGTGACAAGCCTTAGCTCATTTTGCTAGAAGCTGGAAATACCAGAATAGAAATCTCCCACTGACCAAATTTAATATTTAAACATTACAAGCAAAGCAGCTGCAGAATATATATAATGAGGGCCAACTACATGACAGGCATTTATTTACCTACCTAATACATGAGGATGGTGAGAGGATTGTAAAGTATGCCATATAAAAACTGAATGAAGGAATTGGGGATGTTTAGCCTGCAGCAGAGAATACTCAAGGAGCCGGGGGGAGGGAAGGTGTCACTAATGACTTTTTTTAAAAATTAGAAAGGCTATAGAAGGATTATACTTGCTCTTCTTAGCCTCAGTGGGCAAAACTAGGAGCAAAGAGTGGCCTGGTGTAAGGCAAAACTTCCTTATAATTAGAACTATCCAAAAGTCAAATGCCAAAAAAAGTAGGAAAAAGTAGGTCTTCCCTCCTTAAAATAATTTAGATAAAGCATGTATTCCATATGTATCTATATATAGGTGTATAATTACATTCATCAGCAGGGTGCTAGACTTGGATCCAAACAACACCTAGGATTCAATACCAGCCCTGATATTTACTGGCTGTATGACCTCATCCAAGTCACTTAATCTCTGAGCCTGTTTTCTCATTTAAGAAAGAAATGGTGATAATACTACCTACCACACTGGATGTGATGAGGATTAAGTGGTATATGTCCTTTACTCATAGAAAGGGCTTTGTAAATCTTAAAGTGCTATAAAATATAATGTGATTAATAATAATAACACATGTCATTATTAGTATTATTATATAACAGTCGATTATATATGTATGCATATATGTATAAGTGTATATACATATATATTTATACATATACATATAGAGAGGTCAATCTCACTTCTTCCTAAGGGACATGTTTCTTTTGTCTCTTAACAGTAACTATAATTCTATTATTTTTTCCCCAAGGCTTCTTCATCCTCTCCCTCTATTGTAATCCTCCCTTCACCAAATCATTTTGTCCCAGTGTCAAATAACCAGCAATCAATCTCTGCAATGTTACCACATTGCTTATTAATTACTAAACATTGACAACAAACAGAATAATACTTTTCTCATAAATTCCCTTAAGCTACCAGCTATGCTGTCAAAGTGCACTGAACCAATCTTTGGGTTTGAGCCAGTCTTAAAAATTGCACAAGATAAGAATGGAGAGTTAAATTAGGCCAAGAATATGAAGGGCTTTGAATGGAAATGTAGAGTTTGGGCTTTGTTATAATAGTTCACAGCTATGACTTATCACACAGACAAAAGGGAACCATTGACACTTTTTTAAAGAAGTCCACTAAAATTTGCTTGTATACTAAGAAAAAAAAAACTTTGGCTAACAGCTATTTTTAATAACTTGAATACTAACAGAGTACAGGTAATTATCTAATTTTATACTAAATAAATTCACTTGTTATTAATTCACTTGTTAAACATGTATTAATTACTTGGTGATTTCATTGAAGTGGAATAAGAGAACTCGGATCAGATCCCTAAGTCTCAGATGCTACCTACCACTTTGTACATTTATCATGTGTTTTTTATTATTGTTATTTGTGCCTATGACATATCATCATATCAATCAACCAACAAACATTTTATCAAGCCTACATATATATATATATATATACATACCAGGCATTTTACCAGTCCTAAAACTCTATGCTAAATGAAGGAAAGAACTTCATTAGCCATACCATCTACTTGCTCATTTGCAGAATTTATCTGGATCATTTGTTTCTTCTTTTCTTGGTATAAAACATAGAAAATTTGAAATTATTTGGTCAGAAACAATATATACTCCTTAACAAATTAAGCATAGAGAACAAAAGTTTTCAACTGCTTATTCAATTTTTTTCTATATATATTGAAATGCTTGTGTTTATTGATGATTAAGTTCACAATAAAAAATAAACTCATTTTAAATAGAAGACTAAGTTAATTTGGTCTGGAAATAAAGGTCTTTGATGCAAAAAAAATAGGCATATCTTAAATTAAGGTATACAAATTTAAATTTTGTATCTTCTCCGGTATCTGGAATAATTTTCTGCACACAGTAGGGATATTTTATGAATTAAATTATCTCAAATCAGGACTTCAAGAATGTCCTTGGAGGAGGACATCACATGACACTCATAAGCAAGTGGCATTTAATTGGTATAATTTTTCTGAAAAATTATTACAAGATTACTTGCTTCCAGTTAAAGAGAGATCTGAAAAATTATATTCAGAGCTATTAAATGCTACTGACATTTTCTGACCTTGAACTGAATATGTTTCAAGTGTCAAAAACACATTATTCATAAAGGATTTAATTCAGTAAGATAGCATATCAAAAAAAAAACAAAATCACAACAACCTCGTGCTGAAGTGAAGTTGGTCTTAAACTGAAAGAAAATAATATCAGAAGAGTACATGATATTTGGATTCTTTGATTTTATCACAGAAATCCTAACATTAGGTAGAAATATTTAATTAGTGTCAGTTTTATTCCATTACATCTTATTTACAGTTGAAATATCACCCGAGAGAAATGTTTCTTCAATGCTCTTAGTTTGTCAGGCAAATGTTTAATGCCTGACAGTTAGATAAAACATCACATACATATGTACAAGAATCTCCATTTAACTCATTTACAAACAGCTTATTTATGAACATTTGCATGTAAAATAATGAAAAATCAAAGAATACATCCCCTTCACTCTCTTTTCCAATGGCTTCTAGATAGAGCTATTCTTTCCCTCTCCAAATTTTCCTTGAGCACATTGTTTGAATCTCTCTCAGGCCCCCATCATACTCTATACTTACCTGTACGTGTGCTGTTTCCCCCATAATATACATGTTCCTTCCAGATAAGGATTATATAATTTTTCATCTTTGTACCTCCAGTGCCTGGCACATAATAGGTAGTTAATATCTACTGAGTTTTTAAAAACATATTTTAATCTATATACACATTCATATTAAACAATCTTTTCTTACCCTGATCTATTATCTCACAAGCATAAGTGTATTTTCTCCACCAAACTAAGAATGGAGGTAGACTTTAACCAATCTATGCTTTTCATACTCTATGACTTTTTCTTTAGATCCTTTCATAAATCGTCCACGGAACAGCAACCCAACACACAGGAGAGATTACCCTTCTGATTTTTTAAGAGTTTTCATTAAGATTAATTTGCATTAAGATTACCTTTATTCTCACTACTTTGACCTGTCTATATATCTTATTTCCTTAACAATAAATTTTGCATTACTTCTTGCTTATAAAATAACTGTTGATGTTGTGCTATGCCCTATACATCCACATGTACCCTCTACTGACTGTTAAGTGACCTACTAATTTTGATTGTTCTAAGACCCTATTTTCCTATGATTCATAGCCATGCAGCATCATTTGGAGACTATGAATTCTGGAGAATTGGGCTTTTTCCCACTCATGAAACTGCATGAAAGTGAAAAATACATATATTATTAAAATTAAATATTGCCAAGTCATTATTAAAGTAAGATTTAAAATCTGATTAGCCCTAAGCTGGCCAGATCTTGTCAAGTTTAAATAGCCATACCATCTACTTGCTCATTTGCAGAATTTATCTGGATCATTTGTTTCTTCTTTTCTTGGTATAAAACATAGAAAATTTGAAATTATTTGGTCAGAAACGATATATACTCCTTAACAAATTAAGCATAGAGAACAAAAGTTTTCAACTGCTTATTCAATTTTTTTCTATATATATTGAAATGCTTGTGTTTATTGATGATTAAGTTCACAATAAAAAATAAACTCATTTTAAATAGAAGACTAAGTTAATTTGATCTGGAAATAAAGGTCTTTGATGCAAAAAAATAGGCATATCTTAAATTAAGGTATATATTCTTTTGAGGGGTATCTATCCCAAAAATAAAAAGAGACAAGAAAGCTAGACTATGAGGAACATTTTTTATTTTCTTCTCAGTTGTGTCCTAAACCCCTTTAGTAAAGAATAAAAGAAGGCTAATGCCTACAATCAGGTTTCTGAGGCCAGGGAAAGGAAATCATGCTACAGAAACTAGTGGAATAGTTATTTAAACACTCTCTTGGCTGTATGACATCTAGATTAGGTAAACTATAGCGCTAATTATTGCCCCCATGATAATAAGGAAAAATACTAAAAAGTTATTATAATCATTGCTAATAAATCCATTACTAGTAATATAATGAAGATGATTGCTAATCAGCAACAAAGGACTTACAGGTACTGTTCTTTTTACAACTGAGATTATATTCTAATGCAACAGTTGTGAAATGGCTTTTTGTTTTACCCCGCTCCTCCCAAGTAATGTATTTCAATTATATCACAAAGGAGGAGTAGCCAAGTGCTATAAACTAGTCTGAAAGAGGTGTCTGGGAAAAACTATTACTATTAATATTCAGAAATTCAGTATTTTATTCATGTCTTTGGGTAGCTGGGGTTGAAATTCACCTCAAAGTGAACAGCACATGAAAGGATTCATAAAAAGCATAGTTCCACTTTTAGAGTCACCTTTCAGGCTGAGAGTAATGTGGTCTCTTTTCCCTTCAGGTATGTAGCACAGGGCAAAAGGGCTAAGCATTATGGAATACAGTGATAAGGAACATGGGAAAATCTTAAAGGTAGAAACTTCTGGAACAGAACTGTGATTCTGAATAAACTGGCAAAATAATTCTCATTCTAAAGCTATTGGACTCAAATTAGCGACAAAGAGATGGCAGTTAATGAATCAAAAGGTAAACAAACCCAGTCCCATTCTCATATAACATTGGCTTCATTGTTGAGAATGACATTGTAATGCTAGCTTTGATGGGTGGTATTTTTCCCCTTAAGGTAGCCATATAACCAGTAGTAATTTAAAAGTGGCTCTCATCAAGTTTGGTTTGGTCAAATTTTTTTTTAAATAACACCAAATGGAGAATTTTTTCAAAAAAAATACTCAATATTCAAATGGACCTGTAATTACATAGATTTGTATTTATCTCCATTGATCTAGATTGTAATCCATTTATCTCTGCCAATCTTGTGCAACTCTTGTCCATGTACTCCCATAAATTAAACACAAGGCAGACACCTAGTATTCTAGAAGTCATCTTCACTTTCCCCTGACATTTGGAGGCTGCCAGTGCAGAATTCTGAGTCTTTTTTCCCAGTCCCATGACAACCCTATCTCTTCCTAGCATACATTTCTATGAAGTCATCTTTCTTTTTTGAAGCTGTTCATTAGTTTTATGTTGCAGCTTTCTTACAAACATCATGGATCTCTTTATTTCCTTCTGTGTGATATTAATTTCCAATTCTTCAAAAACTGTCACGTCTCTCTTAAATCCATAGAGCAACAAACAGAATATTGGTATTAAAAAAATAACTTTTTCTGGGATGGTGGGGGAGGTCATTACAGGAACTTTGTACTTCCCCTAAGACAGTGTAGCTAACATTCTCAGCCCAAGATATTATCCATTTGGATGATCTATTGTCATATTGATGAACATGCTTTATAAATCATCAATCCAAATGCATAACATAGACATTCTTCATTCACTTGGTCTTACCTGTGTCAAGTCAAACTTCCTCAAGTGGTTAGCAACCTCTTCCAGGGGACTCAAGTATTCTGGGACTTTATTTAACAAGCACAAGATCACTCAGAAATAAGAGCATTTGGGGGACTTCAATATCCACAATGATGCCTTTTTCAATGTGGACTCTGTTTAATCCCCTCTATTACAGGGGTGAATACATTTGGTGAATGTACATCTCCCTATTTTATGCTTCATCTGATATCTATGATCAGAGGGCTACTAAACAGAATTATTTCTGTTATATCTTTCAAGGAATTTTGAGTGATTTTGAAGCATGGATCAGAGACACTGTTGGAAAAGAGCTTTTAAGGTGTCCTCTTACAGTACTGCAAGAGGGTTGGTAGTTACTGATATTTTAAGTGATGCATTCATATTAGTCTAGAATTTTTACTTACTTTTAGTATATTCTCCTCCTTCAGATCCTCTGTAATCGAATTTATCAATGCCCTCACAATTATATCCCCTCTAGCGTGGATCTTTTCTCTATTAACTTGGTCCAATTCAACTGTATTATTCGTCTGTTCTTTTTTAGGATTATTTCTCTTTTTCCAATAAGGACATTCGGAATTGTGATGTAAAAGTATGTATGAGAGCTCTGCTGTCCTTGGTTATGAAAAAAAAAAGAGTCTATTTTAAAAATTTGTATGTATCTTTTCCATTTTTCATTCTTCCATGTCCTCAAAATGACTTTGCTTAGTTTGATCTCTTGCCAAACTTCCTTTAAATTGGTTTTGCCCTCACTGCTTCTATATTCTTTATGAAATGATACTGATCATAACTATCTATCATCCTTTTTTGTGAGATTTTAGAAACAGAGTTCATATTCAAAACTCCATTCTAAACTGGTGTTGCTTTAGTAAGATAATTTACTGTTTACTAACTAATATGCTTTCTGGGTTCTTTTAGCATTCTTATGTCCGCGGATTTACACTGGTTAAACTATTTAAAATTCTCATAATTATGGATAATGTAATTTTTGTGGTATATCACCCTTCTCATGGGCAATTATTCACTGAAACAACTCAAGATTTAGTTGTTTCAATTTCATTTCATATCTTTTTTTTAATTATTATTCTTTCTTCTCTGAACTCAGCTGTGAAAAGTTGTGGTCAGATTATAGATGGATAGATTATATATGGACAGAAAATCCCACATACTAAGAGAAACTATCAATTAGAACATTTTTCTATCTTAATATATAACTAGTAACATTTTTGTGATGTAATTTAGTGTTTGTCATATTTAATAACTACTATTTCTTTTCTTAAAGACATTTACTATAGAAAAGTATTAAGCATATTTTTAGTCTGTGTGCCTTAGGCCTCTCTCAGTCTTTTTATTTTTATAAAAAACTTTTTTGGTTTCATTTTTTTTACATTGTTACTTCCCAACAACCATATTTCTGTAACTACCAGATAATCTGGCTTTCCTTATGTTGTCTACCCATTCATTAGACATTAGTCCAGTATCTCACATTATGAGCACCAACAATCAAATTACAATTAATAGCTGGTCTAAAAAGAATGTGGTTTTTAGCACCCTCCGCCTCATTTCTTTCATTCTGACTGGAATGGCAAAAGAAGTGGGGCACAGGGGTGAGTAGGTGGTGCAGTGAATAGAGTAATGGCCCTGGAGTCAGGAGGACCTGAGTTCAAATCCAGCCTCAGACACTTAAAACTTACTAGTCATGTGACCTTGGGCAAGTCACTTAATCTCAATTGCCCTGACTCCAAAAAGCCACAAAAAAAAGCGGAGTACAAAGAACAAAGCAACATTTTGTATTTTTCTTCCTGCCATGACCAAAGTTTTAAAATAAAATTATAGCTAAAACATAATTTTAAAATAGTTGAATCTCAATTTTAATTTCTGAAATTCTCTCCTCTCCTTATCCAGAGTTTAAATATCTTCAAAATAAAGTCAGCGTTCAAAATACTCAATAGACTCCAGTACCTAAATTTGACTTGGGGTTCTCAGTCTTCATATTATTATTCTGACATCTATGTGGCTGGTGGGTTACATGTCAATTATTCAAACACAAAATCACGCACAAATACACAGAGTTCCAGTAATGAAATCAGACTTTTCTCATTTGTTCTTACAGCCTGGAATTCCTTGTCAAATATACAGGTGCATATTAATTAGCAATGTGGGGAGTTAATGGATCCATTTATTTCATTTGAACCAGCTGTTAGTCATTTCATTTCTCTATCATAAAAGTAAAAAAAAAATTGGACAGAGTATTTAATGTTAAAAACAACTAACAAATGTCTTTTTTTTTTCCAAGGGGTATGGGGAAGGGTTTCTCTGTACATTATTCCCTTTTTACACTATGATTATGGTTTGTGATATTTAAGGCTAGCTTACATACACTAGAAACATGATAAATGGAAATATCTTTTTACCACAGACGGGATTTTAAGTTACTGTAATTATAGTGGATTTAATTTATATTGCATGTAAGTTCATTTTGGAGGTGGCAGTGAATTATTTGCTGAGGGTACCACTTGAGAGAGAGAAAGAGAGAGAGAGAGAGAGAGAGAGAGAGAGAGAGAGAGAGAGAGAGAGAGAGAGAGAGAGAGAGATGTAAGGTAATAGGCAGCTACCACTGTAAGCTCAAAAAGAGGAACTGAATGAACCAAATGAGGATTTGGAAGAACACTCTCAAATATTCCACAGACATTTCAACTTTGGTAGTATTGCACAGGGCAGGGAAGAGGGAGATAAGAACTAAAGCCAGAGAGGTACCAATCCTGGCTCTCTCATTGCCTGCATCTATATGGGGAAAATGAACAAAGCACATGATCCTTTTCTTTCTACACCACTTGGGGAGCCCCAACTAAGCCCAACTCTGTGGTGTGGTAAAGGGAATCAAGCCTATGTCCATTCTATTGCCACTTTAGCCAAGTAACTATACCAAGCTGCCTCCTCAACTAACCCTGAGAAGTGGGTAAAATAAGAATCTACTTTCTGTGAGACCATGAATTATATTTGGGAGATGAGGATGGGGAGAAGAGGAAAACAATTTTGTAAATGTGTGATTGAGTGCATTGAAGAGAAAATTGGGGGTAGGGAATTAGAAGTGACAAAAGAGAAGGGGTGGATATGTAAGGGTGAGTTCAGATAGTTTGTGTAAGTAGTTGTATATGTGTGGAGGTATGAGAAAGGGGGGAAACTAATATTAACTCAGGAAAGCAGCTCCAAGGAGAGAAAGTTTAAAATTAAAGACTTACCTGCTTTTCTCTTAAATATCATTTGAAAATGGATAATAATAATTGCCCCTAAATCTGACAATAGAGAAACTCCTTATACAAAATACTTTTGAGTTTCAAAAAAAAAAGTTGTTGATAAACTGAATATATTTATTATTAACTGGATTCTGAATTTTTTTCATAACAAAAATAAAAGCATGTAAGCCTTTGTTTACTATATACAATATAATACTATGTGTCACTATTCTATCAAAACAAAGTATTACAATATAGGCTACACAATAAGCTACACAGTCCCATGCTAAGATATTTTCTACTGGTCCAAGGTGACTGTAATTCTAGGTCTGATATTTAAAGCTGTTAATTTGTAGCCTTGGTTAATTAGAATGATCCCACCAACCATTTAAGGAGGATCTGTGGGGCAACTGCATGTATTTTATAAGCCACTAGCCCAGGGTGTCTTAATCTTTTTGGGACATAGAACCCACTGGCAGTCTGGTGAAGCCTTGGTAACCCTTCTCAGATGAATGTTTTTAAATGAATAAAATAAACAAAATTACAAAGAAAACCAATTATATGGAAATAGAGTCTATATAAAGGAAGATTGTGATCATATGCAATCTATGAGTAGGTATAGTATCTATAGTAATTTTGAAATAGTGATAAGCAAACATCCAGGGGCAGAGCCAAGATGGAAGAACAGAAGAAACACTTACCTGGAATCTCCCAACAGTCTCCCCCAAACAACTTTAAAATAACAACTCAAATATAAATCTAGAGTGGCAAAGCCTTTAACAAAAGGTCAGGGTAGGACATTGTTTCAGTTCAAGACAATTAACAAGGTTGGAAGGAGAGATGTATGACAGAGGGATGGAGGCTGGGTTGAATGAAAGATGAGGTGGCACTAGGTGGTGGTGACAGAAATTAGGAAGGACAACTGCCCTGAGATCTTAGAATCAGACGCTAAAATAGAAATGGAAAGAATCTACTAATCACAACCTGAAAGAGATTCCAAAATGAAAACTCCCAGGAATATTAGTCAAATTCCAGAGTTTCAAGGTCAAAGAGAAAATATATCAAGCAACCAGAAATACAAACACACAAACAACCATTTAAATATTGTGAAGCCACAGTTAGGCTCACACAAGATATAGTAGCTCCCAAGTTAAAGGAGTAGAGGACTTGGAATATGATAGTCTAAAAGGCAAAAGAGCAGGGATTACAACCAAGAATATGCTATCCAGTAAAACTAAGTATGATATTTCAAGGGAAAAAAAGAATATTATTGAAATAAAGGACTTTCAAGCATTCCTGATGAAAAGACCAGAACTAAAGGGAAAATGTGACTTTCAAATACAAGACTCAAGAGAAGCCAAAAGTAAACATAAAAGAGAAATCATAAGGGATTCAATAAGGATAAACAGTCTACATTTCTACATAGGAAGATGATACATGTAACTTCTAAGAATTTTATCCTTAGGGCAGTAAGAAAGATTCTACAAAGACAGAGAAGGCTGAGAGTGAGCCAATTATGTTGGGATGATGTAAAAAAAATATGGGTCAGAAAGATGGATGACTTGAGGAAGAATGGGGAAAATTTGCTCACATAAAAGAGGTACAAAAGGAAGAGTTTTTACAGTGTAGGAAGAAGTAGTGGGGGTTGTCAACACTTGAACCTTACTCTAATCTAAATTGGTTCAAAGAGGGTAATATACATATATATATATATATGTATATATATATATATATATATACACACATACATACACACTCATTGATTGAATCAGGCATAGAAATCTATCTTACACAACAGGGAAGTAGGAGGGAAAAGGAATAAGAAAATGTGAGTTAGGGGATTGATAAAAGTGAGCTCTAATAAAGGAAGGTAGTGGTCAGAAGCAAAATAGACTTCAGAAGAGGAGGGAGAGAGAGGATGGGTGGAGAGATGGAAGGAGAGGAAGGGGAGGGGGAAAGCAGAAGGAAATGGGATAGAGGGAAAGACACAGTAATCATAACTGTGAATGTAAATGCAATGAACTCACCTATAAAATGAAAGTGGAAAACAAAATGGATTACAAACCAGAATCCAAAAGTATGTTGTTTACAAAAACACACTTGAAAGAATGAAACACACAGAGAGTTAAAATAAGGGGCTGGAACAGAAGTTATTATGCTTCAGATGAAGTAAAAATGTCAGGTAACCACAATTTCATACAAAACAAGAGCAAAAACAGAACTAATTAAAAGAGATAAGCTGGAAAACTACATCTCACTGAAATGTATCATAGACAATGAAGTAATATCAGCATTAAACATATGCTCCAAATCGCATGGCATTCAAATTCTTTTATTTTTAGCATTCGAATTCTTAAAATAAAAATTAAATGAATTACAGGAGAAAATAATAGTAAAAGTAGACTAGTGGGAGTCCTCAACTTTTCCCTCTCAGACCTAGATAAATCTAATAATTAAATAAGAAAGAAGTAAAGGAGATGAATAAAATCTTTAAAAAGTTAAATATGATACACTTCTGGAGAAAAATGAATGACAACAGAAAGGAGTATACCTTTTTCTCAGCTGTCCATGGCACCTTCACAAAAACTGACCACATATTAGAACATAAAAATCTTATAATGAAATGCAAAAAAGGAGGAATATTAAAATCCCCCCTTTCAGATGATAATTCAATTAAGAATTACATTCAAAAAAAGGCAATGGAAGCACAAATTAAAAGTTTATTAGTAATTAGACAATTTAATTCTAAGAATGAGGAGGTCAAAGAACAAATCATAAAAAGTAATTTCAGTACAGAGAATGACAATAATGAGACAGCATACCAAAATTTGTGGGATAAAGGCAAAGCAGTACTCAGGGGAAATTTTATACTTTTAAATGAATTCATTAAAAAGAGCAGAAAGAGCAGATACATGGATTGGGCATGCAGCTAAAAAGAATGTAGGAAAAGAACAAAATGAAAAATCCCCAATTAAACACCAAAATGGAAATTCTGAAAATTAAAAGATAAATTAATACAACTGAAAATGAAAAAAATAACAAACTAAACTAATAAATAAAAGCAGGAGCTTATTTTATGAAAAAAAAAATATAAACCACAGGTTAAATTGATTTGAAAAAAGATCAAATTGCCAGTATCAAAAATGAAAACTGCGAATGTCCCACCAATGAAGAGGAAACCAAGTTATTTTGACTACTCATATGCCACTATAACTCAGAATCTAAGTGAAATGGATTATTATTTACAAAAAAATATAAAATGCCAGGATTCACAGAAGAAGAAATAGAATACCTAAGTAACCCTATCTTAGAAAAAAGAAGTTGAGGGGCGGCTAATGGTGCAGTGAATGGAGTGCCAGCCCTGGAGTCAGGAGGACTTGAGTTCAAATCCGACCTCAGACACTTAACACAAAAACTAGTGGTATGACCTTGGGCAAGTGACTTAACCTCAATTGCCCCTCCAAAAAAAAGAAAGGAAAAAAGAAGTTGAACAATCCAAACCTGGGTTCTCTAAGAAAACATCTCTGGGACCTGATGGATTTACAAGTGAATACTACAAAAGGTTGAAGGAACAATAAATCCAAAACATATATGAACTCCCTGGAAAATATAGGGAAAAACGGAGTCCTACAAAATGACTTTTATGACTAAATATGGTCTTCATTCCTAAAACAAGGAGAACAAAAACAGAGAAGGAAAACTACAGATTACCTTCCTAAAGGAATATTAATTCAAAATGTTAAAATAAATACTAGTCAGAAAATTATAGCAGTATATAACAAAAATTAAACACTATAACCAGGAAGGATTTATACCAAGAATGCAGGGCTAGTTCAATATTCAGAAAACAATCAGCATAACTGACCATATCAATAACAAAAACAAAAATCCTACAATTATATGAACAGATGCAGAAAATGTCTTAGACAAAATACACTACTCATTCCTAGTAAAAACACTGGAAACATTGGAATCAATGGAGTCTTTCTTAAAATGATAATTACTATCTATCTAAAACCAAGAGCAAGTATTATCTGTAATAAGGGCAAACTTGAAACTTTCCAAATAAGATCAAGACCAACGCAAGAAGGTCCAGTATTGTTGGGAGCGAAGGTCTTCGGGCCAGGTACCCTTCCCCCCCCCCCGTGAGAAGACCACACTCCCGAGTACCATGTTCCGAGAATCGGCTGACCGCAGAATGTTCCGGCACCAGATGTCCTAACCACAAATGTTCCAGCCATTGTTTACAAGAATTCCTCTTCCCGCCTACTTCCTCAAGAAAAGAGTATATAAGTCATGTTTACCTGCAATAAAATTCAGACCTTCAGACCTTGACACAAACTCACTTGGTCTCACTCTTTCTTTCCCACCCATTCCTTTGCAGGCTGGGTCCTCCTCGGCCCCACGAATAACTTGGTCCCGCTGGACGGGACAAGTGGGCGCACAACGTGGGGCCCGAGGCACAGACCCTCACCAGACGGACCAGTACCTAGCAGAGAAGTCGTTGCGACCCCCTTTTCGGTGAAGAACCCCCCGGCTGCCTAAGAGCCCCCGTCCTCGGTAAGTTGAATTAGTCCGTCTCATACTCATGGGTCAGAAATTATCTAAAGAACAGGTCTTTATAAAGGACCTTAAATCATTACTCAGGGAAAGGGGAGTCAAAGTTAAGAAAAAAGATTTAGTAAAGTTTTTTTTTTTTTTTATTTGTGGATAATGTTTGCCCTTGGTTCATTGTAAATGAGCCAGAGATTCACCCTGGCAAGTGGCAGAAAGTTGGCAAAGATCTAAATAGAAAATTACAAACAGAAGGTATGGAAGCGGTCCCTGTGACTGTCTTCTCTTATTGGAGCCTCATCAGAGATATTGTAGAAGCAGCCCACAAGGACCCAAATAAGCAACAATTACTGTCAGTCGCGGAGTCCTGCCGCCGCCCCCTGTCCCGAGCGGCCTCCTCGGCCTCCTTGGCCTCCTTGCCCCCCGCCGGCAAAGAGCCCTCTCGGCCCCCGTCTGTGGTAATAGACATGCCCATAGCCCCGAAAGAACCCCTTTATCCCCCTCTCCCTGAGGAGACACGGCCAGCAGCCGACTCCCTGAATTTTCCCATATTCACGAAAACATCCAACGATGACACCCTAGATCCTGAAGATGTGGCAAATCTAGAAGATGAGGCGGCTCATTATAATGACCCAGTCCGGCCCCTCCTCAACTTAAGCCCTTTGCAGAACCCCCCCCCCCTTATGCAGTCCAGACCTGTGCACCCGCTCTTTTCCCGCCTGCTTTATCCCCTTCTACCCTGACGGCTGCTAGGAATCAACTTTCCACTCAGGTTAATGATCTCTGCGAGGTCCTTGACCTCCAGAAGCAGTTCGTCCAGCTTTCCACTGAGCTCTCTTCCCTGCAAAGAACGCTTCACAATTCTGTCCTCCTTTCACCTTCAGGCCCTGCAGTTGTCCCCCCCCCCCTTTTTGCCCCATGCCAAAAGGGGCCTCCCCGCAAGCCCAAGATAAAAAAGCCCAGCACCAAAAACGTACAAAATGTACGAATGACCTTCCCCGTAATGACCCAGTCTAATAGGTCTGCTTCTCCCCCTGATGATACTGTGCAGCCCTCCACAACTGCCGGCTCCCAAGACAATTTGGCTAGCGAGGGGGAGGATGAGGAGGAGGATGAGGAGGAGGATGACGAGGAGGATGAAAATGAAAATGAAAGCGATAATGAGAATCATGCAGCACTAGGCAAGGCAGGATTTCGCAAACTTCATTTTAGAACCTTAAAAGATTTAAATGCTGCAGTCAAATCCTATGGACCTAATGCACCCTTTACCCTTTCCTCCCTTGAGGCCATGTCCTGCAGAGGCCACATGCTCCCTGCAGAATGGATCCCTGTAGTCCAAGCGGTCCTCTCGCACGGGCAATTCCTAACCTGGAAGACAGATTTTTTCGATCGCTGCCAGTCCGATGCCGCTGCTAACTTGAAATCTCCACGTTCGCGAACTGGACTTATGAGAAACTTAGTGGACAAGGGAAGTATGCGGCAGAAGACCTACAGCTGCGTTTCCCCGTGGGGCTTTTGGCCCAGACCGCCAATGCAGCCCTTGCCGCCTGGTGATCCCTGCCCAACACTGGCTCCCCCTTTGCGCCCCTCAATAAGATTGTTCAGGGAGGGCAGGAAGATTTTTCTGAATATGTCAGCCGCCTATTAGAAGCCACCGAGAGGACCCTGGGGCAGGAGGCTGCCAATGACCAACTTGTTAAGCGCTTAGCTTATGAGAACGCTAATAATGCCTGCCGAGCTGTACTACGTGGCAAATGGAGAGATAAATCCCTTGATGAAATGGTTTGTTTGTGCCGCGATATAGATCCCCTTGCTTCCAAAATGTCACATGCTGTGCATTTAGCTATAGGAGCGGCATTCCAAGTAGGCGGGCCTCCTAGACATTGTTTCCGGCGGCCAGCCCGGTCATTTTGCTCGCCAATGCCCTGGGGACACCCCACCTTCTGTAGGCCCTCCAAAACAGCTAAATCAACCCTCCACTGTTTGCCCTCGTTGTCGTAAGGGGAAACATTGGGCCAATACCTGTCAGTCTGCCACTGATGATGGCCAACCCTTACCCTCCCATCTGGGAAATGGCCGGAGGGGCCAGCTCCGGGCCCCTCAACCCATTCCCTTTGTACGAGCCTCGGGGAACAGCCCGTCTGCCCAGCACCCCCCCTCTGCCAAGCAACAACAGGAAGCGCAGGAGTGGACCTGTGTGCCACCTCCCCCACAATATTGAATCCGGAAGATGGGGTGCAGACCATTCCTACGGGTGTCTTTGGCCCTCCTCCACCGAATTCTTATTTCTTTATTATGGGCCGCGCGTCCTCCACCCTTGCTGGCCTGATGATTCACCCCTCCCTGGTTGATAATGACTATACCGGGGAGATCCAGCTGCTTGCTACCACCCCCTATGGCCCCATCTCGATTGATAAGGGACAACACTTGGCCCAGGCCTTGCCGCTCCCCCTGGATACTGCTTACCCTGCCCTTGTCAAAAGGCGCGGAGTGTCCCGGCTCGGATCATCCGACCTGTACTGCGTCCAGGCCATCTCTCAAGAACGCCCTACTCTTAAGCTCACAATACAGGGTAAGATTTTTGAAGGTATTTTAGATTCTGGGGCCAACTCTACCATCCTGTCACAAGAAGCCTGGCCCACTGCTTGGCCCTTGCAGGCCTCCATAACCCACTTACAAGGCATTGGTCAGTCTAGGAACACCCTCCAAAGCTTCCAATGGTTACCCTGGAAGGATAATGAAGGAAATGCTGGTACCTTCCGGCCGTTTGTGGTCCCCGGACTGCCTGTTAATCTCTGGGTTAGGGGCTGATTCAACTCTCCTTAAGCAACTTGATGGCTTTCACTCCTGAGGGCTTGCCACATGAATGCTGAGCTTTGTGCAGACATTCATTGGGCTTATCCCACTACACCTCGGAACTTCTATGCTCACAAGATCCACTAGCCTCAGACTCCCCAGTAGTTGGCATTGTTCAGTCATTCAGTTCTGTCTGACCCTTCATAACTCCATGGACCCATAGTATACCAATACTGTCCATGGTTTTTTTTTTTGGCTAAAATATTAGAATAGTTGACCATTTCCTTTTCCAGTAGATTAATATAAAAACAGATGTTAAGTGACTTCCCCTGAGTTATACTTTTTAGTAAATGTGTGAGGCTGTATTTGAACTCAGGTCTTTCTTATTCCAGCTCCAGTTCTCTGTCCACTGAGGTACCCAGTTACATCTTTATTGTTTGTTCCACATCTCCCTTCAGTGCAAAACTGTCCAATGCTTAGTTTAGACACATCTAAATTCTTTCCAAAGGAATATGTAATGTGAAGACACAAAGGGAAAGAAAGAAAGGAAGTATCAGAAACCTGAATACACTACCCTCCTTAGAACCCAAGAACAGGTTTCTTATGGGTCAAGGGCTTGTGTTCTAAAGAACAATGTTGTTATTTGTCCTTAATTTTTAAAGAGGACCAATGACATCATGAGGTGATGTCTTGACTTTGTTCATGAATTAGATTTAAGTGAGGTAGGGTTGCACAAAGTTGTCAGCCTCACTGTCTCTTCTAGTGTCATAAAAGCCCAATGGCAAGACAAAAATTGGGATGACTGGTGATGGCCAATGATGAAGTGGATGACATTAGTGTCTCCAATGTCTGACCAAGCTCTAAGGGTCCCAGATCCCACACCACTTGCTTCAGTCACTATCATGGCTGTTGGAACAAATTGTTCTCATCTGCCCATTTAGCCATTAGAAATCTTCACATGTTTGTGGTAGGCATTCCCCCACCTCATTGACAGTTTTGAGGCCTGTAAGTTACTACCTTCAACCTGCTTTAGCACCACCTGCTGAGATGTTTTATCAAGGTGTGGCTGCTAAGCGTGCTACAGCTTCTTGTAACCAGGGTGAGAGCTGAGTACTAGCTAGACACTTGAGGTAGATTAGCGACCCTGAAAAGGGGTCCACAGGCTCTTACATCAGAGGTGCTAGTCCTCCTTAAAGACCCCAGTTACCCCTAAAGAGAAATACAGATCTCCAAAACACATAAACACTTTTATAGTCCTTGAACTAGAACTAACGTGCAATGTGGCTGAGACTGCCTGTCATAGCCATAGATTTAGACAACCTACCACAGTTGGATGCTAAGTTTGGATTTTATTATTCAAACTCCTTCCTTACTAGCCATAGCCACAGTTTGAAGGCTGGCTAGACTATACCAGTAGTAACTGAAGTAAAAGCTTGAGTAGAAGCCCAAAGAGAAGCTTAAAATTGCTTGATAATTGCTCCTTGCCTATCACTGATGAAAACATCATTTCATTCAGTCACATACACATCTCATCACATTGTATGGTTCTGACAAAACGCTTTGTTCAGAAACCCCTCAATCCACCATAATGTACTCACAAAATCTTTTTCCATAAATGCTCATTAAACCTTAAGATGACTGCTCTATTATTAATTTTATAAGTGTTCTCATAATCACAGTTGCTATTCTCATGAAGGAACAAGGTCTTTTATTTTTGGAAATAATATATATTGCCTATAAGAGACCTTATTTGCAGAATTTTTTCAAATGGAAAAAAAAAACATCCAATTTATGAATGGGCTATGTTCCAAAAGTTCATTTGTAAGTTAGTTGTTTGGAACTCAGAATGCCATTTAGAAATGTTATAACTGGTAGTTTGGTTCCCAAGTCACTCCACAAAAGTCTATTTAACCCATATTGGACCTGAAGTGTAGTGTTAATGGCAGTATATCAACTATAGCTAACTAACATTTCTTAAATTCTTTTCACAGAAACTAAAACTTTGAATACTAGGGACACATGTTCCTTCCAGAAGTTAGAATGGAAATTCCTTTGGCTCCTGTTCATTCCGAAATAACAGACATTTATAAGCACAGTGTTCAAAAATCGGGGACTACCTTCCAGTACCATATTCTACTATGATGCCATAAAAAATCCCAAAGTAAAGTCTATCATTCAAGAAGTTTCAGTGGCTACCTATTGTCTCTAGAATAAAATAGAAATCTCCCTGTTTTATCATTTAAAGCCCTTTTCAACATATCTCTAACCTCTCTTTCAAAACATATTGAACATTATATCTCATTGAATCACACTATACTCTGCATAAATTTTCTTATTTCCCATTCCCATATGTGACTGTCTCCCATCTATCTGCCTTTGCACATGGTAATGCCCACCCTCGGAATACTCTCCTTCCTCATTACTATGTTATGGAATATCTAGCTTCCTTCAAAATAGACTATAGGTACCACTTCCTATAGGAGGCTTTTCCTGATCCCCAAGGGTTGTTGGAGTACCCATAGAAAATAATTTCTCTTTTTTGCATATAATTTGCACATACTTTTCTGTGTATGTCTTCCTCTTAGGAGAAAATGAGTACCTTGAAGGTATGTATAATTTTTGTCCATATTCCCAGCATCTCCCGTAGTGCCTGATATATGCACTTTATAAATACCTACTGAATTGAACTGTTGATTTTATACCCTTGAAAAAAAAATTACGAGTCCAGAATGATTCCTAAATTCTAGTATTTTTTGCAATAAATTGGAAAAATTACTTATCACTTTCTGCTTTTCTGATACCACCATGTATATTAAGCCAAATAATTTTTATTCAGGATGTGGTTTAGTAGAAAGAATGCTTGACTGCACATCAGGAGGGAACTAGGCTTGAATCCCATTTCTGATATTTAACAGCTGTGTGACCCTAGCTAAATCACTGAATTTTAGGATCTATTATTTCCTCTGTAAAATGTGGATTACTCATTTTTACTTCCTGTCTTCCAGGGCTCTATATGTATCAAATGATATAAGACTTCTTTACAAAGTTTAAAGTATCATACTTGTGTATACACACACACACACACACACACACACACACATATATATATATATATATATGTACACATAAATGAATATGCACATAACATATGTGTTTAGTATTTCCTTTGGTTGCTTAATGATCTATTCTATGAATGTACCTGCTCTCAGAAGTTCTATTGTAGAATTCAATCTTAGACTTATAATTCCACATGATCTCCAAACTACCTAGAGGGTTCTTGTCTCAGGGTTTGAAGTCACTATATGACCTTTGGCATCATCTACTTGGGTCTCAATTTCCTCATAAATAAAATGGGGGCTTGTTGTAGTTCAGGACTGATATTTAAGCTTTGAAACTGGAATAAAATGAGACATTCATAAATCACTTAACAGTTTACAAAAGAAGGATTACTTAGCCATAGCATGGAAAGGATCCCCAGCAAAAATACAGCACTGGTTTCAGATAGAAAGTGCTTCCCTTGTCTTCATAATTAAGTGTGTTGGGTCAGCAGGGTAGGTCATGATGACTTACATGGCACCAAATATGTGGGAAGACTATTCTTGGGTTGACTTTCTATACCCTTAGGCATCTAGGAAGTCTCTTCATGAGCTCAATCCTTATTTCCCTGGGCCAGTTATGAGAAGAGGATGGTTTCAATATCCTTAAAGGAAAAACTAGCCAGTATCATGGGCTGGTGGGAGAGGATCAGAGGAAATACTACCCTTACTACAGAGAAGGTATACCAGATAATCTTTAAGATTCTCCTTACAGTTTTATTATTCTCTTCCTCTGTTATCCTCTATAGCTGATATGTTTTTTGAAAGAAAATATCTGACATAAAATACAAAAAATGAATACATAGTGTTTTAGGCATTATTCACTTAGAAATTATAAACTAGAACCAAGCAGAATTTGAGAGGCAATGGACTGCAGTTGAAAGTACTATTTAGAGTTAGGGGAAATGCATTTGAATATCAGGCAGGTACCTCTGTAACACTGGGCAAGTCACTTAATATTTCTGGGGTTCAGTTCCCTCCTTTGCCAAATGAGGGACTTGAACTAGATAACCTCTGAAGGCCCTTTTAGAATTCAACCTAAAATTCTAGGTGAGGCTTTGATCATGTGATATACTGAGTGTTATGATATCTATCTATCTATCTATCTATATGAGAGATATGTTTTGCTTAAGGATGTTGTTATGAATGTTATGCTTTATTGAACAATGTTTAGTTTATTGCTGAATAGAGAGTTCATTATATTTTGTGATTAGACTCTTAAAACTATTCACAGCAGCAGTCCTCAGTTGTGCTGCCATGACTAGCATTACAGAACCACAAAGCCTAAATTGGACACAGACAAACTTCATTAGTTATATATTTTTTACCCTTTTACTACCTGAATAACCACAAGGCATATCAGTTGCCAGTTATTTGTCACTACTATTCACATGCAAAGGTTTTTGATCATAAATACATATTATTTTACTACAGAAGCTGTCACAGCAATTCCCTTCCCCACTCTCCTCCTCTGTAGAAGCAGGTCATATAGAGTCATGATATTAAACTATAAGTATTCTTTTTTTATTTTTATTTTTTGCTTTTTTTGGGTGGAGGGAAGGGCAATTAATGTTAAGTGACTTGCCCAAGGTCACATGGCTAACATCTGAGGCTGGATTTGAACTCAGGTCCTCCTTACTCCAGGGCTGGTGCTCTATTCACTGCACCACCTAGCCTCCCCACCTTTTTTTTAACTATAAATATTCTTGCATCAAAAATAGTGCTTAAATTTCTTCTAAAGGAAATAAATAGCTTATATAACAGTCTAAAGGTTTCTTTTAATTTTCTCTCATTTCCTTTCCTCAAATCCCCAATGAGAATTCAAGAAGCATAAAGCAAAAACTACTATAAGTACTATAAACAAAAGTTCTCAAGTGAGAATTCAGCTAATGTCAAGGTTAGGAGAGAAATCAAATGTCTATTGAAATGTTGGTAGTAATTCTGGAAAGCTTGCATATTAGGGATTCGTATACAAATAGGGACTTACTTTCCTAAAAACCAGAATGCCTTTACTTAGCAAACATAAGTTGTCCTTGGTCTCACAATAATAAAAATTGTACGGTTGCCCAAGAAATTAACCAGCATTCTAAGCAAAATTTGCTTATCATTCCAGATCAGAGTTTTCAATCAAAGACCAATTTTGTCTGAAACACAAATATAGAAATTAATGTTATAATTATGTACTTCTATGAACACCTGACCAACTTAAAACCAATATCTTTTCAAAGTTCATTTTATTCAACTCTGACTGTTGTGAATATATAGCTAAATGTCAATAGGAAAGCTTACTACTTTCTTGATATAAGTTAGGCTCTCCTGAAAAATGAATGATAGCTTTTAGTGGCTGACAAGGGTGAAGAACAGACAAGTTATACAACCCTAAGAGTACCTAATTTGCATATAGTTATATGGATTAAAATCATGATTATATTACCATAACACACTTTTGAGTGAGAAAACTCCCTCTCACAATGGAAGTAAGTACCTTTTCTGCAACGTGTGATGTTAAAGAGTTATCTAAAGTAATGAAAGGCTGAGTTCATAAAGGAAATGGCTGAACAAGTTGTGGTACATGATTATGATGGAATACTGCTATGCCATAAGAAATGATGAGCTCAATGATTATAGAAAACACATTGATAGACTTGCACGAAATAATGAGGAGCAAAATGAGCAGAACCAAGAGAATGTTGTATGCAGTAACAACACTATTGTTTTAAGAATAGCATTAAGTGACTACGCCATTTTGATTGATGTAAATAAATACCAAAATTAACTACATAGGACATATGAAAGAAGATGCTATCTGCATTCATAAAAAGAACTGATGAATAGAAACATGTATAGAATGGTTTTACATACCACACACACACACACACACATGATTGTGTGTAATGGTAACCATCTCTAGGGCAAAGCGGAGGGAGGGAAGAAAAAAAGTTATGTGATGACTTAATTATATATTTAAAAGGAATAACAAGGTATATGTAATAGATTTGTATTTTCATGTGCAGTCGTCTTTTTTCTATCCTATTGTTATGGGAATTCTTGTTTTATTTATTAAGTTCAAAATAAATAAAATTCTAAAAAACTAAGTAATAAAAGATTAAATGAATTGACTGAGATCATACAACCAGTACGCATCAGATATGGAACTTGAATACAGCCTTTCTATGACAATTTCTTTGTCCATTATGTCAAGGTACATAAAGAGTAGCTTATTCATTCAATACAATTTAACCAAATAAACAAAACCAAATATTAGTTAAAGTCTTTAGGTGCCCTATGAGTTGTCTTTTGCCAATGTTCTTATTTTAATATATTTTATATTTCCAGCTAAAGAGATGGAGTCTTCTAAAGTCCTTAGAAGAATTATGTAAAAGAGCTCGTGTAGCCTAATGTCTGCTCCAGAGACATACACAAAAAAAAAGAATCAAAAGTTATGAGCTGCTTAGGGAATCAAGGCCACTAGGAAGTGAAATTAATTCTGAAGGGGAAAAAGGTAATGTTTTAGACTTAATATACTGTGTAACCAAAGATTTCCATTAGCCATGGGAAGATGAAACTTGCTGTCTCTTCCAGGTGGATGCACTTAACAACTGCATGGAAAGACAAAGAAGTGGAAGACAGATCAAGAAAGGAAGCATGTCTTCCAGGAGGCTGGCAAGGAGAACTTGGCAACCAAGTATAAAATGGTCAAGGAAAAAAAGGATTTTTTTTAACTATAAAGAGAAGAAATGATCAAATAAATGATAGGATCACAATGGGTGGGGTTATACACAGAAGAAAAAT
This sequence comes from Petaurus breviceps papuanus, assembly GCF_028583685.1. Classification (NCBI taxonomy): domain Eukaryota; kingdom Metazoa; phylum Chordata; class Mammalia; order Diprotodontia; family Petauridae; genus Petaurus; species Petaurus breviceps. The sequence goes on from NW_027187349.1 coordinate 6,128,155, forward strand.
TATTCATCTCTTACATTGTTTTCATTTACTCTCCCAAGTAGAATGATCTTTGGACTAAAAAATGAAGAATAAAAGTGTCTAATAGGGAAATAAAGCCTAAGAAAAGTGTGTGAAATTAAAGAACACACAGAAATTTCTATTAGTACAATCAACTCTTTATGAGATAAAATAAAAAGGCATAGACCAATTGCATGTCCCAAGGTACTGAAAACAATAACAACAAAAATAACCTAATGACACAACTAATAGAAGCAGGTGAACTGGGCAGAAGTTGCTAAGAGACATCTTTACATTTGTTGAAATAAATTTAGCCTTGGGAAGAAAGAATAAGATGATGAGGGAACTGGAAAGGATGCCATTCAAAAATTTGTTGAAAGAATTAAGGAATTTTAACATGGAACTGAGGTGTCATACAGAAGGAAGGGAGTTGAAATACATAGCATCATGACACATGATGGGTATTTCAAGGGCTGCATCCCCTAGAGCACTGAAATAGAAGTAATGGGCTACAGAGAAACAAATTTCAGATTAAGGTATGGAAAATTCTCCTTAATAACTGGAGTTAGTCAAAAGTAAAATGCATTATCACAGCACTTGGCTAACTGGTGATTTCTTTTTAAGTATAAATTGGACTACATGATGTATGAAGGCTCTTCTAGCTAAATTTAATTTAAATCTATGGCTTTGTTTTTGCTTATAATTGTATTCTCAATGCTTAGCACAGTACCAGGCACATAGCACTTTATAATGTTTCATGACTATTGACCAATTAAACAACTCCAGAATTTCTGGGTCACAATTCAAAAAGTAGGAATAACAGGTTCTTGGCCAGGACTGGAGTACATGCAAAAAGGGCTGTCAAGAATTTATTTCCCTGGAACCTTGAAAATCTAGTCAAAATGGCTTTAATTGGAAAGAAGGAAGAAAGTGAAAACAGCTTATGTATACCACAAAGCTAGGTACCAAAAAGAGAAGCTATTCTATAATATGGGGATCTGGGAATGACAACTGACACACACACAATCACAGGAAACAAAGTTCACAAAAAGAAATAGCAAAAAAAAAAATCCCATGGCTTCAAGTATGTCTCTAAATAAATACAGAAAGCATAGGCAACAAATGCAATTAAACATCCATCCTAAAGAAGCAACAACAAAAATAAGTACAATTAGACATTGTTGTCTCCATATTTCAGTAGATTTTCCCTCTGGGTGGGGATGACAGGAGGGTCTTTCTCTGAGTACTTGGTACCTTCTCACTCTGGAACATCCTTTTGCTCAGGCTCTCTTCTCCTATTTGTGAGTTCCTCCTGGGGTTTCCAATTTGGGGTTTGGCTAGATGGTACAGCAGACAGAGTGCTGAGTATGGAGTCAGGAAGATGTTACTTAAATTCTAGCCTCCTACATTTACTAGGTGTGTGACCCTGGGCAAATCACCTAACGTAAATTTGCCTCAGTTGCCTTATCTGTAAAATAGATGACTTCCTACCTAGGTCATTCTATCTCCTAGGGTTGTAGTTGATATAAAAAGATAATATTTATGACAAGTTTTGCAAATCTTAAGGTGCTATATAAATATTAGTTATTGTTGCCCTTGTTGCTGCCAAAGCTTGTAATTTGGGACTCTCCTCCCACTTTGTCAATCTGTAAAGATTTCAATCTGTCTCATTAATATATTCCGTATCTTTTTTTCACCCAGAACAGCATGGGGAACTTTTATCAAATGCTTTATTAAAACTTAGGCAAACTATCTACAGTGTTTCCTTGACCTCCCTTGATATGATCCTATCCAAAAAGGAAATAAGGATTCTGCTAGCATGACCTATTCTTGATGAAGCAAATCTTCCTCTTTTTAATCACTCCTTGCTTTGCTAGATATTCACTTGATTTTTTTTTTTTTTGGTATTTAAGTGGGTATCATCTTCAAGCCTTTGACTACTTTCATTTTTTCCCTCTAAAACATTGTTTACAACCAAGCAAGCTGTATGTTTCCTGTTATCATAGTGAAATTTATTCACCCTGATTTTTTAGAGACTAAGCAGAGACACATTTTGCAGAAATTGTGTAACTGAGTTTCACTGTAATTATTTACGTAACACATCTTTCCCAAGATGCCCAAGTAAATCTACCTGTTAAACAATAACAACAACAAAATCTCAATAACTGTTTTAACATCACAGTGAGATAGATGACAACTTTAATCATTTTCCATTTGGTTAAAAAAAATCCTTGGAGAATAGAATAGTTTCCTGGCAAGACAAGACAGTAGACGAGTGTGGCAATGAATACAAATTTTGTCTTACTCTACAATTCAGGGCTCTTAGTTATTGATCATATTTAGATTTAGGTCAGGGTTTTTTAAGTTATTTTATGTCATAGACTTTAGTGAAGTATATGATCTACATCTCAGAATAAAGTTTTTAAATGCATAAAACAATATATAGGATTACAAAGAAAACCAATCATATTAAGATAATTTTTTTTCTATTCAAGCGCAAAGATCCTCTGAAATTAAAGGTATGACCAGAAAAAGATTTTGTTTTGAGGATCTAAAACTGAAAAAAAGAACGAATGATTAATTCCTGATGTATAAGTTCCAAAGTTTCATTCATTTTCTGTTTCTAAAGGTGATAAAACATAATTAACCAAAATCAAGTTCCTTGTTTTCTGTGATGTACCTGCCTGGTCCTCAGTATTCTAAAACTATATTTCTCCTCTCATACAAACATTTTTTGTCTTCTGTTATCATATCAATTTACAGAATGCTCCAGGAATATTTAAGTGCCCTAATACAGTCCCTTCTTTCCCAGCTCTGCTCCTGCTTTCCCAAGACTTTTTCTACCTCTGTTTCCAATGCTTTCTTCTCAGGAATATGGCTCTAACCTGTAGTTGTCTCCTCTAATTAGAAGTTCCTCCTGTACCCCTTACTCTCCAGACTTTTTATACCTTATCTTTTACTTTACCTCCTTGTTGCCCCCTCCACTCCCACACCTTTTCAGTGCCTTTTATGTCTTAATTGTTATCTTTAATCATTAAACGACAAGATCCTCCAGGATAAGGTCTGTCTTTCATTTTGGCTTCCATTTGTATTCCCAGTACATGGCATAACGCCAGGAATACTGTAAGAACCTAATAATTTCTCCCTCTCTCCCTTTCCCTCCTTCCCCCTCTATCTTCCACTCATCCACTCCTATTCTTCCTCCTTCCCCCTCCTCACTCTCTCCCTTTCCCCTTCTCCCTCTCTCTTCTTCTTCCACTCTCCCCTCCTTTTTTCTCCTTTCCTCTCATCTTCTTCACCCTCCCTCCCTGTCCTCCTTCCCCCCTCCCTCTTCCACTTCTCTTTCACTCTTTCTTCCTCCCTTTCTCTCCCTCTCTCTCTCATTCCCTCCCTTCCCATCCATTCCTTCTCTCTGTCTTCTCCCTCTCTCTTTCTCCTTCTCTCTGTTTTTTCTTCTCCTGTCTCTCTTCCTCTATCTCTAAATGGCCTTACTCAAGTAAGCACAAATCTCAATGATTATCATGATTTCAATACAGCATGCTTTGAGGAACACAGAGTAGAGAACAAAACTCATTTGAGGGTATCACCGAGTCATCTTTACATCTCAACTGCATGCATGGCTTAATGGATAATACTCTGTATGATGCATTAAATTATTCTGATCTTTATACTTGCTGAAGTATAGGAGTTATTTTTAAAATCAAGAAAGTAGGCCTAATTCAAGGCATGCAATTCAGTGGCATCAAGAAAGGAACATAAAGCAAACTTTAAGGGCTCATATTCAGGCTTACATTATCTCACTAAATGCCCTTTGAAAAGTCTTTGGCTGACCCCTCACTTTTCTTCTTACAAAATAAAAATAACAATCGATACCTGACCAACCCACAGATTGATAAGTTTCAAAGAGACTTTGAAGTTAAAATATAGGAAGTTCACCACAGAACAATGAAGGCTTATGGTTCATTTGTTATGAGGTAAATTCTTCTAGAAAACATAAATAAAAAACATCTGTTGTCAATTTCAATTCTACACATCTGACTTCTTTCCATGATCTCAACAGTACATTTAAATCATTATTAGATAATTACAGCATTGGCTCTTGAAATTGAACCAATTTTATCTGAATTTTACTTTCTGGTTTTGCTCACAGATATATGAAAATTCTGGTGAAAATAAAATAAAACTTTAACTTGTACTGATATGTACTGAAACATATGAACAATTAATATTTATGTCAGATGTGCACTTTCATTGTCACAACAAATTGGTCAAAGCAAAAAATAAGGAGCAGGCAATATTATAGGAGTCATTTCTAATGCTTTAGAAAGCCTTTAAGAGACCGATGACTTCTAATCATCCAGAAAATGTTTAAGCATAATAGAATCTAATATACCTATGATATAGGCAGCTATAGAAATAACATTACTGAATTCTCTGTTTCTAAAGCAGACTTTCCAGCTAGTTTACTTTAACTACAAATGTAATTAAATATTTGGCCTAATGATGGTTAAATAAATATAAAAAAATATCCAATCAAAGGAATTAAAGGTTTTCTGTATGTGGAGGAAAAAATGAGTTTCTGTGATTCTAAAAAATGAGAGGGATTGTAGTATAGCATATAAAGAACTGCCCTTGGGGTCAAGAAACCTTGGCTTCCAGTGCTTCAGAAACATCCCTGGTCTCTTGTTTCTAAGTTAGTCATTGGCTCCAGGCACTTCTCTAAGACCTTAAAGTACAAAGTAGATACTACTCTACCTTGATAGAATTCTCTAGCCAGGAGCTTCTTACTCCAGTGAAACCACAGGTTTGCTTTTAAAATATACTTATTTAATATTAGGTCCACAGTGTTGAGCCTAAGTAGACTGCTATATATGACCAATTATGACCTGTGAAACAAGATGTTATCCAGGGTAAATATATGATGGGAAACAGTGAAGACAGATGAAAAGCCTGAGTGTTGCACTCATATTAAATGATGCTATAAGGCCTAGAGGAAGTCTTCCAGTTCCTGGAGAGATCTTGCATATGAAATATAATCTTCCTTTCCACATCACAACTTTCCCCATTGACGTTTTGATATATTGTGGGTCAGAATTAGAAATTAAATAGGAATTTTTAGAATTAAATAGAATTTGCAGAAGTAGCAGATGACATATGAAGTCCAGTAGACAACACAGAAAAAGTTTAGAAACTCAGAAATGCATAAGCTGTATGTATAGTATTGTATAATATCAACATAGTCTATCTTTTAATAAGATCATAATTCAGATTTCTTTTCTGGTATGAAGGGACAGCCAAAACACTGTATTCAGATTTTCGGGTTGCCATGCTCTTAACCCCTGTGACGTGGAAGGGATAACTGTACATTGGAGGATTTCAGTTAGCCAGTCAAAGAACTTACTGTGTTACTGTATGCCAGGCACTATGCTAACTGCTGGGGCTACAAAGAAATAAAACGGTGACTGCCCTCAAAGGGGCTCACATTCTAATGCTGTCAAACCGAGGATTTTATATATGCCTTAGGAGGCAAACATGATTTTCCTAAAGTGTAGGTCTGCCCATTTCACCCCCCTGGTTAAAAAATTTCAGTGGAGCCTTTCACCTCCAGGATCACCTCTGTTTGACCCTTCATAACCTAGTCCCCTCCTGCCTTTCCAGTCTTTTCCTGTTTTATTCCCCAATATACTTGTTTGACAAACAAGACACCCCATATCTCAGTTCCAGGCACTCTCTCTGGCTGTGCCCTATGCCTGGAATGCTCCCCCCCTATTTTGCCTTTTGACCTCCCTGGTTTCCTTTAAGTCCCAACTAAAAGTCGACCTTCTACAGGAAGCCTTCCCAAACACCCCTTAATTCTAGTGCCTTCTCTCTGTTAATTATTTCTTATTTATCTTATTCTAGACCTTGTTTTGCATATATTTATTTGCATGTTGTCTCCCCCATTAGACTATGAGTTCCTTGAGGGCAGGGAGTGTCTTTTGTCTCCTTTTGTATCTTCAGTGCTTAGGACAGTGCCTGACATATAGTAGGTGCTTAATAAATGTGTGCTGGTTGATTGATGCATATTGCAATTATATAGCAATGAGTTAATAAAAGTCTATTTGGTATAAATTTATGTTTTAGATAAGTGTTTTTGTACCTTTAAAAATTCTTTCTGACTGTGATTTCATATACATTAGCAGCTAGTTGTTAAGGTTGTTAAGTGAAATCAACTAAGAAGGCTCTTAATTAACTAACAATTCATTCTTTGCTTGAGAAGAGATGGGGGGGAGGAGGTATTAAAGGCTTCTGGAAAGTAAAAGACAGAAAATCCTCCTAAGATTAGATAGAAGAACAATTTAACTATTATAGCTTCTGATGACTAGCTACATGCCTCCTGTATTGTACCAAAAAATAAAATAAAATAAAGACTGAATATACAAATTTACTGGAAAGCAATGGGAGAGAAAAACTAGAAAATCAGCTGATATGAAGGAGGGGGAGAGGGAAGCTTATGGTTAGAAATAGTAGTTCAGTTCCAAAGTAAACAGATGTCTCTTTTTTGACCAGCAGGAAGCAATCATAGAAAGAATTCATTCTCAGTAGAAAGGTAATAAGCCTGGGAGCCAGCAATATACCCTGTACTATGTTCCTAGACTAATCTTCTTAAAGCACTGTTTTGATAGCATCACCCCCTGTTCAAAACCTTTACCTGCTCCCAACTGTCTACCAAACAAAGTCCGGACTTTCCACTATCTGGTCCTAGCAAATTTCCAGCCTTATCTCTGGCTACTCCTTGCCCTGTGTTCCTGCCAAACTTCTGCAATTCCTCAATACTATAAGCTTAAGTTGCCTTAGTGTCTTTGTTCACACTGTTCCCTTTCCCCACCCCCTCCTTTACATATCTTTTGCAAACCTTTAAGTGCTATGTAAATTGGGATTTGGTCCTATGTCAAGATAAAGAATATATTGCAATTTAAGAGTTAAAAATGTCATAAAATCTTACATGTGAATTCAAAAAAACATTCACACAAGAACAAAATGGAGACACAGGAGATCCTTGTGAACTGCAAACTTGAGGGGAGTCAATAATGTGAAATGGTAGGCAAAACACGTGAAGCAGTTTCAAGCTGCATTAATACAGGCCGAGTGTCCAGAACTGTGGTGGGGATGATCCTTATGAACTCTGACTCTAACAGAAAGTATGGTGAAGTACAGAGTGCCAGAGAAATAGGTAGGGAAAAGACTGAAGGAAGGATAGTTTACCTGGGCAGTTCCTCAAAATGGAGGCTTCCAGAGGACTTCACCAATGGGTGGAGTGAGTTTCCAAGAGAAGTCAGCAGAGGCAAGGTGTCAAAGTTCATAAAGTTAGGAGTCAAGGATCAGGAAAGGAGTGACTTAAAGATGATCTAGTCCAACTTTTCATTTTTAGATCAGAGGATCAAAGAACTAGAGCCAGTGGTTACCTGAGAGACCACTTAGTCTAACCCCCTCATTTTAAAGATGAGAAAAATTACAACTCTGAGATGTTGTGACTCTTTTCTAGCTGTCTCCTCACCTATGGCTGGTCGGTTGTTGCCCTTTGTTCTCGAAGAGGACCAAAATGACATCACTATATTAGAGTAAAGAAAGCTCCAGTGTGTCTGATCAGATCAGCATGTGCTGAGAATGCTCTACTACAGGTCAGCCACAAATAGCCCATGTGAACATGAGAATCCATGTGGATTCTCTAAATTTGTGCATCTCGCTATCTCAATTCTCCTTTGTTTACAGAACACAGCACCTTCTTAGATGAGGACATGCCATGCTGGGCAGTCCTGTGCAGTGTCTCCCATGTCATGCAATCAATTCCAAAATTCTCCATATATTTTAAAGATGAAGAAAATTAAGACCCTGAGAGGTTGTGATTCTCTAGCTGTCTCCCCACCTACCACTTAAAAACTTACCCTAAAGACCATGTCCTAGACCTAGAGTAACTCCTGTCTTGGGGCCCAACCTCCTGACTGTGATTACTTTCCCCAGAATCTTATTTTAGGAAAAGTCAAATCCATGATTCACTATATTCCTTCTTCTCCCTTGCTACCTTCCTCATTCTTTCAGTTTTGGAATCAATTTCAGTAGCTGTCAAGTCATTTTTCAATTGTGTCCAACTCTTTGTGATCCCATCTGGGGTTTTCTTGCCAAAAATAATGCAGTGGTTTGCCATTTCCTTCTCCAGCTCATTTTACAGATGAGGAAACTGAAACAAACAGGATTAAGTGACTGTAATAAGAATGTAAATTTTAAAGATCTTCTCTGCCCCTAGGCTAATGTGCACCTGAAGCCTGGGGTGGGGGAGGCTTGTTTTTCAGTAGATACTTCTTGATTGGCCAGTGAGTCAATAAGGTTGTTACATTCTCTGAGCCAGGAGAAGGCTATATAAGCCCTGATGTGTGGCTTTGTTTTTGGGACTCACTTTGAGAAATGTTCTGTGATTTGATCTGAATTCTGGGAAGCCGTTGTTGAGAGTCCCCCGGCTTTGAAAAACCCAGAATGTGGAAACCCAGATGTTGACTGGGTATGGATGTAATGGTTGGACAATTTGGAAATCTGTCTACTTGATGTTTCTGTCTTGATAATTATGCCTGTATACTTTGAGGTTCAGGGTGCTGACCTTTTCTCCTGAACAAGGTAAACGATATATGTCTGACTGATTAAAGTAAGCTTGTTAACCCATTTTGAGTTGCTTTCCTTTAACAAAGCAGATCCAAGAACCTGTGGTAGCTGCAAACCCTGAGGACGCTTGGGGTGCTTGCTGCTACAGTGACTTGTTCAAGATCACACAGCTAGTAAATATCTAAGGCCAGATTTGAATTTAGGAAGATGAATCTTCCTGACTGCAAGCTCAGCATTCTATCCACTGCTGGAATCAATAAGTAGGATCAAAGAAGCACTGTCATTGTTCCGAAATAGTGTGTGTCAATCTTCTCTATTACCTTACTCAATCTTCCTGTACATTTCCATAGCAAAGTATCCTTTTCCTTGAGTAAAGTTACCTCAGTTAGAATGTAAGTTTTTTTTTTATTAACAGAAGAGGAAACAGAATACTTAACCCTATCTTAGAAAAAGAAATTGAACAAGTGAAAGAGTGAAATCAGAAAAAGAAAGCCATAGACCAATTCTCTAATGAACATTGATGCAAAAATTTTAAATAAAATACTAGAAGGGAGACTCTAGCAATAAATACTATGACCATATGGGATTTATATCAGGAATGCAGGGCTGGTTCAATATTAGGAAAACTATAATTGCATAATTAACCATATCAATAACAAAACCAATAGAAATCATATGATTATCTCGATAGATGCAGAAAGAGCTTTTGACATAACACAATACTCATTCCTATTAAAACCGCTAGAAAGCATAGGCATAAATGGAGCTTTTCTTAAAATAAGTAGTATCTATCTAAAACTGTCAGTAAGCATTATCTGTAATGGGGATAGGAAGAAAGTCAATAAGACAGAGGTAAAGCAAGGAGACCCATTATCACCACTATTGCTCAATATTGTATTAGATCTGCTAGTTATAGAAATAAGAGAAGAAAAATAAATCTAAAGAATTAGATTAGGCAACAAGGAAATAAAACTATTAATTACTCTTTGCAGATTATATAATGGTATACAGGGAATCCTTGAGAATCAAATAAAAAACTAGTTGAAATAATTAATTTTAGCAAAGTTACAAGATATAAAATAAACCCACATAAGTTATCAGTGTTTCCATATATTTTCAATAAAGTCCAACAGCAAAAAAATAGAAATTCAATTTAAAGTTACTATAGACATTACAAAATATTTGCAAGCCAAGACAAACCCAGAAACTATATGAATACAATTACAAAACACAGAAATAAAGTCATAACTAAATAACAGAAAACATTTATTTACTCATGGATAGGCTGAGCTAATATAATGGAAATGACAATTCTACCTAAATTAATCTTATTCAGTGCCATACCAATCAAACTACCAAAAATTATTTTAGGTAGCTAAGAAAAATAGTAACAAAATTCATCTGAAAGAACAAAGGATAAAGAATATTAAGAGACTCAATGAAAAAAAATGTGAAGGAACATAGTTTAGCAGTACCAGATTTCAAACTGTATTACAAGATCCTTATCATCAAAACAAACTGGCAAAGAAATAAAGTGACAGATCAGGGGAATAGATTAGGTAGATATTACACAGTACTAAATAACAATAGTAAACTAATGTTTCATAAATGCAAAGATCCAAGATTTTGGGACAAAGACTCACTATTTCACCAAAAAAACAACATTTCATACCACACACAAAGATAAGGCCAAAATGGACATATGATTTAGATACAAATCATAAGCAAATGAGAGGAGCATGAAATAGTTTACCTGTCAAATTTATGGATAAGGGAAGAATTTATGACCAAAGAAGAGATATAGAGCATTATAGAATATAAAATGTATAATTCTGATTACATGAAATAAAAAAGCTTTTGCACAAACACAGCTAAAGAAGTCAAGATAAGAAGGAAAAGAAAAGATTGAGGAAAAGTTACATCAAGTTTCTTTGATAAAGGTCTCATTTCTCAAATATATAGAGAACTGCATAAAATTTATTGGAATACGTCATTTCCCAATTGATAATTAATCAAAGAATACAAACAGGCAGTTTTCAGATGAAGAAATCAAAGCTGCCTATAGCCATTATTAAAAAATTATCTAAAGCACTACTGATTAGAGAAAAGAAAATTAAAACAACCTCACATCTATAAGATTGGCTAATATGAGAGAAAAGGAAAATGACAAATGTTGGAGGGGACGTGGGAAAATTGGGAGAGTAATTTGGAACTGTGCCAAAGGACTATAAAACTGTGCATGCCCTTTGACGCAGCAATGCCACTACTAGATCTGTATCCCAAATAGATTTTTTTTAGAGGGAAATGACCTATATTACTAAAATATTTATAGCAGCTCTTTTGGTGATGGCCAAGAACTGGAAATTGTGGGGATACACAAATGGCTGAACAAGTTGTTGCACATGATTGTGATGGAATACTATTGTTCTATAAGAAATGATGAACCGGATGCTTTCAAAAAAAAACCTAGGAAGATTTACATGAAATGATGCAAAGTAAAGCAAGCAGAACCAGGAGAACACTGTGCACAGTAATAGCAATACTGTATGATAATCAACTCTGAATTTCAGTAATACAATGATCTAAGACAATCTTGAAAAAACCTGTGGTGAAAATTTCTATCCACTGCCAGAGAAAGAATTGATGAAGACTAAATGCAGACTGAAGCGTCCCATTTCTTAACTCTATTTTTCTTGGGTTTGCTGGGTTTTTTTGGTCTGTGTTTTCTTTCACAACATGACTAATATGGGAATATATTTTGCATGACTGCACATGTATAACTTGTATCAAATCACTTGTCTTCTCAATGAGGAGGGAGAGAATTTGGAACTCAAAATTTTAAAAAATGAACGTTAAAAATGGTTTTACACATAATTTAAGAAATGTTTTAAAGAGAATGTAAGTTTCTTGAGGTCAAGGATGCTTTAATTTTTAATTTATATCTTCAACTCTTAGTTCAGCATTTGAAACATGGTATTTAATCATTTTTTTGATCCATTCATTTATTCACTTGCTCAAAGTCACACAGGGATTTACTGGAATCAAGGTCTTGTAAGTATCTTCTTTCATCTATGCATTTTGCAATTCTTCCACAATTCAGTAAACTGCTATTTAAACAAAGATACAGATTTTTAAAAATAAAAAGTCATAGAATCTGTCATCATAAATCTGGATGGGCTCTAGCTGAGTACCATTGCCTTGAATCCAACAAAAAAAGTATATCTCAAAGGTCAGTGCCATGAGAGCCTTCTGATCTGATAGAAATCTAATTAAATTTAAGTTAAAGCTAATGATAACAGAGGATTATAAACTCTTTAGTACTAGAACTATTAAAAACAAATATTATAGGCTGACAATTTTGAGAAAGTTGCACCAAGTGCATGAAGATAAGTATGAAATCCAGAATTCTCCTCTGAGTACAATTAATTGATGGAAGGCTGATGGTTCTGGTAAACCTCCATACTTCAACAATTCACAAATTAATTGAAGAATAGTCAAAGAGTTACTATTCTCAAAATAGTTCACATTTAAAGTTCAAATACATTATCTTATTTGGTCCTCATAAATGAGGAAACTGAGGTTTAGAGAGGTTAGGCATTTTACTTATGACCATATAACTAGTATATGACTAAGGTAAGCTTCCAACTCAGGTTTCTCATGACTCCAAGGTCCAACACTTTTTATTGCAATATGCAACCTATCCACCACAACGACTCTAAGGTCTCTGATGACTTCTTAATAGCCAGATTCACTGGATATTTTGTTTTCTGAAAGCTCTCTACAATTCTCACATTGTTGAACATTCCTTGTTACTGGAAACACTCTCCCACTTGACTTCAAAGATAACCCACTCTTTAGCTTCTATAACTATTCTCAGTCTTCTTCCCTGGTTCCATGTCTTCTTTCTGATTCCTTACTTTTAAACTATTAAAATTTCTGTATAAAGCACAAGGTCCACAATTTGTTGCTCCATTTGTGGTGTGTAAGGAACCTGACTTTCTGTACCCTCATTAGTACAAAGGGACAAGCACTCTGACCCTGTTCCTAGAAGTATTCAGTGTAGAGATGTTTCATATATTTTTTCAAGTGCCCTTTTGGAGTCAATATAAAATGGTCAAATTTTGAGACTAGTGAAACATTTCTGAAACCGAATATCTCTGTACATATTTTTATTGCTTAAGGATAAACGGTGACTCTTGCCTTTATTCATAGTTCTCTATGTAAATAAAAAAAGAGAAAAATCTCAGCTATCAGATGTGCATTATTGATGCAGTAGAGGTTTGGGAGTAGATAGGCAGAAATATCTTAAAGGAGGTATATTATAAATGTTTCAGAGAAAACAGTAGTACTAAGGTCAACTATTACATGTATCCTAAGGAGCTTTTGAAACATGTGAGAATCAACAGAGATAAGTGGACTAATCGGCTTCTCCTGACACTTGTAAATATTTCAGAAGACACATATTTCATTATTTTCTAAACCTCTGGTCATACATTGAAGTGACATTTCCAAATGTTCCAAAGGCAAATATCATAAAAAGGAACCTATCTGTATAAGATTTATAAGTCAGCAGGCCCTAATGAATTTGTATCCAAACCTGTTCTATAGTATAAAAAGGTAGGAGTGTTTTATAGTGGAAAGTAAGTTGGATTTGGAGTCAGGAGACATTACAATCCCAGCTCAGCCCTTTTCCTATTTGTGAGACCTTGGCCATGTCACCTAGATAACCCTTTTAGTTCTAAATCTTTGACGATGTGGCATAAAATGTAAGATTATTTCTCTTGACCTCTTGGAAGAACTATGTTCATCAACTGGGGTCTAAAGATTATGGGTCAAAGATAGGAGGTCACTAAATACTCTCACAGAATGAAAGCTTTAGATTCTTAAGGTATAGTTTTAGTTTTTGAAACCTTGAGTATACATTCATTCAATCAGTAGCACTCTGCATCAATTTAGGATATATAAGTAAAACACTGGGGCAGATAGGTAGCACAGTGGATAGAGTGCCAGGACTGTGGTCAGGAAGAGTCATTTTCCTGAGTTCAACTCTCTCCTCAGACAGCTACTTGCTGTATGACACTGTGCAAGCCACTTAACCCTGTTTTGTCTCAGTTTCCTCATCTATAAAATGGGCTAGAGAAGGGAACAGCAAACCACTCTAGTATCTCTGCTAAAAAACCCAAAATGGGGTCACAAAATGTCAGATATGACTGATACAACTGAACATGTAAAGTATTTCAAAGGATAAAGTGTAAAGAAATAGAGTGGTCAGCCATGGAAAAAAGGGAAGTATTTAGAATACCACTGGTAGAATTTATTATGAGAAAACATTTCCTTTTCAAGGTCAGGGGACAAGGGAAATTAAAAAAAATACTTTTATGTAACAGAAGTCTTTTCAAAGGTCAACCAAAGTGTGCATACCCTTTGATCTAGCAATATCACTGCTAGGTCTATATATCAATGAGATAATAAAAAAGGGAAAAGGACCTATATGCGCAAAAATATTTATAGTGTCCTTTTCATGGTAACAAAATATTGGAAAGTAAGGAGATTCCCATCAATTGGGGAATGGTTGAACAAGCTGTGGTATATTGTGCAATAAGAAATGATGAGCAGGTTGTTTTTTAAAAAAATGGATTCATATAAGCTGATACAAAGTGAAATAAGCAGAACCAGGAAAACATTGTACATAGTATCAGCAACATGGTGTGATGATATACTATGAATGACTCAGCTCTTCTCAGCAACAAGAGAAGTACAAGGGACTCATGAAGTAAAAAACTATCCATATTCAGATAAAGAACTGAAGGACTCTGAATGCAGATTGAAGAATATTTTTTCACTTTATTCTTCCTTGTTTTTTTTTCCTTCTGATCTGTTTCTTCTTTCATAATTGTGACTAATATGAAAATGTTTTTACATGATAGCACATGTATAAACTATATCAAACTGCCTACTATTTTCAGAAGAGAGAAGGGGAAAGAGAGGGAAAAAAATTGGGAGCTTAAAATCTTGTAAAAATGAATGCTAAAGGGGGCGGCCAGGTAGCACAGCAAGTAAGAGCACCGGCCCCAGTGTCGGGATGACCTGGGGATCGAATACGAGCTCAGACACTTAGCACCCACCCAGAAACACCTGGCCATGTAACCTTGAGCAAGTTACTTAACCCCAATTGCTTACAAAATGAATGCTAAAGGGGAAGCTAGGTGGCACAGTGAATAGAGCACCAGCCTGGAATCAGGAGGACCAGAAACCAAATCCAGCCTCAGATACTTCACATACTTACTAGCTGTGTGACCTTGGGCAAGTCACTTAACCCCAATTGCTTTTTGCCTTCCCTCCTCAAAAAAAAAATGAATGCTAAAAATTTTTCTGACATGTGACTGGGGAAAGATAAATAGTATTAAACTTAAAATTTTAAAAACAGAAACTTAAAAAAACTCTTTTCATACAAAATTGTAGAGTCTCTTATCTAAATACAAGTAGCTGTTATAATATCAGATGGACCTATCTATTTTATTGTGTATTTGGATAGTTTGTTATAAAATTTCCTTCAATAGGAGTTGGGCATTTTCTAATATTAGGCTACCAGGTGATTACGTGATGAATCCATTAAGATATTACAAAATAATTATCATTCTTCTTCTACCCCATTCCCTATCCCCGACAACAGTGTGCATAGATTATTTGTGCTTCACTGAAACCAGCATTTTGAGTAATCAGAGAAGCCTGGGTCTAGGGCTGCCCAGAGAGAACTAAAATTCCAAAGATAAAGAAATACAGAAAATACAAGTTAAAGGCTAGTTTTAGGAGGAATAGTGAGGCTTCAGGAACTAGGTTTGGGAAAATATTTCTGTTTTCTTTGGGGAGTAAGGAAGGTTAGTGTCTCTAATGTAATCTCTGAAGATTCCTGGATCCACAACCCAAGGGGATCCAGGAAGCTGAACTAGTGCTATTTCTGATTTCACAACTGGTTTTTTTGCTTAATTTTATTTTTAATTTATGGAACAAAACAAGTGTTTCCATAACATAGTAGACTTAAAAATATGATTACACATGAAACTGCAAATCTACTGTGCAAAACTTGTTATTCCTTCTAAATATACAACAAAACTATCATATAAATTCCTTTTTTTTCTCCCCCCCCCCGAGATGGCTACCATTAGACACAAACAGGTATATATATGTATGTATGTATGTATATATATATAATTATTCTATATATACTTGCATTTATCAGTTCTTTCTCTGGATGCAATTAACATCTTTGTTCACATGTTCTTTATATTTAATTTGGGTATTCACAATAGTCAAATAACTTATTCAAAGTAGTTTTTAAAACAATATTGCTGTTATTTTATATAATGCTCTCTTGGTTCTGTTCATCTTCACTCTTCATTATCTCATACAAGTCTTTCCATGTTTTTCTAAAATCAGCTCATAATTTCTTAGACCAATATCCATTACATAGAGTAATCCATCACAATCATATACCACAACTTGTTCAGTCCTTCCCCAATTGATAGGCTTTCCAATTATACTCTTTTGTTCAGGAAAGGAAAATATCTGATGTATTTTGGTTAGTTTTCCTCTTTTCCAAGAGGCTTTGGGCAGTGATTGGTAGTAAAGCAAAGTAAGATCTCTTACCTCTGCTCCGAAATCTATACCTTTGGGTACCTTTGCACTAAGCTAACGGGACAAACGCGGGAGAAAGGGAACAGGGTGGGAGAGTCTAACTCATTCAATGACAACATTTGGGACATTTTCTAATAGACATGAGCCCATATTTTATGTGGCCTTGTCTGGGCTCTGCAAACTTCCCTAGAGACTAAGGATACAGTCATCTGTACAAGTAAGTAAGAGTTCATAAAGGACTGTTTGGCAAAACAAAGAGCAAAAGTAGCCAATATTTATTCAAAGTCCAATTATCTGATTTAATTAAAGTCTCCAGATCCGATCTTAATTCTCCAAAATATGTTATAGCGTTATAAAGAGATTAATTTTCACTACAGGGTTTTTTAAATCTAGTGTTGGGAAGTTTTGTATCTAAAGAAAAGGCTAGTAAGCAATTCCAGGGAAGCTAAAATGACTCCTCACAGGGTGAGTGGATCTTTTTCCTAGGAACCTTATAAAAGTGTCTCCAAGTAAATAAATAAATAAGCATTTACTTATTTTCCCAAATAAACAGATGTTCCACTTAATCAAATGGCCCTAAATTGTTCTTTTACTAATGTAAGTAGCCCTGTAAAGTTTTTTAGTTAGCTTTCCTGGTATCAGTCCTCATGACTCACCTTCTTCTACATCTCTCACTTCCCAAGGAAGACAGCAACATGCCGAGCTTAGAAACTATGTGTAAATAAGCTATAGGTGCAACTCTTTCAAAAGTACAGTTTAATTCAAATTACCTGTTAATGGCACCATGTATCACGGTGGTTTTGCTGGACAGAAGAGGCCAGAAAGAAGAGAGCTCTGGTCTCTCCATTGATGGGGAGCAAGTCTTATGGGCGCTGGGACTTTAGTTAATACTTTTCCTAGCATTCTAGGTAGCCTTGTATTCCCTCCCTTCTCAAACCAGTCTGCTAATGCGTAAATATCAAGAATAAATCATATTGAGTTGCAATGTGTCCCTTCCACCTGTACCTGCACCCCATTCTCAAGCAATAGTCATTATTCTCATGACTTTTAAAAATAATATCCTAATGGCTCCAATTTTAATTCTTGCATTAATATGAACATATCCTATTCACAAGATAAACCTCTCTTAAGGCTGCTTAAAATGGAATATTTATCCTTTCCTCTGACAAGGACAACTCTTTGGGGAAGCAAATTTAATGTAGGACATTAAATAAACTGAAGCTGTCATTAGTGCAAATGTCAAGTTCATTACTGCAAATGTTTCAACCAAAGCTCACCATGCATTAAAATCACAAGACAAAAATGCGTTGAATTCACCATTTGATTTGTGTGTCAGATTCAATGCACCAAAGAGTCAATCAAAAAAAATCTTCATATAATCATAACAGGATTATTATGTAACAAAGGTAGTTACTTAGTTGAAACATTCATAAGGTCCACTAAGCTACTGCTGATTATTTTTATGTATCCTGCAAAATGTAAAGTGTTTATCAACTACATACATAATAAAATTTATTGCTAATGTGGTTAGAATTTAAGAGGTCCACAAAGTATTATAGGACTCCTTCCATGTTGTATGCATTGCTCTAGTAATCATTTTTATTTTTAAGAATAAGATGTCATTACTGTAATGTATACAGAATCAGCATCCAATATTTGAGTCATTCATTCATTTATATACTTCGATAAAGCATTTATTAAGCACATACGTGACAGGCATTGTGTTAAGAGAGGATACAAAGACATTCTCATATTTTTATCAATCAAAAATACCATTCCCACCCTCAAGCTGTTTATATTCTAACAGTGGAAGAGAACACAAAAGACAGTAATGGGAAGTGGAAGGGGAGGAAGCATATCTAAAAAGTCTAGCATCAAGAGTAGAGTCAGAAGTTAAGTCAGAATGGCTCAGGCACCACATGCAATGGTGATTGAGGCAACGGACTCATCATTCAGGAGAATGGAAAGCATCTCCAGGGTAAGAACCCTGCCCGGGTGGAAGCAGAGAAGTCCAGAAAGTCAAGAATGGATACATTTGGTACTTGTAAAGTGCCAGGCATTAGGGACACAAATATAAGCACTCACATCTGGAAATTGAGTAATTACATCAAATATCAACAAATAATTTTCAGAGCCACCTTCTCTTCTTTCTACTAAACTCCTAGAATGGTAAACCTGTAAGTCATTTAAAGGATCCTAGGATTTAAAACTCATGGATTAGAGATCATCTATTTCAACCTCCTCACACTATTTAGCAGCAGGTACACATATGCACATGCCCATGCATGTACATACACGCACACACACACACACACACACACAAAGACACAGACACACACACACCCTATGCTTAGCTCCCATTTGCAAGCAGATTGCCATAATATCATGACATTTTGCTAACCATATTCTTGTGGAATATTTACTTAGGTAACAATACCTAAAAGACATTAAATGAATTGCACACAGTTATAGGGGATTCAGACCCTGTGACTCTGACTCTCAAATCAATCCTTTTCTTACTATGATAGCTATATATAATTATAGAAGCCACATCAGAGGAAAGAAAAAAGGCATACTGGTGATCCTGAAGAGCTAAGGAGAAGGCACAGAGTGATCAGTGTGTAATATTAAAGCTTGCATTCATATAGAGTTTTTTTTTAAAAAATGGCTTTTCTCACAATAAAATTATGATCTAAGTAGCCTAAGTCTTATTATTCCCATTTTACAGATGAGGTGTAGAGGGTTGCAGTGACTTGCCCAATATGAAGAAGCTAGTTACCAGAGTTAAAGTGCAGTTCTTCTCTTTTCAGATCCAATACAGTAGACTGTGCCGGGGCCTGGCATCCCTAGACCTGAGGCACAGTATAAGGAGAAATTCTGCCAGTCAGTCAACAAACAATTTTTTTTTAAAGCAATTGAAGTTAAGTA
Source organism: Petaurus breviceps papuanus (assembly GCF_028583685.1). Lineage (NCBI taxonomy): Eukaryota > Metazoa > Chordata > Mammalia > Diprotodontia > Petauridae > Petaurus > Petaurus breviceps. The sequence goes on from NW_027187349.1 coordinate 6,147,349, forward strand.
ACTTGCTCAAGGTTACACGGCCAGTTATTTTGTGTGGGTGTTAAGTATCTGAGGCCGGAACCTATCCCCGGTCTCCCAACTCCAGGGCCAGTGCTCTTACTCACTGTGCCACATGGCTGCCCCTCAACAAGCAATTATTAAGCACTTACTAACACTAGGCACAATGCCAAGGGCTGAGAGAAGACAGATAGTAAGAACTCATGAAAATGTTCCCTTTGGTTATGAAGATGCCTAATAGACATAGCTTTTTGCCTCTAAAATAGTAATAATGACAACAATGTTAGCATTTATATAGTGCTTTAAGGTTTTCAAAATGCTTTACATTATTTTATCCTCACAACAACTCTTTAAGGAAAGTACTATCATCATCCGTATTTTAAAGATTTACCCAAGGTTACTCGTTTAAGGTAAATATTTGAATTGGAATTTGAACTCAGGTCTTCCTGACTCCAAGTACAGCATTTTATCTGCTGTGTAATCTGGGCTACCAAGCCCAAATCAAACGATGAAATTTTTAAAAAATAACTCGACTTCAGAGGCAAAACCAGAAGGATGTTTTAAGAAAGGTAACATACTCGGGAGAAGAATTTACCCAGCCAATCACTCCTCAAAGAATCATTAGAAAAGTGAGGGATTATTTCTAATCAAAATGGAGCTACCAAAAGACTATGTCAGGAACTGTACTTGGGTGATTTTCAAATAAAATCTATTATGGATTATACAAAAAAGTGCCTACTAAATACCCTCCATATGATAATGGTGAAAATTTTCCAAAAGATAGCAATATGTTAAAGTAATGTGTATCCATTATAGATTAAAGTCAGGGTAGCTCTTTTTTTCCTCAAAATAGGTCAGGCAGTTATCATAATTTGAGGTTACTGAACACCTCAGAGCTTGAAACAGGTCTACTCTGGCACATAAAATGCAAATTGGTCATTGTCCTGCCCTCTTCCCCCTTCATTTTTCCTTTTTTTAACAATGGCTTTCAACTTTGCTTTCAACTGCGTACCTGCTACACCTCCAGATCTTGTGTCTTTAATTAAACAAGGGGTCTAAACTGCATGATCAATTCTCTATCTATTATTAGTCTTTCATTCTAATAAAAAAAAACAAGCAGATAATAGAGGTTATGGAGGGTTAATTGTCAATGTTCACTAAACTGTTAAACTCTTGGCACTTCTAGCTACTTTGATCAAGAGATGATTGTCCACAAAATTGCATTTTGCTAATTCTGTTATAGCCTTCCAAGTATCTGACCAATGAATACCAAGTAAAAATACTCTTCATAGTGACTTTTCAAAGGTAAAAATTAAGAAAAGTGCAATAAAATGTTTCTGGTGCACTACTTCCAGTTAACTGCCACCTCCTACCTTGTTCCATTCCTCTGCCCCTCTTTGAATAGTATTTTATCTCCTTTACACTGTATTTCTAAAGGAGGTTATTTACCCTGCATACCCAATAAGCTTGGGCCTTATGTAATAAATTCTCTAGGATCTGCTTGAGAGGACAGTCTCTTCAGCTGTTAAAAAAAATTAACCTTTTGATGGAGAAGGTCCTCTTTTACTGGACACAGTTTTCATACCTCTGGCATACAGCCATTTTAAAATGTCATAGCAATGTATGTAACTTTTACATGCATGTATAAAAAATGTACAGAGACATAAATTTATATATTGAATTGGAAGTGAAGAGTAGTAATTTCTTTAAAATAGAATTCACATATATATATACATACATATAGTTATATAATCATTATATTTGCTAATGGAGAACAGAAATAGCTTCAATAAGTGGTGTACACAATTAATTTTTAAAAATCTGCTTTTAGCAATGCTGCAACTTCTTTCTTTCTAAACCATTCACCAGACATGGCAAAGAAATAGATGGATTTAAGCTTCTTATCTTATTCTTATTGCCAAATTCAAAGGGAAATTGTTTCAACAGATAAGGAAATAAAGCAAGGTTTCTGAATGCCTAGAAACTGGTACATACCAGAAGTTATATATTTCCCCCTAATTAGACTGTAGGCTCCTTATGGGAATGGAGAACACTTCTCAATTTAGTACCCAATGCAATCAATCAACAAATATTTATTAAACATTTACTGAGTGTTTCTTTCCTGCTTTTCAGTGTCAGGATATAGTAGGTGTGTGTTTGTCTATGTGTGTAAGCACATTATAAATATATACACACATTTATAAAATATGTAATACTTATGTTGTATATCTAGGTATACACACAAACAAACACACACATATACTCCCTTGGTGATTTTATCACCTCCCATGTGCATAATTAAATATCTTGCACATTCCTTCTGTCAATTAGTCAATCAATAAGTATTTAAGCACCTTCTAGGTGCTGGGAATACATATATAAAAATGTGGTAGTTTCCACCTTCAAGGAGCTTGATTTCAATGACATTTTCAAAGATAAGTAAATATAGAACAGAAACACATAAATATAAAGTTCTGGGAGAGGGAAGTACTAAAAACTGGGAACCAGTTTGTCAGTCAAACCTTGAAGGGAGCTAGAAATGCCAAAGAGCTGAGGTGAGGAGGAAGAGAATTCCAAGCACTGGAGATAGCTTGTGTAAAGTCATGGAGAATGGAGATGGAATAGCAAGAAAGGCATTTTGTCTGGGGTAGAGATTATCTGAGGAGTGTAGGAGGAGCAATGTCCTCTACCTTCATGCAAGCCAGGCTAGCTTTTCCTTAAAAGGTACTGAGACAATCCTCAAAACTTGACTGTCTCAAAGGACTAAAGGCTCAGGGTGTGGACATAATGTTCTTGTCTCCTGAATACAAAACAGCCATTAGGAACTCCAAGTACTTTCTCATATTTGGCTGGTAGAAAATGAGGAAGCTTTGTTCAGCAAAAGACAACAAAGCATCTTCAATTCATGTTGCTGTTGAGTATCTTTCTTTCACAATGGTCAAGGAAATCACCTTTAGTTAACTGCTGATGATTTTTAATTATTTGGTTTTGTTCTAATATAAAATATCTGGGGATGTGCCCGAGTCAGGTCTATTCCTTAACAAGTGGGCAATAATATATAACCATTCTGGAAATAAAGACCTAAGGGAGATTATGAAGGTCTTTAGTTGCTAGAGGAGTTTATATTTTGTCCCAAGGAACCTGGGAGCTACTGAAGATTTCTGAACAAGGAGTGACATGGTCAGATTTGTGCTTTAGTAATATCACCCTGCAATTACATTAAGGATGTATTAGAGAAGGGAGATCCATCAGGAGCCTATTACAATAATTCATGGGAGAGGTGTCAAAGGGCAGTGCTAGAATGGAGTTAAACAATGAGGAGAGAGGTCAGAGATATTGTGATACAGATGAAGATGATGATGATGACAGAAATAATAATGAAACCTAATGTTTATATGATGTCTACTCTGTGCCAGGCGCTGTGCTAAGTGTTTTACAATTACTATATCATTTGATCCTCACAACAACCCTATGAAGTAGGTGCTATTATTATGCCCATTTTACAGATGAGGTAATTGAGGCAAGCAGAGATTAAGTGATTTGCCTATATTCATATATATGATAAGTGACTGAGGCTGTATTAGAACTCAGTTCTTCCTGACTCGAGGCCCAGTAGCTTCTCACTACTTGTGAGCTGTGAGGAAGGTGAGCTACCATTTACGGGGAACCTGTGTATTTGATTCCTGGATGAGCTTCCTGGGATGTGAGGCATATGCACAAATATAGGAATAGTAAGAGAATGTAGTATTTGGTTGTAAGAATTATGTCTTAATAAGGTATAAGATTTGCCCAAGATTATCAGATTCTAGGTACAAGGTTTATTTTAGAGAAGAGTAAAGAAAAGTGCCATGTTAGGTTGTAATGGAAATGCAAATTTAAAGATCTTCCCTGCCCCTAGGCTAAAGTGCACCTGGAGCCTGAGGCGGGAGGCTTGTTTTTCAGTAGATACTTCTTGATTGGCCAGTGAGTCAATAAGGTTGTTACATTCTCTGAGCCAGGAGAAGGCTATATAAGCCCTGAAGTGTAGCTTTGTTTTGGGGCTCACTTTGAGAAGTGTTCTGTGATTTGATCAGATAAAACTCTGGGAAGCCATTGTTGAGAGCCCCCGGCTTTGAAAAACCTAGATGTTGATTTGGTATGGATGTAATGGTTGGACAGTTTGGAAATCTGTCTACTTGATCTGTTTCTGTCTTGATAATTCTGTCTGTATACTCTGAAGTTCGGGGTGCTGACCTTTTTCCCCTGAACGAGGTAAACGATATGTGTTTGACTGATTAAAGTAAGCTTGTTAACCCATTTTGAGTTGCTTTCCTTTAGCAAAGCAGATCCAAGAACCTGTGTTGGCAAGGACCCTGGGGACGCTGGCTGGGGTGCTTGCCACTACATAGGTCTGTTCACAAAAGTAAAAGGGGCTCCACAAATCATCTAATTGAATATTCCAACCTATAGGCAAGGAGGCTGAGATGAAGAGAAGTGTGATACTGCGTCTATCCCTATCACTTAAGTATTGCTTTTATTTAATGCTTTGATTCTCATAGTAACAAACACTTTTTAAGTGCACCTTCAGAAAGAGGGTACAAGGTTCTTTAAAATAAGAAAGCAAGGGATGGCTAGGTGATGCAGTAAATAGAGCACCAGCCCTGAAGTCAGGAGGACCTGAGTAAAAATCTGACCTCAGACACTTAACACTCACTAGCCCTGTGACCCTGGGCAAGTCATTTAACCCTAATTGCCCTTCCCTTTCGCTCCAAAAAAATAAAAAGAATGTTGACTGGCAAGCTGTAATTTTTTTCCCCCAAAGGTCCAGAAGGAGAACTAACTGAAGAAAAGACCTGAATTGGTCTCCAGGTGGTTAGACAGAATACAGGTCTAACACTGAAAGGTCTATTAAAGTCATTCAGTTCAATTCCCTCATATAATAGATGAGAAAACTAAAGCCTAGAAAGATTGGATAATTCCATCTATCTAATCTGCGCATTTTCACTGGCTGCCACTGGTACCTGGAACTCTCTCTGCTTTTCTCTTCCTTGTGACTTTCCTGGTTTTCTTCAAGTCTAAGCTCTGGTGCCACAACAATTTTAGTGACGTCCCTTTGAGACTACACCTAATTTATCCTATATTTATCTTATTTGTCCATATTTGTTTGTATGTTGTATCCTCCATCAAACTATGAGCTCCTTAAAAACTTACAGACTGGGTTGTTGTTGTGCATCCTTCTTTGCATCTTTATTACTTAGGGTGTGCCAATGCTTGGCATACAGTAGACATTTAATATATGCTAGTGACTGGTTATCTATGGGTCATACAGATATCAGGAAGCAAGTGGGAGAACTCAAATTCAAAGCAAGGTCGTTGGACTCCAAGGCTTTCTCCTGGAGACTCAGGACAGAATGAATAGGGTTGGGCAAGAAAACAGCTGAGCATCCTCCATATGGTGCCAGGGTGAATGCCAACTAAATAGAAAAACAGAGGCTGATACTACTGCTCCCACCATCTGACTTACCAAGATTCCTTCCTAGAATCCTCCAGATTTTTCCAATTCTGATTGGATCAGTCTCATTCCAGACAGGAAATGAGATGGGAGTTGCCGCAATGGCAAAGAAAACACCTGGTAATACCTATCAGATCATTGATATTTCCTTGATTCTGTATGATGAAAAAAGTTTTAAAATGATGACTTAAAACAACTACTAAGAAGTAAGTTGTTGTTTATGGAATTAGAATTTGTTTAGGGAGTTTCTTCCCAGAGAAGGTAGGAATTACACTAGAAAAGGGATTCTTAGACTAGGTAAGCATTTGAAGGAGATGACCTCTAAGGTACCTTCTATTTCTAAGATTCCATGCTGAACCCTCAAACTATAAATTTATGCAAGTATCCACTTATTTGTATCTCCAAGGAGAATACCCATAAACAAAGGACCCACAAGATCCATTTGAGCATTCATGTTAAGAACCTGTCTAATCTTGTACTTTAAGCTAAGAAAATTATTTTGCAGACCAACTTTTTACCCTTATTGCAAATGGTACATTTCAAAATACAAGGATAAAATAAGTGATTGAAATTGTAAATATACTGTGACAACATATTTTTAAGAATAGGCAAGTCAAGGAAGAATCCAAATCAATCTCCCAAACAAGTAAAATCAACTTCTGTCCCAGGCAGTTCAGTCACACAGGGGCAGGAAATGCTGTGTGGCATTTTCTTTTTACAGGATATATGCAATCATGCTGCTTTAAAAGGGAGAAATAAGATAAGCTGATTTTATTTTCACCAGTGGAAAAAAAAGTTTTCAATAGAGCAGCTTTCATCAACCCAGCATGTCTAACAAAATAACATTACCAATGAAAATAAAATAATAGATTAGCCACACAATCTCGGCATTTTGTTTTCAGAAGGACTCCTCTAACATTTCTCCCTTTAGAGAAGCATGAATGCATGCTCCTTGTGAAAGAAAACCTCCCTGCTGGTTTCCCTGCTCCTGCAGAGATGACTTGCAAAGAATAAAGACTTTTTTTATTTTTTCATTCTTTCTTATTTTTTTTTCTGTTGGAGATAAATTGGTTTGGGAACTGCCCAGGCTCTCCAGGAAGTCATTTTTTTTTCCCATCAGCTGGAAGGGTTTCTCAATCTTACTGCCCTGTACCATGGTTTGTCACAACTGGCTCATTTTCAATGCTTAACCCAGAAAAGGTGCAAGAATGAAAAGCAACCTTGAATGAATAAGTGCCAACTTGACACTATTCAAATGGAAAGTTGCTCCTATCAATCTAGTTATGTTTTCTATTCCTTATGTTTTTGGAGAAAAAGAATGTCTTCTGATATTCTATTCTTAAAGGAAATTAAATGTTCAGGCTGCCCCTTTACTAAATCCCATACTTTTCTCTCTGTCTCTTCTCTCTCTTGCTCTCTTTTGGTTACTAGCGGTGATTTCTTTTTGTTTTTTTAGTTACAGTGAGCTAGCCTCACAGACACTCAGAGTGCATAGTAATGAAGGGAACAAAAGACTAGAGGTGATTTAAACCAAAGATTTCCCCCTCCTCCCCATTTAAAAGAGGGCTCTCTGTGAATCCTGGGCTCCTTGTGAATCAACTTCCAAACACAGTCTTCCCAATTCAAAGCAAGGAGGGAGGCTGTTCCTTAAAGGAGTCTGGCTTTGCCATTTTTGAATCAGGCTTCTGTCCTCCATAGAACAGGGAAGCATTAGAATTCAGAGAAGCCTAGCTCCTTTCTGCTCTGCTCCAGTCAAACTGAGGTGATCTGAATACAGTAAACTTAAATACACAGTCAAAGAATTACTTCACCCTCCTCCACCCCCAAAAAGAGGATGAAGAAGAGGAAAAGGAGAACAAAAAAGAGAGGAAAATAAAGTAAAAGAGGAAAATAAGTTTAAAAAAGAAAGCAGGAAGGATGGAATAAGAGAAGGAAAGAGAGAAAAATAGATGGAAAGAACCTTTGGCCTGGATCAAAGTAAACACTAAGATAAGCCATCTTGAAAAAAAAAAATTGGTTTAGAAGAGTAGAAATTCTAGCTATAGTCCAGGAAAAAGATTCTAAAATGTGTGTGTGTATGCACACACACATACACAAACATGTATGCATACATTATAAGCATACAACATACATATACTTATATACATATATAAAACATATAAAAATAATATATCTTAAGTTAGACTAATTCCACCTTCCTTTCTATCATCATCATCAGTAGTATGGTATTTCTATAGTTATTTACTACCTTCATTTCTAAAGAGTGGCAGGCATTGTCAAACAATAGTGATATGTGGGTCTAATTGTTAAATGGCAATATAAAATTTTATAGTTGAGGTAACAAAATTGTAATTAAAGCAAAATAGTTAAAATTTCTCCTGGAAAAAAATATCATCAAAAGTAGATAAAAGGAACATTTAAAGTTACTTGCAAAATTAAGACCAATCAGTAGGTTAAAGATGGTTCTGGTCTCACTGAAGCAATTAAAAAAGGATTTTTCCAACTGGCATAAAAATCAGGGTTGCTGAATACTAAAGAAAAAAAAATTCTGATGACAATATGTATTCATTAGTTAATCTTTAATATATTTATTTTCCCTGAAAAAGAAAACTGGGTTGTTAATGGAGATTTTATATGAAATGTGATTTTATAGGATTTTATATATTTCTCATTTCATATTTCTTCGTTCCTCATTTCCCACAGCCAAAAGAGAACTGCAATACTTTTTTTTTAAATAACAACTTCCAACTATGCAATTTTATAAGAAATTACAGAAACTAAAACAAAACTTGTTATTTAATAGTCTATTTTAAATGTTAACCATTTTAAATGCACACAAAGCTTTAGGAACAACCACATTCTGGGTGGTAGTTGTTTTGAAATTATAATTTCATTTTCTAGAAACCTGTATCATCTTCACTAGTTATATTCATTATGGGAGCTGAATTTTAAAAGATTAGTGATATAAACTTGAGTTCAGTTTGAAGTCAACTCCCTACTTGCCCAGATTCATTTACTCTAAAAACAAACAAAAAACAGAATTTCAAAAAATAAAATAAAGAAAAGAGAAGAAAAAATGAGTTTGAATCCCTGAACTATCTACTTGACCAGAAGTCTGTTTTGTATACCCCCTTTCTATCTCCTCATCCCCCTAACCACAACTGGATGTTTACTTATTCAGAGGAAAATTGGAGTATACCGATTTTCTTTGCAGGAAATTACTTTGTTCTTTTGTTCATTCTTAAGATGCTGTTTCTGCTTTGGAAGGAAGCAATCATAGGAGGGAACTAATGCTGAAATGAGATTTTAATTTCACTACAACCAGAGCAGTTTTCTAAGCTTTCTAATAAGAGTCAGGTTAATGCTACCCAAAGTGCTAAAATTCACATTGTCATAGTGACCGTAAAACAACTTGGTATAAGGTCTGAAAATAACTCTCAAAGTTAAATTAAGGCAAGGTTTTAGAAAGGTATAAGACCCCTGAATGTAATGAAAACAGTTATCAGGGTTTGTAAGATGAGAGATTTGGAGATCAAAGTAATAATCAGGGGCGATCTGCTTCAACCACCTGATTTTACACATGAGGAAACTGAGGCTCAGGGAAGTCAAATTATTTGATCAAGTCTGAAACAGTATACCCTAAAATCATCTGAATAGGAGTCCATTCTTTGTCAAGGACCCCTAGAAATATCAAATGAGTAAAAAACAATACTCTGCAATAAGAAGGACCAAAAAATAAGAAGGATTGGTATTAGTCATGGATGTATGTACCATCTCCCTATGCCTGTAGAATAAAAACATGCAAGTCTCCATGGCTATTATGTTTACATCTGACTAAGAACATTAAGGGAGAGCCTCTTTGTTTTAAGAATTAATGACTAGTTTTACAAAATTCTACTTTCCCTGGAATACGCACCAAAAATAAAAAAAGAGGATTTTATCTATGTTTAACACTTCTTTCAAAACAGGGTAAGTAATGATAAGGCTTTAAACAAAGAAATAAATGTTGTATATTTAAAACTATCCTTCCCATCTCTCTAGGCTTCTCTCTCTAACTGTATATACAGCTGCTAAATTCAGCAATGACCTGTTAACAAGTTTTATGTGTAGCTGTGCTTCCCAGAAGCTAACATTTCATGGGTAATCTTTCTCCAGGACTGAATTTAAACAGCAGCATCCTATCTTTTATTTATAAATAACAAGGAAAAGCTTTAGAATAGTAAACTGTATATAACTGGGAAAGTAACCAATTTGATTGGACAGGTAACTACAGATGACCCCAGAATTGGTACACTTCCACTGCATATTTGTGGAAAATGGAATATGTAAATTTTCTTACATCAAGGGACTGAAAGAAGGGTCAACTTGCTCTGGGCTGGTGCATCTTTAGTGACTTTTTGATGTGATCAGGGACTGATGACTTTATAACTATAGCTTATCAAATCTACAGCTACCATGTTCTCTGGCAAGAGAATTGGATGTTTTTGTGGAGTGATGCTGATACCCATAGTTTACATGAAAGACATGCCTAGACGTTTCCATTTCTAAAGCAAAAAACAGTGTCTTGAATATGCAAATGTGGTTATGCTTCTGTGCCAAGAATAGACCAAAGCTCTGAGAGTGCATCCTGGCCTATATTCTGCATCAGAATGAAAAACTTCAGTGTTTTGTGGTGATAAAATGGAGCTAGAAAGACTTCAACCTCTCTGTAAAGATACTGCATTTTTTTTTATTAGCCCTTGGTATCTGTGACTGGGATTGAAAGAAGAAGCCACCCATCAGCCTCAGTGTGGGAGATATGAAGTTTGCTGGACTAAGTGATTTATGGGGCTAGAAGCATGAGTTATGAAGAAGCATTCTACAGATTTGAATTATGTGGCTTTGGGGGAAAAGAGACAAATGAGATTCTTGAGAGGTTTGTGAAATACTGAAAGAAAAAAAAACAGATTGAAGTTAATAAACTGCCTCAGACAGTAACTAATTAGACAGCAGGATATCACTGACAAAAAAATGAAGACAGGCATAACAAAGGCAACTTAAATGCAAGTTGTAATAGAGCAAACTTTCTCCATATGGAATATAGTATAAGCATAAAGGCATTTCACTAATACTATTGGAAAGGATGATGTCAGAATTAGAATAAAGACCAATTAAGAATGTTTATTTTTTATAGTTGTTTTATAGTTGATGTTTCTGATGAATAAACAAAGAATAATTTACACTTCTTTTTAATATTTTATTTTTCCTCAATTACATGCAAAAACAACTTTTAATATTCTTTTTTTTAAGTCTTGAGTTCCATACTCTATACTTTCCTCCCTTCCATTCCCCCCCCCCACCAAGAGGGTAAACAATCTGAAACAGGTTATACATGTGCAATCATGTAAAACATTTCCATACTAGTCATTTTGTGCAGGAAAACTAAAAAAAAAAGAAAAGAAAAGAAATATAGTATCCTTCAGTCTGTGTTTTAATTAGTTTTTTTTTCCTGGATGTGGATAGCATTTTTTCATAATGAGTTCTTAGGGAATGTCCTGGATCATTACTACTGAAAATAGCTAAGTCATACACAGTTTATTACTGCATACAACACACAAAATGTTCTCCTGGATCTGCTCACTTCGTTTTGTATCAGTTCATGCAAGTCTTTCCAGTTTTTCTGAAATCATCCTGGAACCACAATCTTTTCTCAAGCTTAATACAATAGGTGTGCAATAGCCTTCTTTCAGGCAGTCAATGAGCATTTATTAAATATCTACTATGTGTCAGGTTCTATTCAGAGCTGGTAATAAAATAAAAGGACAAAGGGCAGTCCCTGTCCCCAAAGAGCTCACAATCTAATGGGGGGGGGCAATAAATAAATATATACAACATATAAATATGCATAGGATAGAAAAGAAATAATTAGGAGAAGGAAGACATTAGAATTAAGAGGGGTTGGGGAAAACTTCCTCGAGAAGGTGGATTTCATTTTGAACTTGAATGAAGCCAAGGATGCCAAGTAGATATGAGGAGAGAGAGCATTACAAGCATAGGGGACAGCCAGAGAAAATGCCCAGAGCCACGATAGTGTTTCTTATTTGTGGAGCAGCAAGAAGGCCATTGCCACTGGACTGAAGAGCATGTAAGAAGAGATAAGACTGAAAATCAGGTGCTAGGGAGAGAAGTTATGAATGACTTTCAAAGTCAAACAGAGATTTTTGTATTTGATTCTGGAGGTGACAGGATGTCACTGTATATGGGTGTGTGACATGTTTGGATCTGAGATTTGACACCATCACTTTGCAGCTGGATGACTTTGGAGGATAGGATGGTTTGAGGAAAGAATTGTAACAGGCAAGACTGAACAGCAGGATCCAGTAGCAGCCCTGGCCCAAGGTGATGAGTGCCTACACCAAAGGTGCAGTGTCAGAGGAAAGAAAGAAATGTATTCAAAAGATATTATATAGGTGTAATCGAAAGGCCTTGTCAACAGATAGGATAGGGGGTGAGCTATAGCAAGGAGTAAAGAATGACAACTAGGTTAAGCTTGGGAGACTAGGAGGATGCTCTCAACAACAAGAAAGTTTGGAAAAGCAGTGGATCTTGGGCAAAGAAAATGAGTTCATTTGGGGACAGACTAAATCAAAGATGTATATTGGACATCTACTTCAAGATGTCTGAAAGGTGGTTGGAGACAAGTAGAGGTCACCAGAGAGGTTACGGCTGGACAGGTACTATGAGCCCCAGAGAGTCTCTGCTACCACATACCCAGCAAGTTTGCATCTGCTTAAAGATCTCCAATGACAAGGAACCCATCACTTCCCAAAGAAGTCCATTCCTTTGATGGAAGGCACTAATTGTAAGGGGGTTTGTTTCCCATTACATAAATCTTAAATTTGCCTTGGTGCTACTTCTACTTGCAGTTTTTACTCTCTGGAGCCATACAAAATACTTTTTTTTTCCTAATTTCTATGTCATGTCCTTTAAAACACTTAGGCAGTTAACAAGTCCCCCAAGTTTCTCTTTTGGCTAAGCATACCCATTTTTTTCAGATGACCCCAGTATGATATAGACTCATGATTCTTCAGAACAATGTACTCTTCTGGATTCTCTCTAGATTATCAATGTCCTTCCTAAAATGTGATCCTCAAAACCAAAGAAAATACTCCAAAAGTAGTATTGCCAGGGGAGTGGGATTATCATTTCATTATTTCTAAGAGCTCTGTCTCGAAAACGCAGCCCAAAATTACATTACCTTTTTGGTTGTCACATTATAGTGATGACTTATGCTGAACTTGTAAACCACCAAAAAGCCCTAGAACTTTTTGCAGCACACTGCTGTATATAGAAGCTCCCCTGAGCTTGTGCTTTGGAGGTTGAATTTTTGAACCCAAGTGAAAGATTTTACATTTATCCTTATGAAGATCATCTTATTAGATTCAAGCCAAAGCTCTATCATCTTTTTTGAATCTTGAATTATAATCTATTACCTCTCAGCTTTGTGTCATCTGAAATTTAGATAAGCATGCAAATTTTTCCTGATTCAAATCATTGATAAAACAATGTTATATAACACTGGACTCCAGAGAGATTCCTGTGACACTACTATAGATTCCCTGCCAAGTTGACAATGAATCATGGACTCTAAGTCTCACCAGTCAACCAGTTGTAAATTCATCTAATTTAGCAATCATGTATGTGTAGCAGCAAGCACCCCAAGCGTCCTCAGGGTTTGCAGCTACCACAGGTTCTTGGATCTGCTTTGCTAAAGGAAAGCAACTCAAAATGGGTTAACAAGCTTACTTTAATCAGTCAGACATATATCGTTTACCTTATTCAGGAGAAAAGGTCAGCACCCTGAATCTCAAAGTATACAGGCATAATTATCAAGACAGAAACATCAAGTAGACAGATTTCCAAACTGTCCAACCATTACATCCATACCCAGTCAACATCTGGGTTTCCACATTCTGGGTTTTTCAAAGCCGGGGGGCTCTCAACAATGGCTTCCCAGAATTCAGATCAAATCACAGAACACTTCTCAAAGTGAGTCCCAAAACAAAGCTACACATCAGGGCTTATATAGCCTTCTCCTGGCTCAGAGAATGTAACAACCTTATTGACTCACTGGCCAATCAAGAAGTAAGCCTCCCACCCCAGGCTCCAGGTGCACTTTAGCCTAGGGGCAGGGAAGATCTTTAAAATTTACATTCTCATTACAGTATGTCAGTTCTATTCTCATCCATTCTGAGCAATGGGTCTAAATCTTTTTTATTCTTCTCTTTCCCCCAACTCAGCTTCTAAAGGAAACCATTTGTTGTTATTATTGTTGTTTTCCTTGGCTTTTTGGCACAGTCTCTTGTTATTCTGAGCTTTAGTGTGCTTGACACTCTTCCAACAGTCTTGTGCCACAGTTGTGTATTCATCTTCTGTTACCTGCCCTTGCTTCCATCCATCTTTTGCACACATCTTTAAAATAAAATCTAAATAGTTTGTAACTCCCTTGCACATTCCCACTGATCTCTTTAGAAAGCTCTCAATGTTCTTCCCAATCTGAAAAATGTATGAAGGACATGATAATAATGATGCTCAAAAATTCCGTATTCTTTGTGAAAAGCAGATACCAAGTGACCACAAGAAAAGCTAGACCAGGAGCATCCAGGGAGCAAAGATGGAGATGTTATCATGATTCATGAACTCCTCATCCTCTAGTTCCATATTCAATGTTTTTTCCACTGTACCATAACCAGAGAAGTTCCAGAGACTCATGTTGAATCTAGCCTTTAGATGTTGACATTGGGTCATATTCATAGGCAGAAATCAGAGACAGAGTGTACAGTCTGTCTAATAGGTCTAGAAGTCTAATGTGGTGGAAAGGAAATCATCATCACTATGGGAATGATGTTAATCTCTATGCAGAAGACTTGCAGACCTATATATCTTGCAGCCACCTCTCTCCTCAACTCAAACTCCTCACTACCAACACCCTTTAGACATATTTAAGTGGGTGTTTCCATAGGCATTTCAAATTGGTTTAGTTTCACATTTATCTGGCATGGACGTGGTCCAAACAGATTATGAAGGACAAGCCAAGAAGTTGCTAGAAATAATGGAAAATTTAACATGTGCAAAACACAACTCATATTCTTCCTCCCATTCCCCCCAAATTAACCATCCTTCAAATTTTTCTATGTCTGCTGAGGGTAACACCATTCTTTAGCAGCCTAGGTTTGCAATTTTGAAGTCATCTTCTCCCTTACCTTCTCCATCCAATCAGTTGCCAAATCTTGTTAATATTTTCTAACATCTCCTGCATCTGTCCCATTCTAGCCACTCACACAAGCTCTACTCTAGCTCAGGCCTTTGTTACCTTTCACCCTGGCTAATGAAACAGCCCCATTATTGGTGTTCCTGATTAGAATCTTTCTTTTCTCTAATTTGTACTCCACGCAACTGCCAAACTGATAAATCTAAGACATCTCCCAGATACTCTGAAATAACAAACACTTTAATGACTTCCTATTGCTTCT
Organism: Petaurus breviceps papuanus; assembly: GCF_028583685.1. Classification (NCBI taxonomy): domain Eukaryota; kingdom Metazoa; phylum Chordata; class Mammalia; order Diprotodontia; family Petauridae; genus Petaurus; species Petaurus breviceps. The sequence goes on from NW_027187349.1 coordinate 6,162,349, forward strand.
AACCTAAAAGGCAGGCTGTAAGTTTAGTATTTTAAGACCTTATATCATGTGAATCCCACTTTCATTCTAGTTTTATTATTTCCTATTACTCTACTCACTCTATTCCAGACAAACTGACCTTCTAGTTGCTCCCCATCCATGAAATTCAATCCCCTACCTCTATACTTTACAAAATGATTCCTTACATGTACAATGCACATTCACCTAAGAATCTCTAGCTTCCTTCAAAGCACTGTTCAAGGGTCATCTCCCATAAGGGCCTTCCTGATCCTCTCATGAAGTAGTTGTGAGCTGCTCCCTGCACATGCCCAGAACTTCAGCAGGGTCAGATTTTCTGAAGCAGTTCTGTTAAACTCAAAAAGAAATAAGGACCAGTAAACAATACATGAGCATCTCTGAAGGTCACATATTAGCTCAGAAAAACATATCAAAATTACCTGTTTTATTATATTTTTATTTTTTGTTAGTTATCTCCCAGTTACATTTTAATCTGGTGCAGGCCGTACCATGGAGTGTTGCAGCTTCATGCTGCCCACAGCCTACAGGTATTTCTGATGCCTTTATTCTGGAGAACCCTCACATTTTGTGTTATGCAGGAAAGAGCTTTTCTTCTATGCTATTTCATGAGGCAGAATTAAAACCAAGGGATGGATACTATGAAAAAGGAGATGTAAAGTCCCTAAATACTCTTAGAAGCATATTAGCACAATAGATAAAGCATTAGCTCTGGAGTCAGGACGACCTGAGTTAAAATCTAGCCTCAGACATTTACTAGTTGTGTGTCCCTGTGCAAGTCATTTAACCCTGTTTGCCTGTTTCCTTATCTATAAGATGAGCTGGACAAGGAAATGGCAAACCACTCCAGTATGTTTGCCAAGAAAACCCCAAATGGGGTCATAAATCATTGGACATGACTGAACAACAACAACAAAAATATTTCACTTTAAGGACTCTCTGTTTAACTCTGAGCAATTCAACCTCTTTTATGACTCAGTTTCTTTATATGTAAAATGAGAGGTTCAATAAGATGCCTTCTAGCTCCCAATTCTATCATCCTATGAAAGATTCCATTAAAGTCTCATACAGGTTTACAGGTTTATAATGCATATTAGTGTGTAGATAATTCACTATCACCTTTTAAATATTATACCTTAAAATAAACAGATAAATAAAATAAAACCCTACCATGACTGATGGCATGCCTATCAGGTAAGTATACCACATAACATATGTCTCCTCCTAGCACTTGTTACAGCTTAAATCTATTACTCTCTTAGACAGGCAAGGTCAAGGATGATATTCTTCAACACACACACACATCTCTAGCTGGATTTCAACCTCAAACATCTTTTGAATAGCTTCCTAGAAAACAGAATTTGTCATATACTGTCAAACCCAATTGTTATGTTTGCTGATTTAACAGTTTTATTAAAAGAGAAGGCTCACATGTATGTTAATGTGTGTACATTGTCATTATTTGTGATGTTGACCATATTTCAATGACAAAAGACGTTGATTAAATGTTATTTACTTTTTGAGCAAATGCTTCTTTTATGGCAAAAGTTGATAATTTTTTCAAGAAGTATCATTCACAAGTTATTCATACAAAAACTGGACAAGTACTAACATGAAAAAAATAATAACCAATGTAAACAACTACAGGAAAAGAAAAGGGAATGTGTTGAAAAATGCAAGATTTGGTTCTATATCTTAAGACGTACCATGTCCCCAAGTGAAACAGCTGTTTTGAGCATGCAGACCTTCCTTTCTCTTCTTTACTAACAGCTGGAAGAAATTATAGTCCAGGAAGACATGTGCATAATGTGAATTAAACAGATGCCAGCTGTGTAGAAACTCAAACAGCTCAGGATAATAGAACTAGACAACATTTATGAAATCAGAAGGACTTTTTTGTTTGTTTTTCTTGAATCACAGAAATTGTGCACATGCTGGTTCAAGTACCTGCCCTGACCTACTTATGGCAGTAAGAAAGCATGAACTATATTAAGATGAAAATCTAAAATATGAAAACTACAAATCCATAAAAACTATATAGTTAGGCTTAATGAATACAATGCTGAACTTGGAATCAAGAAAAACTGATTTCAGACACTTACTAGCTGGGTGACCCTAGGCAAATCCCTTAACTTCTGTTTCCTCTAGTTTCCTCACCTGTAGAATGAGGATAGTACCTACCACCTAGGGTTGCTGTTATGTACAATAAAAAAAAAGAACATGTATAAAGTGCTTTGCAAAATTATAATTATATAAAAGCTAGTTTCATTATTATTATTGTTATTACTATTCATAGCAATTTGTAGTAAAATATATAGCATTATTGATAAAATTTGAAATCATTTGTCTTCATGCAGATAAGCTGCCAAAAATTCTCTCTTTTGCATTATAAAGGGTAAAAATGTTGCTTTGCTGTATTTCCAACTAATAACAAATTTCAAGGAATTAGGGGTGGAGCAGAGTGAGAAATGCCAAAATGGTATAAAAAGATTTTTTTTCCTTGAGAAAAAGAACAGCTAAAATGTCATTTTCTAGTTCAGAATGCTTTTTGACCCACTTTCACAAACAAAAGCCTGAATTTTAAACCATAAGTTGTTCAAGCACTTAGGACCAGATGGTGCCCTTTGGAATAAAAAGAGTACTCAAATGGAACATTTCTGTGAATCTCTCTATTTTCTAATGGTAACAGTATTTCTCCCACATTATGCCCTTAACATTTTATGGATTTCAGTTTTCAGTTCAGGATCTGAAAGTGTTTACAGATTTTCACTTTAGGGTCTGGGGTATTCACACAACATGTAGTCCCTGTATCTGTACATGTTTATTCTTCAACAGTAGGCCAAACCACTTTTTTTTCCCATTTAGTGTTGAGGTAGCAATGGTTTAGCATAGCGTGGTTCTCTACCAGGTATTCCTAACATGGGATCTATGGTAAATTTCAGGGGTTCTGTGAATTGGATACAAAGAAAATACATTTTTATTTTCACTAATCTCTAACTGAAATTTATCATTTCCCTAAATTATTTAAAAATATCATTCTGAGACAGGGTCCTTAAGTCCTACCAGACTTTCAAAGGGGTCCATAATACAAAAAAAGATATGGACTCCTCTCTATATTTGCAAACAAAGTATACCTTAAACTTCTTGAGGAGGAGTGCTGGTCCTACTTTTTCCCATTCATTTTATCTTTACTCTTGATTTTTCGGACACTTAAAATGATCCTTTGTTAATGCATGATTTGATTAGGATTCATAATAGAGCTAAGTTTTGGTTATATAAAGCAAGCAAGAAAGAAAGTAGTTTGGTTAAGAGGGAATAATGGAAACACTGCTCTCAAGTTGCCTTGGGAAAGAAGTCATAGAATGGAGCAGGAAGTGTAATGTTCATGAAATATCTGGAACACGAGAACTGCAAAAGAAGGCTCTGAAAAGGAACCTGTAGACTTTCCATTCCTGGTTTTTCATCAACTACTTCTTCCATTCCAAGTACTGTAAGCTTAATGACTGAAGTTTTGAGAAACTACAATCTATTTTTATTTTTAATTGCAATATGCTTCAAAGAACAGATACAAGCTAATAATGCTAAAATTAGTATTCAGCAAATATTTAGGTGTGCAAAATCTCCTAAGTTTGAGCCATAAAAATAGAAACATAGAAGCAAAACAACCTGCCACTGAAATAAGGGCTAAGCAAAGGATGGAGAACGCAAACTAACTTCATGATGAAGTCACTCCAATGTTTTCATCTATGCTACAGTATAGAACTTTTATAGGGAAGAAAGATTCAGAGTCTGTAGAAATTCTGACTGAAATTTTATTGAATCAAAGAATATGAGTTTGAAATTATCTCAGAGGCCATCTAGAACAATTTGTACCTAAATAGTTATCCTCAACAAGTTTCTTGCCTGCCAGGGGTGTGCTGGAACTAGCTTCTACCAGTTTCTGAGAATCAGTTGTTAAATTTTCAGTGTGAGCATCTACACCCTGGAAAACTACAAATGCTAAAAATAATCAGGGCTTGATTCATTGTTTTACTATTTTCTAGACTTAGGAAAGTGAAGGAGAAAAATATCAATAATGCAGAGTAAATGTAAAACTGTGACTTGCATACATTTTTTTAAGAGACATAGTTAAACATTTATCAGCACAATGATGCTCCAGCCTTCCTAAAGGACCTCCCCTAGAGGGAGAAACCTCTCCAGAGGCAAGCCATTTCATTTTAAATCCTGCTCTTCCACTTAACACACATTTTGATGTGCCATAGCTTATCATCTCTAAAGAACCAAAAATATAGTTACAAATGCATTGTGTCTTTTAAATCAACAAGGCAAACTAAAGCTTGAGCCCTATCACTATGGTTTTATAAAATTATTTTATTTATTTCATTAAATATTTCCCAATTATTTGTGACAAAAATATTACCCGTCATTTAAAAAAAATTAGTTCCAAATTCTCTCCATCCCTATTACCCTTCCTCCTTCCTTGAGAAGTCAATCAACTTGATATCAATTATACATATAAAATCATGCAAAACATATTTCCATATTAACCATGTTGCAAAAGAAAATACAGACAAAAAAGAAAGAAAAATATAGAAAGTAAAAAAAATGTATGCTTCAATTTACATTTAGTTAGTCAGTTTTCTCTCTGGAGGTGGATAGATTTTTCATCATAGGTCTTTTGGTATTGTCTTGGATCACTGTCTTATTTAGAGTACCTAAGTCTTTCACAGTTGATTATCTTTATCATATGGTTGTTACCGTGTACAGTGTTCTCTTGGTTCTACTCTCTTCACTTTGCATAAGTTCATATATGTCTTCTTAGGTTTTTTCTGAAATCATCCTGCTTATCATTTCTTAGAGCACAATGGTATTCATATACCACCACTTGTTCAGCCATTCTCCAACTGATGAACATCTCCATGATTTTCAATTTCTTACCACCACCACAAAAAGAACAGCTATGAATATTTCTGTACAAATAAGTCCTCTCCTTTTTCTTTGATTTCTTTGGTATAAAACCCGAGTAGTGGTATTGCTGTGTCAAAGGGTGTGCATGGTTTTATAGCTCTCTGGTTACAGTTCCAAATTATTCTTCAGAATGGTTGAGCAAGTTCACAAATCCACCAACAGTGCATTAGCACCCCGATTTTTCCCTATTCCCTCTAGCATTTGACATTTTCCTTTTTGTCAGTTAGCCAGTCTGGGATGTATGAGGTTGTACCTCAGGGCTGTTTTCATCTGCATTTCTCTAATCAGAAGCTATCACTATAGTTTTAATGAACATAATTTATTTACCCATTCACACATAAGAAACCTGTTGAGAAGAGTCACTAAAATAAAGTATACCCCTGGGTATTTATGCCATTATAAGTTTCTTTTAGAAAACAATCACTTTTAAAAGTCCTAGATTTGTCCTTTGTCAAACAACAGAAGAAGGACTGGAGGCAGTGTGGTGCAGTTCAAAGAGTACTGAACTTAAAATCACAGGACCCAAATTTGAACCCTAGCTCTGCCACTTACTACTTGTGTGACCCTTGACAAGTCACTCTATCCCTCTTGGCATCAGTTTCCTCCTCCATCAAATAAGGAAGCTGAACTAGATGACCTGTGAGAACCCCTTCAGTTTTAGCACTGTATGTCTTAGGAACCTCACAAATAAAATTCTTTATTGATGCCAAAGGTCACTGAATGAACTGAATTTAAATTAATGATGGTACCTTCAACTCCTCTAGAGAAGACCTGCATACATTGGCACAATCTATCAAATAATTAAATTAGCTGACTTTGATCAGCTGAATTAAATTCTGATCTAAGGTCCCATACAACAAAATTGATCAGCTGGGTTTGATTTGCTATACAAAACCATGCAAGACCCTAATGAATGAACTTCCCCACCAAAAGGCCTGAGCCTAAATTAGAACCCATGTGGTTTGTTACTGTAAGCCAAGTACACCTGGAATTTAAATGCCATCACATTCTTAAACACATTACCTAAAGAGCAGTGATTAAAGACAAGTTGGTAATTGGCAAGCATTCAAACACGCAGGATAATTATAGAGCAGTACTGTATCTCTATCATTTTATTTTATTAATCCGCAATCTTAATATTCCCACATGTATATGTAACAAAATCTACTCACTTCTCAGAAAAAATTCATATTCCAAAGGAAATTACAGTGAAAGCTACTTTACTTTTAAAAAAGACAACACATTCATTTAGTGCTTTGAAAACGATCATAACTAATTTAATCATTTTTGTCAAAGTACTTGAAGAAAAGAATATTTGAAACTCTACATCAATGTGTTCTTAATTTGTTTATTCAGCTGCTCATCCTCATAACGGAAATGCTGTAGTTGGTTCCTCCATCAATAGGGTGAATGAATAAGCCCCAACTCCAACTGAAGAGAGAGGTCTTTTTAGCCTTAGGCATTTGGTTTAACATAGGTTCAATATATTATAGCACTAACATTTAAAAAATATATTTACATTTCGAGCAGGTTAAACTATTAATAAAAGAAATTGATGTATCTTCAAGGAGACATAAGAAATTTTCACTTAACAAAACTCAGAAGTACTTCCTAAATTTACTATAAATGCTGTAGTTAACTCCAATCTCAGAAAAATCCAGGCACAATCACATCCAATGTTCAATCAGCTGAAGAACAAGTATTTCCTATGTACCAGGTACCATGTTAAGTCCTAGGCATTCAAAGAGGCAAAAGCAGCCCTTGACTTCAAAGAGCTTACATTCAAATGGAGGAGACCAACATGTAGGGTATGTGCAAAATATGTACAAAGTGGATAGAATGTAACATTAAGGGGGAGACATTAAGAACTGGGAGGGTTTAGAGAAGACCTGAAGATAGTACTCTTGGTCAAAAGAACTACATTTATTCCTGTACTCACTAGAATTTGAGGATATAGAGTTTGGAGATAAAATATATATTTTAATCAATGTGATATATATGCATTTGTATACATTTATGTGCACACACCTATATTTATATACACACATACACATATATTTACATTTTGTTTTGCGGTTAAAAAAAGATGGTCATGCATAAAAAGTTTGTCAAATAATTTAGAATCATGGGAACTTACACAATCTATCTGATCTGTCAATAAAACCTTGGCTGGTTATATGTGTGTACCTACAGATCAGTTAATGGTATGTGTGTGTGGTTCTTAAGATGATCTATTTATTGAACCTCAGAAACTTAAGGATAACCTTTCATTTGGTGAACCACTCTTCAACTTTTAATGAGATGGTAGAGGTTCCCAAGAGAATGAAAATCTACTATAACATTCCTTTTGAGTTTTTTTTTATTCCATCCTCAAATTTAGTCATTTAATTCTGAATCTTTCACATAAACCATTATTCACTACTTTGGTAACTGGGAATGAGAACAACAAGGTATATTTTATTATCAACACAACTGGTCATTATCTTTACATAATACATTTGTATCCTAATTAACCCTTTTAGTCACTGAAACTTATTTGAAACACAACATGCCTTTTATTGTGTAGAAGGAAAACTCCTTTGTATTCCAAGTAGTCAGATGAACCTCATTCTGTACTAGCATTTAATGAAATGGGGATTAGTCACTTGCACTTAACCCCTCCAAAATTTTTCTTCTGGTTTCAAAAAATTCAGCCATCATTGACTTTCAATTAGGTAGTCAAGATTACTGTCAGACATTTAAAAAAATGTAGCAACATTCAAAATCAATAAAAGGATTGTCATAAGTTTCTATTAAAGTTACCAATTTAAAGTTTACATTTCTCTTCCTTGCTTTTTAGTTAAAATCTTCCATTGGGAAATGCAGCTCTTTAACTGTAAGGACTGTTTTTGGCTTTTCTTTGTATATGCACAGAACTTCACAGTGGCACACAGTAAGCACTTAATAAATGTTTGTTTATCATTGATAGATTAATTCAGAATCTTAGTTACTGAGAGTTCATCAAACAGATCTGCACCATGTTCCTAAAATTTACTTTCATAGATATGATATGCAAGTGACCAGACATAACTGCACCACTAAATAGAAGGATAGTGCCTAGATTAAGGAAAATGATAGATTCCAAGAAATGTACAATGGTCAGACTAATTTTGGAGTGCTGTCTTGAGGCTTTCTAATTTAAAGAGAAAATGGATGAAATTTCTGGAAACCATGTGATAGTAACCATGCAGCACAGTGCATCCCAGACCCTTTGCTAAGCACTTACAAATACTATCTACCCTATGAGAAAGCTGTTTACAATTCAAACAGCTTAGGTAATGAGAGGGTTTGTGACTTGCTCAGCACCACACAGCTAGTTAATGCCAGCTGCCTCATCTGAACTCTGATCTTCCTGATTCCAGCCTTAGCACTGGAGCTGGAATGATTGTTCCACCTAGCTGCCTGATGAGTCTGAAGGAGTAGTAAGGCACAGGGAGAGATAGAATGATAGAAATCTATAGTCATAAAAAATTTCAGAAGGGGTGGCCAGGTGGCTCAGCGAGTAAGAGCACCGGTTCCAGTGTTGGGACGACCTGGAGATCGAATCCCGGGCTCAGACACTCAGCACCACACCCAGAAATAACTGGCCGTGTAACCTTGAGCAAGTTACTTAACCCCAATTGCTTAAAAAAAAATAAAAAATAAAAAAAATAAAAATAAAAAATTTCAGAGTCCATGGTCATGGAATTGGAACATGAACACCTAGCATCTATATACTGGCCCTTTCTTTCCACCTTAGCTATTGTTTTAGAACTAAAGCCCCTTTTTGATATACCTCACCTCACATCCCACTTACATATATACCTCCCAGAGGAGATACACTACTCAAAGTTGAGATGAAGTCCTGGAGCAGAGCTGACCTGGAGGAAGACAGGAAGATAAGTATCTCAAACATGCCTGATTCCTCTACATCCAGCCATTCCCCACAACTCCAGACTCTCCTTGATCGCTAGCCAGGGCCAGGAAGATGTCTTCTAATTTGCTACAGTATATATTCCACTTCATTATTTCCACCTCTTGTTCAGAGATTAATAATATTCAGTCAACATCATCACAGTTATTGTGAGATTACAATATGTAACTCAACATGACTCCACTCAAAATCCTCAGCATTCAGAATCTCAGGTGACCTACTCTGCAGTTCTCTGTCCTGGTCACCACTCCTGGCTCTCTCACATTTACCCATATCAGTTCTACCTGTACTATGGTCCCATCCAACTCTATCCTACTTTTTCAGACTGATCTCTGGAAACCAAGTTCTATTATTAGCAAACTTCCCTTCATATTAGACCTATTCCACCTATTGGAACTAACCTTGCATTCATTTCTTATTCAATCATCTATGACATGTTGCTCCCTACCAATAGAATATAAAAACCTTAAGGGCAGGGACTATTGAATTTTTGTCATGGTATCACTATTTTGTAGCAGACTGTCTGGTTCAACATAGGCCCTGTTAAACCCTCAATGAATTGTTGGACTTTCCAAGAAGACAATGAGACCAAAGATGTGTAACCATCCCTGTGAGTGACTATGGTGAAATAAAACCAGCCATGTGAGTTCAATAAATAAGAACAATTATTTTCACCAGAAAAAGATATGAAGCTTGAACATACCCCATGTGAATTTCTTATGTACTTTTTCCTTTGGGGGCACTTCAATAAATTAGTTAATTAATATTTGATTAAAAATTAAAAACAAGGTTAAGGAGGTTAAAACCTTACCCTTTAGCACTGGATTCAAGAATACTGATTTTTACTTTTGACTCAAAAATATTTGACATGCAAACAATATATACATTTTAAAGGTTGTGAATCCAAACTCTGACAAAGCTCTTACATGAAAGTAGGAAGACAAAAAGCAGAAAACTACTGTAATTAAATCTAAAAGGTTAGAACCATGAAACTAACTTAGCCAAATTCAAGGTAAGATGATGGATTACATAGATTTAGTTTCTCCATTCCACTTCTAAATGACAAAAAGCAACACCATACACCAAAATACAAACCAATCAACTTGACTGATTATATAATGTATTTAATCCATATAAGTAAAAATACATCAGAATGACTCCTGTAGCCCTCATCATGGCATTCATGCTTTAGTGAATACACTAACTTAATGAATATGGTCAATTTCAATTCATGTGTGCAACTCATTAAAGAGATATAAAAATTAATTATTCTTGTAAAGCTGTCCCCATAATCAAATGGCTTCTACATATAAAATCAAAGTACCAAGGGGGAATATATATCTATGTATAGATAATATACACACACATACAAAGACATGTGTGTGTGTGCATAGCGCAAAGGATCCAAGCACATTGTTCAAGTAAAGATAAAAATTAATCCCAAGATTTAAATTAAAGAATATTTTATAAAATCTCAAATTTTGCAACAATTTCCATTTAATATGAGAAAAGAGGGAAGAATCTGTTAGAAGTGTATATCTAAGTTTATTTTTTTATTGTTGCTTTATTTTTTAAAAGAAGAAAACAAGTAAATCCCTGGCCAACTCTATTGAACATCACAAGAGAAATGACTTGTCTTCTCTGGAGAAGACATTTGTTCAATTTAAATTTACCTTATAAAAGACTTCCTAAAACAATTTTTAGTATATAGTGTTTCTGAAACTTCTTTCTGTATCATATGGTATACACAATGTAATTGTACATAAGACATGAAGTTGAATACCTACCTCCTTTGTAAGAATGGATATTAAAGGGATGTATTCCTCCTAAAAATGCAATCACCATGGTACTCAGAAATGACAGGTGATGGTCCTAAAAGGGCTTTATGTATCCACAAGAGTGCTGGACTTGGAGTGAGAAAGATCCATGTTCAAATTAGATTGTGAGTTCTTTGACAGCAGGGACTACATTTTGCCTCTTTTTTGTGTCCACAGTGCTTAAAATAGTCCCTGACACATAGTAGGCATTTAATAAATGCTGACTGATTGAAATTCTGACTTTGATACTTATAAACCATGTATCTTTAGGCAATTTGCTTAATCTCTCTGAGTCTCATTAGTAAAATGCAGAAAATAACGTCAAATACCTAAAAGTGTTGGGTACATAAAGTGCTCTGCAAACCTTAAGCTGCTATATAAATGCTACCTTTTTTATCGTTACTTTTTTGGTGGATGGGTAGACTGTGTCTTATCTATTTTAGCTTGTTCCAAAACTCATGGCACATAGATTTTAAGAGAAAAAGTGAAACATTTCAGAATGACTGATTTCCTCCATTTGGAAGATCTAAATGAATTATGCATAAATAGAAAGGGGACACAAAGATTCAATTTCTTTTGAAACATTTATGGTTTAACAAGGTTTACCAAATCATAAACATCTGAAACAATATGTTCTTCTATCTTTTTTTCACCATTGCCCCCCTGAACAACTGGACTCTTGTTGTACTTATCATCATCATTATTATTTTTAAAGCAAAGGAGGATGCCACAGTTAGATTATTATGTTCATACATCGATCCCCCTGATGTGGGCACTCATTCCACTGAAACGGATTACAATATGTGACTCTTGCCTGTGTCTTCCAATAAATCTTCCAGAGGGAGTCAATCTGGTGTGTAATGGGTCATCTGCGATCTCTTAATTTTTATTAATAATAAAGCTACTTATTAAAGTGTGTAAAGTTGATTCCCCTAATGTAACTAAACTAGAAAAAGTTCAAGAAAAGTTATAGTTAAAAAAATTAGTTCAAGAAAACAATATCCATCAACACACAAAATCATTAAGTCAAAGTTAGTATCAGTGCCCTATTTACTAAGTGAATTTATTCTCAAGAACTGCATTCCCTAAAGAGAAACATGCATACACACACACACGCACACGCACACGCACACTCCCCTAGACATGGAAGACTAAAGCAAATAAGGTCAAAACCCTGTCCCAAATTCAAAGTAACCACCTTATAACTGCAAGGAATCTATGACATTAATCTCTTTGACACTGAGCACATAAATCATAGACTTGTGCTCCAAATAAGAAAACAACTGAATATTTTGCTTCTGTACAAATTAATTATTTCAGTCTCTGATTGCTGCATGTGCAAAAAGAAAAAAAAGAGGGACACATCAATACTACCTTAGTACCTCACCAATGTCCTCGAATAGTCATTACTGAAATATTATACTAGCAATTCCTAGTTTTTCATCATCAAAAATTCATTTGTTAACTATTAGAGTCTGTAATGGCTATAGCCGTCAGCAAAATAAAACTCACACTTTATTACAATTATTTTTTTAAATTGTTATTGATCTTTTTTTTTATATCACCTACATTTTCCAATGCATCTCTCTCCTTTTCTTCTTGGAGAGCCATCCCTTATAAAATCTAAAGCTAAAAACAACCACAAAAACCATTTCAGCTAAATTAGTGCACATACTGAAAAAGTCTGAAAGTGTATGTAATATTCTACACTCACAGTCCCCCACTTTTGTGAAGAATCATTAACTCTTTAGGACCTAAGTAGGTAATTATAATTCTAGAGGCAGCCAAGTGGCACAGTGGACAGAGTCCTGAGACTTGAGTCAGGAAGATGTTTGTCTGCCTCAGTTTCCTTACCTGTAAAATGGAAATAATAACTACTTCCAGGGTGGTTGCGAACATCAAATGAGATAATATTTGTAAAGTACTTGGTATGTGGGGTAGCAAAGTGGTGCAATGGATAGCATGACATGCCTGGAGTCAGGAAGACCTGAGTTCAAATTCGACTTCAGACACTTACTTAGCTATGTGGACCAGGGCAAGTCACTTAACCCTATTTGTTCCAGTTTACTCATCTGTAAAATGAGCTAGAGAAGAAAATGGCAAAACACTTCAGTATCTTTGGCAAGAAAACCCCAAGTGAGATCACAAAAAGTCAGATACCACTGAAACAATTTAATAAAAATAACAAAAATAACCTGGCCCCTTCCTTCCTTCGTTCCTTCTTTCCATCCCTTCCTTCTTTCCTTTGTTCCTTCCTTCCATACCTTCCTTCTTCCCTCCCTTCCTTCCATCCTTTCCTTCGTTACTTCCTTTTATCCAGTTTTAATTAATATTTTTGTTCTTTCTATTTACATTATTGCAGTTACATAACAATTTTTTGACATGAAATACTAGAAAGGTTAAAAAATATAAAATCCCTTTTACAAGAAAGAAAATCAAGACTAGCTTCCCCCCCTAATAATTCAGAACATGTGAATTATCCCTTTCAGTGAATCTTACATTTACATTCAATTATCTTTATCTCTTTATTTAAAATTTCAGTTTTAATACAAGTTATTTTTGTCCAATTTTTTTTGAAAGAACACAATTCAAGGTTAGGTGGAACAAAGAACTTAAAAAGGACAAAGCATATGTAAGAAAATATATGTTCATGAATTTCTTGAGTCCAACTCTGTATTTGTTCAAGGAATAAGAAAAAGAGTGAACATTTTTTTTCCTGACACATGAAGGTCTTAAATGTTATCTGACAGGAATTTTTATTTTACTCTAATTTTAAGGCTGAAGGAGGTAAGCTCCATGGATGATAATGATCAATTCTGAAATTTTAAAATTGTGGTATAGCCTTTATGTGAATTTCACATGGCACTGATATGCATGCAAACAAACTTTCTTTATAATGATTTTTTCTCCATGGAAAAATGTTATAATAAGATTTCTAAGTATATAGAATAATATGTTTTTAGATAGAAATGTGTTTGAATATATAGAAACTTATTTCCCCAAGTATAACCTGTTCACTTTGATTCCTCAGTACTTTCTATAACATGAAAGGCAGTGTGGCATAATTGGTGGAAAGCCAGTCACTGAACCTGGGTTCAAGTTTGACTACCAATACATATTAACTGTTTGAATTTGGGTAAATTACTTAACCTCTGAATGCTTAGAGAAATGGTTTAAGACAAAGAAACTGGAGAGAAAGTCTTAAGCTACATTGGTAAAAGAATTTCCTCATCCCAGAAGTTCCTTATACCAAGGAAATTATAGACTTTGTCCCTGTCCTTAATTTTCTATGAAACACATTTTTACATTTAATATTATAAGGCCAAAGTCCATCACAAATTATGTCATGTTGGGGACTGGTCAACTATAGTAACCACCAAAGAGAATCACTGATTTACCCATTTTATCTGAGTTTTGTGTTTGTATTCAACTCAATGAAGTATTTGTGAAAATGACCAGAAGTAAAGGAAGATTCTTCACCATTCTGGGTGTATAAAGTTTCATTGTCATATAAGCTCCAAGAAGATAACGTTCCCCTCAATCATTTATCCACGGCAATCCTCAAAGATGTTTCATAAGTCCATGGGGGCACTAAAATGTCAAGTCTTCCTCTCAACAGAGAAATTACATTTCTGAAGGTTTTGAATTATGCAAAGAGGTAAGTAATTTGGGGTATTTTTATGACTGACTCATATAAATACACAGGCACAAACAGATTAAATTGTCTGGCTCTTTGAAATGTGAACTCATTCTATGTAGATGATTCTCCTCCATTAATTCTGTGTGGTGCTTACCAGCTTCTCTGCTAATGCATCAGTTCTTTAGAGGAATATAGGAGTGAAATTCATTTACATTTACTTAAATAAATGAGATCAGCAATGAGTTTCATAGCAAGACTACACTTCAAAAGAATCTTGCTTTTTATTCACTGCAGGGTTCAAGAACGTTATTTACAGAATTGTTTTCTCATAAACAAACATGGCAGGAAAGGACTGAAAGTGTAAGTATGATGGCACTTAGCCTGACTTTTCTAGTGTCCTGAATTGAAAGAAAAATAGGATTCCAGATGAGCCATGTGAGCTATATACAGTTATCATTATTTCAAGGTCATATCTAAACCGCCACTCTTAAAAAATTTTTCCTATATTGTTAAAAGCTGAGTGACAAGGAAGTGGGTAGTCCTTATTTCTTACAATCAGGGTCAATATGAACCTCCCATTCATTTCCAGAGATAAAGATGTAGCATTCTGAAGTAAAATTGAAAACAACTGTACTAAAAACTGAATGTAATGTTTATGAATGGGAGGACCTTCTGGCAATGTTTTATCTTGTAAATCATGGAATAGAAAAAGCATTTCATTGATAGTCTATGGAAAGAGAATAGAGGATTTGCAGGATCCATTTTACAGGATTTAGAGGGGTGTGCCTGAACATTAAAATCTGATTTTAGTTCTGCATAGCAATGATTTGTAATTTTAAATTGTGTTGGAGGATAAGTATCCCTTCTGTGGTATAATGGCCAAACCTAATAATCTATAAGGGAATCATGTGTTAATAATACCATGCATCACTGTAATTTTTGTTATTGTAATTATTGTGATATGTAGCCTTCAGGATGGGGAAAGATAAATCACTTTCACAGGTAAAATAATCTATCATTTGAGATGGGAAAGTGAATCAATGGACCCTCTATCTCAGGACAAGGAAAAGTTCCTCAGTCTCTATCTCAGGTATGAGTATCAGTTTGCTTTCGAAAAGGTAGAGGCTGCTCATCTGAATGAACAGATTCAAAATGAGAGAGCAAGTTTGTTTAAGAAAAGCAGCTATGGAATGAGAACATCCAAACTTGGGACTGGAGTTAGCCTACTTGAGCCATAGGACACAGAGTACAGATGAAGAAGGTGACTTGTATCAAAGTTTAGAAAGGCCCAAAGATCCAGATGGCAAAATCTGCATCCCAGAAAAAGCCAAGAGACAGAGAGATCAGTAAAGAAGGAAACTGCAAGCAGACTTCACTGAGGTCAATTCACAAACACTTAAAAGATGAAAAAGAACCACAAAAGGCCTAAAAACAGTGATGGAAGTAGGGAGTCTGGTAGCTTTGAGGTCCAGATATAAGAATGTCTTATCAGGAACTGAAATATATACAAGTGGAGAGACAAAAGATTTTCTGAAACTTTGGACCGAATATTATGGATGAAATAACCTAAGGTGACCCAAGAAAGTGGTGAAGGCTCTGATGAGTTACAGACTGATGTAGACCATAATAACAGCTAAGGAAAAACATTTCAGAAGCCTAGCCAACCATTTCCAAAGTGAGAAATAAAAACTGAGGTAACGTTAAGGACCAGGATGAGTATAACAATTTAAGAATAAAACTAGGGACAATGGCAAGTCCCTGAAGTTAGAAGGTGACTAGGACTAAATAAACCAATCAACAAGCATTTATTAAGGATCTACTATGTGCCAGGAACAAAGTGTCCCATAAGCAGTGCTTGACCTGTTTGTGTCTTGGATCCCTTTTGCAATTTGGTCCAGTCTATAGACCTCTTCTCAGAATGTTATCTTTAAATACATAAAATGAAATACATAGAATTACAAGGGACACCAACTATATTGAAATAAAAATGTAATTTTCCCCTTTTAAAAACCACTGCTTTTCAGTTAAATATTTTTTTCCATAAAAAAGATCCTTACAAAAATAAATAAGAAGTACACTGAGTAGGAATTAAAAATAGAGAACTTTCTCCAAGTACTCATATTCTTTCTGGTCCTCCACCCTCATAAGCTGTATTTCATTTTACTGTATGCCCTAATACAATTATAAAACATAGAATAGATATGTGTGTGTGTGCATGTGTAAGAGTGGGAGTGGGCGAGAGAAATATACTATTCAATGAAAAAAGAAAGAATATGGAAAAGATAATGATAGTAAGGGAGAAAAATCCAGGCAAGAACCGCCACTCAATCTTATCTAGAGTGTACTAGGATATATTATTTTGAATGTAGCCTTCTGCCAACAAAAACATTAAGTAGTCCCTATGCATTTCTAATAGTGACTTCCCATCAAACAGGTTGGGTTTACAATATACAGGGCATAGTACTTCCAGTGTTAAATGGGGAATAAACAAGAGATTAAGGCTTATTAATACCTATGTCCCATGATTGTGGGAGAGGATCAAAAAACAAAAATTAAATGAATCTGCCAATAATGTGTTAAATAAACCATATAAAACATACATATATGGTTGTAATTCAATTTGCAACTTCTATGGGATCCTCAGTAATAAAACTCCAAAAGCAAAAATATTGCAAATAATCCTGTTTGTTTGAAACACCATAAATTTGGTATAACACAGGATGATGACATTATGAAACAAAGATTAAGTAGTAAGCATGGAACTCAGCATGATGTCCATTGTAAACAGAAGAAAAATTATTAACTATTTCTTTAAAAGAAAGTCATTTAACATTCTTGGG
Source organism: Petaurus breviceps papuanus (assembly GCF_028583685.1). Lineage (NCBI taxonomy): Eukaryota > Metazoa > Chordata > Mammalia > Diprotodontia > Petauridae > Petaurus > Petaurus breviceps. The sequence goes on from NW_027187349.1 coordinate 6,179,581, forward strand.
TACCAGTTTTTTCTCATCTGTAAGATGGAGGATTAAATCTGATGGCCCTCAGATCCCTACCACCTTAAATCAATGATCTTGACTATAAAAGGCATCTTAGATGATGGCTTGTGATACCCTTTCCAGGGCTGCCCATCCACCTTTTGTGTCTACTTGGTACTCAACGCTCATCCAAGGCTCCAAAAAGCTGTAGCATGTGCTGCAGTCATACTCCACTAAACTACCTCTGCAGATGGGCTAAAACAGGTTGAAGGTAACTGATGGGTCACAAACCCCTCATTAAGCAAGAGGGGTGTCTACCCCAAGCATGTTCTGAAGATATCCCTCTGTGGAATGTGTGGATATGAACAATCTGCTTCAATGGCCATGAAGGCAGCTGAAGCTGGTGCTATGGAAGACTTAGAGCTTGGTTAGTCATTGAAGACACCAGGATCATCCATGGCATCTTTGGCCATTGCCATTTGTTCTGACTTTTGTCTTGCCACTGGATTTTGATGATGCTGCAAGACAGAGTGAGACCACCAACTTTGTGCTACTTTGCCTCACTTAAATCCAATTCATTCAAGAGTCAAGACACCCCATGACATCATTGGTCCTCTTCAAAAACAAAGGACTTACAACAAAAAGTATCCTTTCAGTCATAAATATAAAATAACAACTGTTTTGAATATCAATTAATAATTTTGTATTCATCAAAGTACTTAGGGAGTCTTCACAAAGTACTTGTTAGTTTTAAAATTCTCAAGTCTTTACCAATGTAGTTTGTAGGTATGATAAAAATTATCTGCATCGTATCTATGATGTTAAGGATTTAATTTTATAAGGGATAGGAAACAAGTTACATTCACATCTATAGAAGCTATTTTTTCATTTGTCCTAGGCTTTAAAGAGGAACACAACCAAGGATTATGAGGAGCCAAGAGACAATGCTACATTAGGACAGACTGAAGAAAAAAAAGTGTTTAGTATGTAGAGTTAGTGGATGGAGAGGTGGTCTTCATATATTTGATGGGTTATCATGTAGAAGATAGGTCAGGTTTGCTACATTTGGCTGCAGAGGCAGATTTAATCATAATAGGTAGAACTTGTAGAAAGACAGATTTCTCTTCAATATAAAGGGGGGAAAACTTCCTTAGAATTAGAGTCAATTAGAGCCATCAGAAAATTGGAATGAACTGCATCTCAAGGTAGTAAATTCTCCTTCATTGGAAATATAGGAGCAAAACAAAAATTGGATGACCAATTATTTGGCTAGGAGTGTGTGTGTGTGTGTGTGTGTGTGTGTGTGTGTGATATTTATAGTCAGGTCTGTTTGGCATAAATGACCTTTCAATGAACTAGAAGATTTAATAATTCCATTCAACTGTGAAATGTAGATTATTTAAAATTTGAAAAATTAGATTTGAAATATTAATAACATATTATTTCTCTGATTCCTCAAACCTTTGTTAATAAAATTTAAAAGTACACAAATACTTCATACATTTCTTAGTCTCAGGCATTACAATACAAACAACCTGGAAGAAAGGAGCAGAAATTAGTTTATTCTACTCTTGTGTATCTATTTGTATAATAGATGAGTTCCTTGACATTCCAATGTAAATAGGTATCCACTGATTTTAGACAGGAGAGCTAGAACTTTCAAGGAGCTCAGTGGTAAATCCTTTTGAAAAATAAAAAAATTCCTGGAATTCCTGGTAAAATGACTTTCTAATCTTACTAATTTTTAAGTTCATATTTTTTTAACATAGGAAGACATCTATTTTGACAGTTCCATTATTATACCCAAATTCATATAACAAGGATATTTCCATGCCATCGCATTCACCCTCATATTCCTGCTGTAGCTAAATAAAACTTGTTCAGTTGAAATCACCTATAATTTGTACATCCCTGAGTTTTTCATGTTTTTGCAATATGGAGTGTTAATTAACAGAATATACCTTTTTTCTTCTTGAAAATATCATATATATGATTTGATGATTTGGGCAAGTAACAAGTAATCATTTAGATCAGTCCTAAGAGCCGTGAATGTATGAGTATGCTGCAGTTAGCTCATGAGAACTGACTGCTATGTGTCTCAATGTGAACATTTACACCTTGAAACACAGGAAATACTACAAGGGTTTGATTATTGTTTTGTTAAATGTCTAGATTTAAGAAAGCTATGGATAAAATGCTAATGATGCAGATGAAACTTAAAAATGTGTAGAGTACACATTTTCCGCCATGGCCAGTTATTAAACATTTACCAAAATGTCCCTTCTAAGAACTCTCTCATGTTCACTAGCCTGAGTAACAAGAGTCAAGAAGCACAAATATTAACAATATTTGACATTTTATTCACAGAAAAGGTACAAGACTTGGAGCTATACTTCCTAATTCTCCCATTAGCATCTTCCTATTTTTGATTATACACAAACACTGAGTATGCAAATAATTTGCTTTAGCAAAGGGAAATTAATGAACAATATCCCATTCCAATTAAATAATATATTCTTTTTGTTAATAAAGTTTGAAAAAATACAGCAATTCTGGTTCCCTTCGAGCATGATAAAAACAAGATTCTATGTGCAGTATCACTATTTCTTAAAATAGGGAAAATCTATAGTTAAAAAAATAAGTACCAAAAGTGTGTTTAAGTCTCTAAAGTCCAAAGTTGTTTCCTTTTTCTTAGAAGGGAAAAAAAGCCATATTTTACTCACATTTAATTTAATATTTAAATGCTGATTGAACATTTTTGAATTGTTTTACAACTGTATATAAATAATTCTATAACACATAACGCTGTTAGCAAAAACTGGATTTTTTTTAAATTGGATCTTATATACTGAGTGTAGTAAAATATTTAACTGCTGGTTTTAAGGCTGTAGCCTATACATAGATGAGAGAATTTAAGGTTCCTAGATTATTTGTTCCCCAACACTTCAAAGCAACATAGTAATTCTATAAAAATTGTTTGCTGCCTTTTTCTTTTTGGAGCCCATAAAGTATTCTTAGGTTTCCTTTTTTGCAATCATCCAATATTATTCTAGCAATTCGATTAAAACAACTCAAAATTTAAGTTTTTTTACTTTTTTTCCCTAAATTCACTGGCCTATAAGGAGGATGGTCAAAACATACAGAAAAGCTGCCCAATTTGATATGGTATGTCTAAAGGTAAGGAGAAAGCAACTTAAAAAAAAAAAAAAACAGGAAGAATCTGAAATGTGTAAGATGAAAGTAAAATTAGACTTGAGATTTCTACTGGAAATTATGCCATAAAAAAAAATTAAGGGTTCTACAGTGCCTAATATGGTACTATCTAACCCTTTTAGGTATAGATTATATACTTGATTTGAATACTGAAGCATACACTGGGAAAAATTAATGGGATGATTTTTTAAAAAATACTTCAGAATACTGTTACATATTTTAGGCTGCTAAATCTGTCGCGATGAGGAAACTGAAACAGATCTGTTAAATGGGCTCATCGGCATCTACCTGTGGACACTGTTGTGAGGATCAAATTAGATAATATTTGTAAAGTACTTAACACAGTGCCTGGCTCATAGTAGATACTCTGTAAAAATGATGCTCTGTTAAAAAATATTAAAAATGTGATAAAAATGTCTAAAAATAATAGTCCTAAGAATTAAAAAAAATATATATATGTATATATATATATATATATATATATATTTTAGAATGCTCAAATGTTGGTGCAAATGTTTTGGTATCCCCTTAAATCTCTTCTGGAATTATTTTTATGCTGTTGTTCAAATTTTATGTTTCTGAGACATCCTTACCCTCAAATCTGTCACAACCTTTTTCATTTAAGATTACCGTGGAAGTCAAAATACCATATATTAATACCCTAGATCTCTCCCAACATTTTCTCACCCGAAGGAAATTTCTTTCTCAGAGTAAATGCTTGCATGCTCATCTAACTTTCCAGAAACTTTTTTTAAGGGAGTAAAATAGCTCCATGTTTTAGCAGGGAAAAGATTCCTAAATTAAGAATACATGTTTACACATTCTAAATCAAATTACCGGGATCTATGAAGACTTAAGTATGTTAAGACAAAACTAGCTCATGACTATTTTACATCATTAGCCTAAATGGAGTTTTATAATTTACCCTGCAACAAGTTGACAATTACTAACACTTGAAAAATCTGGTTACAAAAACGATTGGTTTTAGGTGGTTGTTTTATGATCAACTGGTTGAAAAGGAAAGGTCCTTATACTTAAGGGCGTGACACACATAGCAAAAAGCTTTTTTAGTTGACTGGGTAAAAAAAAACATGCAACACTTTTTTTTTTAAGCACATGCACTTTCCCTGATAAAAACAAATTGCCTAAAAGCTAAGCACAGCAGTTTGTGCCCAATGAATATGTACATCAACAATAGCAGCAGGAGAGGCACCAAAGAATGACAAGAATGATTTGCATTTCTATAGTTTCTTTTGTGTGCCCTAACTCCCTAAAGCATCTTACAAAGCAATAAATATCATAAGTGAGGAGAGGCAGTGATAGGATATCAATACGAGGAGTGATTGTGCAGCCAGACACAGCAGCCCTTCTATGCTCAGCAGTGTCCTCCTCTCCATCACCCCCCCAACAGCTGTAAACATGAGTGTCAATTAATCTGTGCTGGTTAAGAAAGAAAAAGAAAAAAAAAAGGAGGAAGGAGGGACTCAACCACCTGCAGAATGCATTTAAGCTCAAAAGCTTTTTAACGCCATCGACTATTTACCAATCTCTAAATCTCCCTCAAAATGATCTTTGTGGTTCAGGTAACAAGCTGTTTCTATGACCCAAGCTAGAGAACTAACAAGACTGTCTTTGGAATGAACTACAAAGGTGAGAAAGAAAAGAGTTTTTTAATCCCTTGGGTAGAAGTTGGGTATCACACTAATGAAAGCCTAGGTTCCTCTCTTTTCATGGTTTCTGTGACCAATCCCAAGAAATAATGGAACTCGCAAAAGTGAAATTTGCAAACAAATATGGTTGTGCCCAAATCTCCCTTGTCCCACCCGAATTCAAACTACAAGCGTGAGGATCCCAAGTCTCATTGGCTGTGGTGAATAATTTCCCCAACAAGTCCTCCACTCATAAAACGGGCCTGTCACCATCCTCCAGGGGTCACAATTGGGTTACAAATTCCATGTGATGGTGCCTGAGCAGCCTGATTTGGAACAATTTATTCACATCCTTCTTCATTAAGATTCAAATGGAATAAGTAAGGTAGAAATTGAACAGACACAGAAATTGTGCATAGCTTGCTCCTGTAGTCAGTAAACATTTATTCACTAAGCACAGCTCATGTATTCTCTCTCTCACTCATATTCGTTCTTCCTATCCTTCCTGCTTGCTGTTTTAATGCATAATTAAGAAGGTCAGAATTAATGAAGCAGTGTGGAGTAAAGTTCAAGGAATCCCCAGGCACTATTTATTCTATTAGATCTCAGGCATGAATGTCAGATTGGCAGCATGAGAGGCAGGAGCAATGGGGCTGGCAGCATCCCAGCAACGAATCCACAAGGGAAGACTTACCTGCAGTGTCAAGTCATTCCTAAGCTCCTTTCCTGCAAAAATCACATGCAACTGGTCAGCTGGAACCCCCTGTCTCTTAGCAACCATCTCCTTGAGCTGGAAGATGTTGGTGTCTGCATCGACCTCCACTGGGAAACCATGACTGGAGTTGAACCTAACAAACACTGGACAAGAAATTGGAAGGGAGGGAAAAAAGTGATTATTTTCCCCAAAATAGTTTTTTAGTAAAAATGATTTTTACAATCTCGAGCCCCAACACAATGGTATTATGTGTCTTTCACTTTCAAACTGAACTTTAATGATACACTGGATTATAAAGGGGAATCTCAAGATGGGATTTCTTCTTCTTATTTATCAGTGACCTTAGAACCAAAATTGTATGCTCTTTTACATTCAATATAGAAAATGATTGGGCCAAGCATAACACCTGGGATGAATGTTAAGACCATCCATAGGTTATTAAATGGATCTTGAACTTGACACAGATGTACAAACTTGACACATATAACAACTGTTCAATATGGCAGAGGGAGAACTAAAGACGATTATGTCTTTAACACGATGATTCTCATAATTAATTTGAATTGCTATAATTTATGTATGGTTCATAATAAAATCAATGTTATTTATTCACCAAACTTTAACCAGCAATGATACAGCCCCTCATGGAGCCTTTCTTAGAGTAATATCAAATGGAGCAACTGCATGAGTCTTATTGGGGGAAAAATAAAAGATGTTGCTGATGATAGAAAGGAATTTAGGAAGGTAGCCAGCACTCTGCAAACTACTTTACTCAAAATCAATTAAAACAAAACAAAACAATGACAAAAAAGACTCCTTCTCCTTTGATCCCATCTAAATTTGCCTTTCTAGGTTTATCACCTATAAATATTCCTTCATTTTTTATTGGCCAAACAAACTTGGCCAATCACTATTTTTTTTTAAGCAAAAATAATGCTTTCCTGCTGCCACAGATCCCCTCTTCATTAATTAAAAAGATTATTGGCTTGTCCTTTATAATCGACTAGTCACACTCATGCCAGATTAGTGTGAAACTGGGGCAGTATTCTTTCAAAAAATAATCTGGTTTGGTGGAGGCACAGCCAACATGGCAGATTAAGGAAGCAGCTGAGCTCTCTGAACATTCCCCTCCAAGCAACTTTAAAATTATGCCTTAAATTGAATTCTGGAGTGACAGAGCCAACAAGGGCAGGGTGGATATTTTTCTAGCCCAAGACAACTTAGGGAAATGAAAAGAGAGATTTGTGACACAGGAGTATAAGCTGACCCAGAGCCCACATGGATAAAACACCAGTGGTGGGACTAAGTGGTTGTGACAGAAGCAGCAGCAGATTCACAAACTCTCAAGTCAGAGAGCTTAAAGGGACCCAGCAACTTGTCAGAAAGAGAATATAGGGGACCCCTGTTCTAACACTAGATGCAGGACCAGACACTGTTTGGCAGATCCATTGCCTATATCTTCTTCTGGGTAATAATAGTTCTAGGGAAGAGAGGAGCACTTTCAGTCAAGAGGGAAAAGGAGCCCTGAGGGTCAGTATGAATTGCAATCTCAAGGGATCAGAGACCTTTCCTAGTGCAGACCAGGTGATCAGTGACCACACCTTACCACAGATCACACCACCTTGGAAGCACAAAGTAAAAAAAAAAAAAGACCTGGAAAATAGATGAAGCCAAGGAAATTTAAGAAATGATTGGACTACCTTAAAGCCATGATCAAAGAATGAGCCTACACATCACAGATCAAGAAATTATCAAAGAAAACTGCTCCCAAATCCTTACGGGGTGGAGAACCTGTGGCCTTGAGGCCACATATGACCTTCTAGGTCCTTGGGTGAGGCCTTTTGCCTGAGTCCAAGTTTTACAGAACAATACTTTTACTAATACAATCTTTGTGCATTAAAAACCTCCTAAGTTACTGGGAAACCCTTTTTCTTGTTACAAGACTCCAAGTACTAACCTCCCTGTCTCCCCAAAAACCCCACAAAGAATCAAGATTCTTGATAAGTCAATAGCCTCATAAGTCAAAGAATCCCATTCTTAAGGGTAAATCTGTTTCCCTTAACTCCTTTCCTCTATGTCAGCTAGATATCAGAGCCTCAAATTGGTAGATGGAGCTCTCAACACTATTGACAATTCCAAAGAAAAGGCTTTCTTCATAATTTTTGTGAGACACAATGTGGCATAGTGGATAGAAAACCTGCCTTTAACATATACTGGTGGTGTGAGCCCTGACAAGATACTTAACTTCTCAACACCATAAGCTTTTTGGTAAGACTTTTAGCTGCAGACAAAGTATTCCACATTGACAGACGATATTCTTCAATGGAGTTCCATATACAATTGAAATCATAGATCTGGTCCCCATCCCTTTGTGAGGAGATGCAACCCATGTAAAAACTAAAGATATAAACAAGACAAGCCACATAACACAAAGGATCTCAGGGGAATCATATTTTCCAGTTTTGACAAAAAAATGCAAGAGGCCTGGCCACTCAGCCTAGATTAGCTACAAAAGAATCAAAATAATAAATTGTGGAAAACATTATCCCACCCTGCTTTAATGCAAAGTAGGCATAGACTTAAAGAGAAATAATAAAACTGTAATACAGAATACAAATTGTAAAACACTGACACTAGGGGAGATGAGAGGGGAAACAAATTCAGGGAATTGGCAGTGGTCATGGTGATAGGAAAACTGGATTAATAATCTCCCTATTCTTTCATAGTTGGGTCATCAACCATGGCTAAGCAGAACAGAGTACCAAAAACATTAGAAATCAGGGTTTGAAAGATAGGCATTCAATGAATATTGGATGAATGCATGATGAAGAAAAAAAGTTCTAATGCTCATAGGCCAGCTCAAAAAATCCCTCTTCACACTCCCACCATGACAAAACCTTCCTTCCTTGTAAGTATATATCCTCCTTATTAAACTGCACATATTCCCATTATTTTAAATTACTTTCACAGAGAATCACAGATTCTCAGATTTGGGAGTATCTCAGAATTCATCTAGTCCAACTCATATCTAAAGAAGGATCTAATCTCCAACATCCCCAACAAGTGATCATACAAGTGCTGATAAAGGGATATGCAGCCAGGTGAAGCAGAGAGCTGGATCTGGAGTCAGAAAGATCTGAATTCAAAGCCAGCCTTAGCCACTTAGTGACTTTATCTCTGGATAAGTTATTTAAACTCTCCTTGACTCAGTTTCCTTATCTGTAAAAAGGGGATAATAAGGGATAACAAAAGGAGATAATAATATCTATTTCCCCATATCTCTCTTTAGGGACAAAATGAGATAATATTCATGAAGTGATCTGCAATCTTAAAGCACTATGTACCACCTATCATCATCATTACATTACATCCTAAGATAGCCCATTCCACTTGTGAACAGCTCTAATTTTTAAAAAGTTTTTTCTTCTACTGAGTTTAAATATGACTTTTTTTTTTTTTTAAGCAATTGGGGTTAAGTAACTTGCTCAAGGTTACCCGGCCAGTTATTTCTGGGTGCAGTGCTGAGTGTCTGAGCCCAGGATTCGATCTCCAGGTCGTCCCAACACTGGAACCGGTGCTCTTACTCGCTGAGCCACCTGGCCGCCCCTAAATATGACTTCTTTATATTCTATCCACTGCTCCCTAGTTATGATCTCTGTGACAAAGGCAAACACGTAATATTCTTCTTCCCCATAATCACTGAAATACTTGAAGACAGCATTCATGTGTTCTTAAAAGTCTCTTCCTTAGTTCTTATAACCAATCACTGTATTTCCTTGTTTCTAGTTCCCTCTCACCATCTAGGATGATCTTCATCTTGCTCATAGTCTTCCCAAAATGTGATGCCTAAAAAAATTAGGGTGTTCCTGATATAGTCTAGCTACTGTGGGTACAGTGGGAACAACCTCCCTTGTTCTGTGCTCTTCTAAATGTGGATAGAGAGCTTAACTTGAAGTGAGGAAGACAACTGTAAATGCTGCCCTAGATACTTACTATGTTATCCTGGGCAAGCTGGTTAACCCTCTATCACCCTTGATTTCCTCATCTATAAGACCTAGATAATGATATTGCCTAAATTATAGGATTGCCATAAGGATTAAATGAGATAACATATGTAAAGCTCTTTGCAAACCTTAAATTGCTGTATAAAAGCTAGATATTGCTAGATAGCTATAAATGTAGCCTGAGATCCTGTAAACTATTTTGGCTACCATCTCCATTATGGACCTACAATGAATTAAAAGTTCCTCAGATCTTTTAGAAATACTCTCTGAAACTCCTTATTCCTAACTTTGCAAATTTATGGCTATCAATCTTTAAATAAAGGGAAAAACACTTTAGCAGAAGTGTTTAGCACAGTGCCTGGCACAAAGTGGGCACTGACTGACTAGTTCCATCCAAATTGAGCTCCACAAAGGAGGACTGTTCATTTTTTTTTTAAGTAGTGGAGTTTGAAATCAGATAAAATAGAGCACAGTAGAAATCAGCTTTCTTGATATTGAGATCAACCTAATAAAAAGTAGCTGACAGTACAGCATAAATGTCATGTTTCTTTGACAACTTTGATGACAAAGGTGTTCTTTTCCCAGATATGTCCTCCTGACATGTTACATTTCTGGGAAGAGTTATCAGAAATAATGACACCCCAGTATGTTGAAGATCAAGTCAAAGCTCCAAGAGTTTCTCATCTTGTTGCTGCCACTAATTTTTTGTAATGTTTAACAGCATCTCTTTTTCTTTTTTCTTTCTGTACAAACTGGAGGTAAATGTTATAATAGAGAAATTGCCTTTGGAATCACAAGGCCTGAGTTAAACTCTTGACTGTGTGATCACTGGTAATGTAACCATGAACAAATCACCCAACCTCTGGTCCTTTCTAAACTGTAAAAAGAGGAGTGAGGATAGGAGGACATCTAAGTCAGGCTTCTTATATTAACCTTTCTATTATGAATAGTTGGGCTTTTAAAAAAATCAGTCTGTGAAGGAAAGCTACTTTCCATTTCCTTGAAGACTGTGAAAATGGAATTGGAGGAGGAAAGGATGTTTCTGATTATAAAATTATTGCTAACTAAATATCCTTCCTTGACAGGCTCCTCAAAGACAGGGTATGTTGGCAAGGAGAGGGATGGTAGTAAATGACTTACAGTTGTACCAGGTAAGACTTTGAGCTCTAACATTGGATACTCAAGTGTCATATTAGGTTGGAAATGCTAGTGAGAAAGAATCCTTACTATAATGGCTTAAAATTATTAGTAAATAAGCACTGTTCATGCTAATGATATAAATAAATTTCTCAAAAACACATGCAGAGCATCTTGCTGCGTCATTATATTTACCCCATCAAAACATTCTATAGCCTTTTCAACTGGTGAATTTGTTCTAGTACATAAAACAAAAATTTTTTTTAAAAAAGCACTTAAGCTCATGAAGCTACATCTGGATAGAATGATAATTCTGATCTAGTGTTCAGTCTGGAAGTGGCTGGTATATATTCTTGGTTGAGAATTTCACTGACCTTTATGTTATGATAAACAAAGTTTTGTCAAATGAATGCTTACTTTCTACCATAATTAGAATACACCCTGCTGGGAAATAGCAGGAAATAAAATGACAAAACAAACAACTAATAAACCATCAATTGGATGCTAGAAGAAGAGAACAATGAGAAATGGCAGTAAGACAGAGAGGAGGAAAGGAAGAAAATGCTACCAAAATGAAAACCATGCATACTTGGAACAGATGGCACAGATGGTGTAACAACAGCAAGACCCAGAAACTTGACATATTTTACCAACATGGAAACAATTTGGATACAGGGAAGTACTAATGTCAGGGACAAATGTATCTCAATAATGAAAATGATTACAAAATTCCAATTATTTATAAAATGGTATAATATAATAGATGTATATATACAATGATGTTATGATACACTCAAAAGAGGAAAATGAAAAATGTGTCAAAGAATCCCAGGATGGGATCTTAACCAAAGACCATAAGGTAGCTTTGTCAGATAAGAAACTGTGAGTTAAAACTTTAAAAAAGGATCAGTTATAAATCTAGGTTATATTTACTGTTACTAAAATTCAAATAGTTTTTTTAATGGAAAACACCAACACAAAAGAAATCAGATAATCTACATAACTTTAATAAAGAAGTGAGAAAAAAATCACTTAGGTCTTATGTCAGTTTTTTTTCCCCCAGGGATTCAAATTGCAGGAAATTCACTAATTTTAAAGTAACTAAAAGTAGTAGTGCCTTCAGAAAATTTTATATGAGCAATATTTTCTTTCAAAAAATTTTAGCATTCATTTAAAAAAATTTGAGTTTGAAATTCTCTCCCTTTCTCCCCTCCCCTGACTTGAAAATGCAAGCAATTTTATATGGATTATGTATGTGTAGTCATGCAAAACATTTCCATATTATCCATATTAAAAATGCAGACAAAAAAGAGATAAAATGATAAAGAAAAATTTTTAAAGTATACTTCAATCCCATTCTGACTCCAGTTCTTTCTTTGGAGGTGGACAGAACTTTTCATCTTAAATTCTTCAGAAAAGTCTTGGATCATTATATTGCTAAAAATTGCTAAGTCATTCATAGTTGATCATCAGGCAATATTGCTTCTACTATGTACAATATTCTCCTGGTTCTGGTCATTTCATTTTGCATCAGTTCATGTAAGTCTTCCCAGGTTTTGTGAAAGTATCCTGCTCCTCATTTCTTATAACACAATAGTATTCCATTCCAATCATATACCACAACCTGTTCAGTCATTCCCCAATTTATGGGCATTTCCTCAATTTCCAATTCTTAGTCACCACAAAAAGAGATACTATAAGTTTTTTAGTACATATAGGTCCTTCTGCTTTTTTATGATCTCTTTGGGGTTCAGACCTTATATTGGTATTGCTGGGACAAAGGGTATACACAGATTTATAGGTCTTTGGGCATTATTTCAAATTATTTTCCAGAATGATTGGATCTGTTCACAACTCCACCAAGAGGGCAATTAGTATACCTATATTTTCCAGCTCTCCTCCAACATTTGTTATTTTCCTTTTCTGTCATATTAATCAATCTGATAGGTGTGAGGTGGTGTAATGGTAATGTAATTTTGAATTTGAAGATCCCTTTGTGTTGGCAAAAGTAGCAGGTACTTAACACTTGGTAACTGATCAAGCCTCTGATTGGGGGAACAGAAGGTATGAATTCGTGTCTCCTGTCAACTGACATAACAGGAAGGGGTTGGCAGAAGGAAGTGAAGTAGGTAATACTGTGTATATAAGAAAAGCCCCAGAAAGGCACAGTCAGAATTTCCTTGAGACTGAGATCTTGTGGCAGAAGAGCTAAAGAAGAAAGGAGAACTGAGTCCTGAAAACTTGTGGTAGTGGAGCTTCTTTTGAACAGGATCCCAGGAGCCCAGAGCCCAGGGCCAGGAGGCCATAAGGCCAGCAAGAGCCAGGAGCCCAGGTGACTGAAGCATGACCAGGATGCTGAGACTTTGTTTGTGGCTTGGTTGAGCCTTGAATTCCTTGGAGCAGAAATGATGAAGGAACTGACATGGGCCAGACCTTGTGAAGGCCGGTGTGGAGCAGGACCTGCCCAGAGAGCTGAACAAGGAACTGGGAGCTATCTGCCATTGAACCCAGGTAGAATCAGGTACCATGGAAGGGGATCCAGGGAATCTGAGAACAAGCCCCAAGTCAAGACGAAGAAAAGACCTCTCCTTGGGTACTGAGTAATTATGGAATTATAGTTTACTAGTGACCTAAGGGGTGGTATGATACTTAGTAAGACTTTACTGAATAAGTGACTGATTACTTTGACTACTGTTACCCATTAGTGACTGACTGAGTTAATCAAGATTTTGAGACTACTGATTAGTGACTAATTGAGTTAATTAAGACTTTGCCCCAAGAGTGGAAGACTTTGACTGTGTACTTTGATACTACTGATAAGTGATTGATTGAATTAACTTAAGAGTGACTATTTTACTTTGAGACTATGTTGTGAATATTATATTGTGATTTTCTGTGATAAATGGTAATATAGTGAATGCTATATTTTGAATTATGCTGTACTTTGATTATCCATGGATGTTTTGCTTTGTTATGGAATAGAGTGATCACTATACTGAGTAATCAGAACCTTTAAAAAAAGCTGTTCACAGTAGCAGTTTTTCTGGAAAGCTTCTGTGCCTGGCATTACAGGTGGTATCTCAGAGTTGTTTTAATTTGCATTTTGCTAATCAAGCTATTTAAAGCATTTTTTTCATATGACTAGAGATAGCTTTGATTTCTTCATCTGAAAACTGCCTATTCATATCTTTTGACTATTAATCAGTTGGCTAATGATAGATAAACAGTGTATCTGAAATTTAGAGGCACTAAAAAATTAACTTATTCATGTGGCTATAAAGAAAAAAGTCCACATAATAAATGGAAGGAAAAACAACGGCTCACAATATAGAAGTGTATGAAACATTTTCAATGAGTATTTTAATGTATAAATTAACAATGCTTTCAAATAAGTTAATCAAATCTATCTTTAAAGGATGTGCAATAGCTTAAGGAGGAGTAAGATTAAATATTTATTCCTGAAGGAAGAGATAGAAAGAGAAATTTTATTTAAAATCAGTACAGAGTGCAAAAATTACTTGGGAGTCTACCCACCAATATGCACAAATGAATTAAAATCCAAAATTGCTTATCACTATTTATAAAACAGAGATCTAAATAAATGAATAACTATTAATTGCTCATGGGTAGGAAAAGTCATTATAATAAAATCATAATATTAACTACATTAATTTACTTATTCAATGGAATACCAAACTGTGAAATGATTACTTTAAAGAAGTAGAAAAAAAGAATAATTAATATGGAAGCAAAAAAATTTTCAAGAATATCAAGACAAATAATGAAAAACAAGTGGGAACAAAAGGGCCTAGCAGTAGCCAATCTCAAACTATATTAAAAGAAGCAATTTTAAAATAATTTGGTATTAGTTAAAAAACAAGAGTTGAATCAGTGTAATAGATTGGTTATACAGCAAAAAAAAAATGCAAAGAAATCTAGTAGATTAGTGTTCAATAAATACAAACACCTTAGCTACTGGGATAAGGATTTGCTTTTTGATAAACACTGCTGGGAAATTTCAATGGCAGTATAGAAGAACTTAGTTTTTTTTTTTAACACCTTGTACCTTATACCAAGAAAAGCTGCATATAAAATGTCATGCCACAAATTCATTAGGGAGATAGGGAAGATTGTTGAACATATCTACCAAACAAGAGAGAAAAGATCACAGAAGAAAAAATCAGTAATTCTGGTTACATTGTGAAAAGTTTTTTTTTTTTTTTTTTTAGCAATTGCGATTAAGTAACTTGCTCAAGGTTACACGGCCAGTTATTTCTGGGTGTGGTGCTGAGTGTCTGAGCCCGGGATTCGATCTCCAGGTCATCCCAACACTGGAGCCGGTGCTCTTACTCACTGAGCCAACTCGCCGCCCCAAGCAACTGGGGTTAAGTAACATTGTGAAAAGGTTTTTATACAAACAAATCCAAAAAAACTAAGATTTAAAGGAAAGTACCTGTAAACATTTTTATAGCAAGTTTCTTTGATAAAGATATCATTTCTAAAATATATAACCAATTAATTCAAATTTATATTATTATTCAAGGACATGAACAAGCAGTTCTTAGGGGGAAAACAAAAATATATAAAAAAAAAACATTTGGCTATGTATAATCTTAAGAAAAAATGCTCCAAAGCCATTATAGAAGTGCAAGTAAAAGCACTTTACCCATTATACTAGCAAATTTACAAAAAAAAGAAAACAGCTGTTGGAGAAGTTTTGAGAAAATAGGCATGCTGATGCACTGTTGGTAGATGTGTTAATGGGTACAACCATTCTGGAAAACAATATGGAATTATACACAAAAAGTTATTACTGCCTAAAAAGTAATATTGACAAAATGGAAAAGGAGATTAAAAAAAAATTAAGAAAACAACTCCTTAAAGAGTACAATGGGCCAAAAGCTAACTGAGGAAAACAATGCCTTAGAAGTTAGAATTGGGCAAGTGGAAGCTGACTCTAGGAGACAAGAATCAATCAAACAAATTCTAAAGAATGAAAAATGGAAGAAAATGTAAAATTCCTTATGGAATATGAATATGATGTAAAACTACTGTGGTATAAGAAATGAAGAAACAGATAACTTCAAAGACACTTGATCAATTTATATGAACTGATGCAGAGTGAAGTCTGTAGAACCAAAAAAATTATATTTTAATATCAATATTATAAAAATGAACATTTTTGAAGATTTGTAAATCTGATGAAAAATGAAATGAGCAGAAACAGAAAAATGCATACAACCACAACTGTGAAAATAATCAATTTTGAAAACTTAAAGAACTCTGATCAAGGTAAAACTCATTTATGATTCCAGAGGACCAGTGATGACACATGCTACCCACCTTCTGACAGAGAGGTGATGGATTTCAGGGTACAGAAGGAAGCATAATTTTTAAAATATGGCCAATGAGGGAATTTGTTTTCCTTGGCTATGTACTTTTCTTACAATAATTTTTTTTCTTTTATAATTGGGTTGGGATGGGAAGGAGAGAGAGTAGATTTCTATTAATAAAAAATGTTTAATTGAAAAAACAGTAAATATCGTAAAGAATGATTATCAGTAAACAAAAAAACAGTATGGGAAAAACAATATTAATTGCTCACACATTGGTTATACTAGTGAATATTCTAGAGCATGTCGAAGAACCTATGGCCTCAAGACCACATGTGGCCCTCTAAGTCCTCAAGGGTGGCCCTTTGATTGAATTCAGACTTCACAGAAGAAATACCCTTGATAAAAGCATCAGTTCTGTAAATCTTTTACTCAGTCAAAAGGCTATACCCAAGGACCTAGAAGTCCACATATGGCCTCGAGGTGACAAGTTTCCCATTCCTGTTCTAGAGCATATAATAGAATCAGGCTTGTAAAGTGTTTGCAAAAATTTTAATTGATGAGCACCTTTTGGATGTTTCAATGAGGTAGTTTGGAGTCTGATAGCTTATCTAAATTGGTTTAAGGTTGATTGGAAGGGGAGAAACATGAAAATGAAAGATAAGCGGAGTAAACATGTGGTATTTCATATTCATGTCCAAGACCCAAAGATTCAGGAGAAAATTGTATAAATATAGTAGTATGGAACTCTCCTGAGCCTATTCAAGTCAGTTGGATAACACCTTAAGGAGAATTCTGTTAAAGAAGTTCATTTTCCCAGGAACCATGCATAGCTGAGTTCTTGAATTAACTGGCATTACTTAGAAAAGGGAAGTACTCTCAATTAATATCCACTGCCACTTGCTAACATCACAAGCAGGGACACCAGAGTCCTGAAGAAGAGACCAGCTCTGAGGATCAGTAAGACCAGTAGCTCAAATATAACCAATTAAACTAATATAACATAAGTTTTTGCTTTTAACTGAAAAATTCCCTGAATAAGGTTCATAAGAAATAGTGATACTTGATTATATTTAAATATCTGTATTTTTCAACAATGTTAAAGTTTTTTTAACATTTATTTTTCTCAATTACATGTAAACAAAAATTTTTAGCATTTTTTAAAATTTTGAGTTCCAAGTTTTCTCTCTTCCTCTCTCCCCTAATCCCTTCTTTAGAAAGTAAGCAATTTGTTATAGATTACATATATACAGTCATCCAAAACATTTCCATATTAGCCATGTTGCAAAAGAAAATAGAGAGCTAAAAAAACCACCAAGAATAATAAAGTAAAAACAAAGTATGCCTCAATCTGCATTCAGACTTCATCACTTTCTTCTCTGAAGATGGATAGCATTTTCATCATAAGTCCTTCAGAATTTTCTTGGATCACTGTATTGCTGGGAATAGCTAAGTCATTAACATTCGATCATCATAAAATATTGTTTCTACTGTGTACAATGTTTCTTCTGGTTCTGCTCATTTCATTTTGCATCAGTTCATGTAAGTCTTCCCAGGTTTTTCTGAAAGCATCCTGCTCATCATTTCTTATAGCACAATATTATTCCATCATAATAATATACCACAACTTGTTCAACTATTCCCCAATTGATGGGCACACCTCCTTAATTTCCAATCCTTTGCCACAACAAAAATAGCTGCTAAAAATATTTATGTATATAAACGACCTTTTCCTTTTTCTTTGATCTGTTTGGTATACAGAGCTAGCAGTGGTATTGCTGATTGGTACTGCTATAATTTTTGATGGTCATATGTCCTCCATTTTTTTAATCATGCTTAATCACCAATCTATCTGCACTTCGAAGACTTAAGTATTATAGAAATCTGAGCTATCACTTTTATTAATGCAAGAATAACAATAATAATTATTATGATTTAGGTGGCAATTAGACTAAATCATTGGCGCATAGATTTAGAGCAAGAAGGGATCTCCAAGCCCATTTGGCCTAATTTCCTCCCCTCGTGCTTCATTTTGTGGTGGAGGAGATTGAAGTAAGAGATATTAAATGACTTGTCCAAGGTCACACAGATAGTCAGCACCAAAAGCAGGATGTGAAACCCTGATCCTTTCACTTCAGATGACTTCTGAGGACTTTTTTAACTCTAACATTCTTTAGTTCTAAAATTATTCCAGCAGTGTCAGAAAGCACCTATATTTTATTTCTTTTCATAAACATTCCTCAGTTTCCTTTATTTCTAAAAATAGTCAAAATGCTTTCTTATGACCCTGAAACACGAGTAAAATCAGTATGTCACCAAAATTTTAAAACTGCGATTCCATGAACACCATGTTTATATTTAACCAAAATTGCTTTCTAAAATGATCTTTTAGATGTTTGCTAATAAAGACATGGACTAGTTTGGGGAACCTTACCTTTTCAAATTCTCTAAAATGCATATATGAATTAGAAAGTAGAATATTCTAACATAGTAGAATAAAATAGGAGTGAATGTCCTTTTAAGAAGTGCACCTAAATTTAAAAATATTTTAACACAATTTAAAAATAATCACTGCTTATATTGAGCATTGGGGAGGTACGGCTAGATAGAAATTTATAGATTATAAATCCATGTATCCTGGTAAACTAAAAGCATAGTCATATGGCACTGATTAAATTGTATTAGTAGAAACAGGGTCGAGAATAAGAGAGGTGACAGAACTCTAGAATTCTGACTTGGTTAGATCAGAAAATAAAAATACCTGACATTTATATGGTTCCTTAATGTTTATAAAATGTTTTCTCTACACTGCCTCATTTGATCCTTAACAACTTATAAGTCAGGCACCACAAGTATTATCATCCCCATTGTACAGAGGAGGAAGCCAAACTTGATGGAAGTTAAGCGACGTCCCCATAGTTGCACAGCTACTAAACACAAAATCAAATCTTTTCTGACTCTAAGTCTATTGATTTCAATGTTCTGCAACTGACTCATTCCATTTAGTTGCAAAAAAAAGTTTTACAAATACTTAGGTGCTGTAAAAATGCAAATTATTCTAGGTGCTACATTTAAGAAGCACATTTACAAGGTATTCCATGCTTTAAATTTGAAGCTTGAAAACTATATTAAAGAATAATACTTTTAAAATACAAGTATATAATAGGGCAGCCAATAAAGTGAGTTTACAAAGAACCATGCTATATTGGTATTGAAAGATAAAACCACTACTGTTTACCCTCTAAGACATAAGACTAGGGTTGGTGAAGTAGGTAAGGACATGAGCAGAATCTTGAATAGATATTGGCCTTACTTCATTTGGTCACAGAAGTTAGAACTAGTAATAATGGGTACAAATTATAGGGGAAAATTATTTATTTTTAGTATAAGTAAGAACTTTTTAATGATTAGAGATAACTAAAAAAGAATGAGCTGTCTTTAAAAGTGATGGGATTTTTTTTACAGTGGTACACAAATAGAGATTAGATAGCCTTCTGTCAACTGTTTCAACCAGTTATTTAGTTGATTATTATGACTATCAAAACATCTGCAGAGAGTGGAAATCTGCTGAAAGTCATAATTCTGTTTCCTCATTGTCTATTCCTGATTTCTTCAATTTATTTTTCTTGTCTTACTGCTATATAACTAGCATTTTTAGGACAATATTGAGCAATAATGGTGATAATGAACATCCTTATATAGGGACACTTTTAAACACAAAACTTTTGAGAATTAATGAACTCAGACTCCATGGATATATACACATATACATACACAGTACATGTATATATAAGCATATATGTATATTATACATACATACACATGAATAAAAGTATATATAAAGTCCTCATGGTATATAAATACAGTACAAATTTCATCATACAGTATGTCCTGCATGTGCAGTAGACATTATAATGATTCCACAGGAGAGAAAATAAGATGATGCTTGAGCATTCATTCTTTCAAGTAAATATGTTTTTCTATACCAGGGTTCAATAAACTTGGAAGGCAATTAGGGAGCTAGCTCAAGTTAGCAAAGGAAAATAAAGATGGTTGCAGGGAGATATTTCTCTCAGGGCCTTTTTATTCTTCCCAGTCTTGCTCTAATGAATTTTAACTATAATGGAATCATCACCCATTATGATCTGTATGTGATTCAGATCATAAGATATATAAATTCTTAAAGAGATCTCTGGAATGAAATGAAAGTATATCTTTTACTTGGAAAGATACAATGAACAAAGTGCAGCATTTTCTTCTGCTGAAAAGAAAGGAAGGAAACATACAATGACAGTTTGGAATACACATAGTTCATTTAAAAAAAAAAACAGACAGCACCAAGAAAACTTGAATAACCATGGGGGCTTCTAAAATGCATTTTACATTTCATTTGAAAGATGTAAGCAAGGTGACATCAATACCACCCTTGGGCATGATTCAGCCATGACTCAGAGCACAACATGTCATCTACTGTTAAGCCAAAATCGTTTACTGAAGCAGCAATAGGAACTCTTCCGTGGAATTCCACATTAAATATTTTTTCAGTCCTGCTCACCAACTTCACAAAGCTTATGGAGGAATAAAGGGTAGATAAACTGGGTCTCTGCAGTGAAAAGCAGAACAGAATTTTCAGAGTTGGTAGCTATACTGTTAATTTGATCATCATAAAAAGCTAGAGAGAACAATTCAATGAATTTTGGCACCTGAATTATCTGAGCTGGCTGTCTCCATTGATCACATTAACTCAGTAAGTGTCAAATCATGGCTTCACTTCATGATTTTTAGACACGACTTCAGCATGAATAAGCTGCCTGTAAATATGCAAATATCAGAACCTTTAGCCTTGACCTGAAGACATGTACACATTTACTAGAACTCCGATGCACATAATATGCTTGCTTATCTACTGGTAATATAAGGAGCCCTCATTTTCCAGGCTGCTAAAAAGAGGCCAGGGAAAAAAGACTACAACTCAAAAAGCATTAAAAAAAATAGAACCCCAAATTCCCTTAGCCTATGATTGACCTGTTGTTTTTTTTCATAAATGGCTTACCTTTTGTTTCAGATAAAGTATTAAAACTATCTAAAGAAATGGAAAACAATAAACAGCCTTACATTCACTGTTATTTATCAGAAGAGAATAGATAAAGGAGAGTCTCTGTATAAAGAAAAGCCTGCCTTTTCTCTCTGGCAATTTGCTTAAGGAAATAATTGGATGGCAGCAGTGGAACTTTCTTTTTGTAGTCAATAATAAAAAAAATACATTTCTGAATATAGTTGACAGGCCCTGGTGAGTTACGGCACTCCAGGGGTTCAGATGAGAAGCAAGTAAAAAAAATGGTGAAAAAAGAAAATATGCTGTACTTCAGCCAGGTCCACCTTCTTGTGACCTCATTTATGATTTTCCTGGCAAAGAAACTGGAGTGGTCTTCCATGTACTTTTCCAGCTCACTTTTCAGATGAGGGAACTGAGAAAAACAGGATGAAGTGACTTACACAGGGTCACACAATAAGTATCTGAGGTGGGATTTGAACTCATGTCTTCCTGACTCCAGGCCTGGCACTCTATCCACTGCTCCACCTAGCTACCCAATATTATCATAGGTACAAGTATATAGCAAACAATGTCATAAGAGAAACAGGGAGCAACTACATGCATAAATAAGGAGATGATCATAATTTTTTAAAAATCCTCTATATCTTTATTTTCAGTTGTTATTTTATTGTGAAACATTATGTTCCCAGAGTACCTAGGTGGTACACTGTATAATGCCAGCCCTGGAGTCAAAAAGACTCATCTCTCTGAGTTCCAATCTAGCCTCAGGCACTTACTAGCTGGGTGACCCAGGGCAAGTCACTTAACCCTATTTGCATCAGTTTCCTCATCTGTAAAATGAGATGGAGAAGGAAATGGCAAATCACTCCAGTATCCTTGCCAAGAAAGGA
Source organism: Petaurus breviceps papuanus (assembly GCF_028583685.1). NCBI lineage: Eukaryota > Metazoa > Chordata > Mammalia > Diprotodontia > Petauridae > Petaurus > Petaurus breviceps. The sequence goes on from NW_027187349.1 coordinate 6,201,560, forward strand.
CCAAATGGGGTCATGAAGAATGGGATACAACTGAAAACATCCAAAGAACAACAATGGTCCAAGGTGAGAGTTCTGGAACTGAAGTCATGAAGACACGTGATCTGACATTTACTAGCTGTGTGACCACGGGCAAGTCAATATCTCTTATAAACCTGTTTCCTTATCTGCAAGGAGGGGAGAGTCATACCTTCCCTTCAAAGTTGTTATGAGAATCAAATGAATTAATGTGTATAAAAACCTCAAAGTCATACGTAAATGTCAACTATTAATATTACTATTGTAACTTTAAATTGAAGACTAGAATGTAAGTTCAAAGAAAATAAAGACTGTGGAATATATTTCTTTGTCATTCCCTTTAGTGCTTAGCACGATGCTGCATACACTTGAAATTCTTTTTTTTTTCTTTTTTTTAAAATGCTTTATTAACTTCTGATTTACATCATTTGTTTGTGCCAGATTTTGAGTTACAAATTTTCTCCCGGTTTTTCCCTACCCCCAAAATAGCAGTCCCACAGGATATCCCCTCCTCCAATCTGCTGTCTCCCATATTTTCTCCTATATCCCTTTCGACTTTTCCAGTGGATCTCTATGCCTCACTACCTGTATATCTTATTTCCCAATTACACATAAGATGGTATTAATATATATGCAAATTATATATATAATTAATATATTAATTTATATACACACATACACACACACATATATATGTATATATATATATATTTGAATATTTGATTTTAAAACTTTCAATTCCAGATTCATTCCCTTCCTTCCTTGTCACCCACCCCTACTAGGAAGATAAGCAGTTCAGTATAGGTTGTACATGTGTGTCTAATACAAAACAATAACATAGTAGATATATTGTAAAAGACAGACTATATTTCCCTCCCTCCTTTCCCACCTCCCACTTGCTCTATTCTCTACTTTGATCCCATCCCTTTTCAAAAGTGGGGGCTTCCAACTTCCCTCCCCTCTACCCTACCCTCCCTTCCATCATCCCCCCTGTCATGCCCTTCCCCCCATACTCTCCTGGAGGGTTAGATACCCTATTTAGTGTGTATTTCACTCCCTCCTCAAGCCAGATTCAATGGGAATAAGGTTGACCCATTCCCTTTTGCCTTCCTATTCTTCCCCTCCATTGTAACCATTTTCCCTTGCCTCTTCTGTATGAAATAATTTACCCCAATCTGTCTCTCCCTATCTCCTCTCATTATATTCCTCTCACCCCTTAATTTCACCTTTTAAGTATCATCCCTTCCTGTTAAATTGGTCCTGTGCCCTCTATCTCTGTATACCTGTAAACATATATACACACATTCACATATGTATTCATATGCCCATATACCCTCATATATAGACATATATATTTCTAATTCCTTCAACTACTGAGAAAAGTTTCATAAGTTAAAATTATTGGTTTTCCATGTAGGAATGTTAAAAGTTCAACTTTGATAAGTTCCTTATGATTTATTTCCCCTGATTACCTTCTCATGCTTCTCTTGCTTCTTGTATCTGAATGTCAAATTTTCTATTCAACTCTGTTTTTTTCAGCAAGAATGCTTGAAAGTCCTCTATTCCACTGAATGACCATATTTTCCCCTGAAACATGATACTCAGTTTTGCTGGGTAGGTGACTCTTGGTTTTAATCCCAGATCCTTTGACCTCCAGAATATCGTATTCCAAGCTTTTAGATCCCTCAGTGTAGAAGCTGCCAGATCCTGGGTTATCCTGATTGTGTTTCCACAATATTCAAATCGTTTCTTCCTGGCTGCTTGTAATATTCTCTCCTTAATCTGGGAATTCCAGAACCTGGCTATAATATTCCTAGGAGTTTTCTTTTTGGGATCTTTTTCAGAAGGTGATTGGTGGATTCTTTCAACCTCTATTTTGCCCTCTGGTACTAAAACATCAGGGCAGTTTTCTTTGAGAACTTCCTGGAGGATGATTTCTAAATTCTTACTTTGGTCATGGCTTTCAGGTAATTCAATAATTTTAAAATTATCTGTCCTGCATCTATTTTCCAGGTCAGTGATTTTTCCCATGAGATATTTCACATTGCCTTCTGTTCTTTCATTTGTTTGGATCTGTTTAACAGCGTCTTGATTTTTCATAAAGTCATTAGCTTCCATTTGCTCCAATTTAATTCTGAAGGAATGATTCTCCTCATTGAGCTTTTGAGATTCTTTTTCCATCTGGCAAATTTGGCTTTTTAAGGCATTCTTCTCCTCATTGCCTTTTTGAGCCTCCTTTGCCATTTGAGTCAGTCTGTTTTTTAAGGTATTATTTTCCTCAGTCAGGCTGTTGACTCTCATTTCATAAGTTTTTTGAATCCTTCTCATTTCTCTTCCCAATTTTTCCTCTACTTCTCTTATCTGCTTCTTAAGGTCCTCTATGGCCTGTAACCAGCATGTATTTTCCTTTGAAGCTTTTGGTGCAGGAGTTCTGACTTCACTGTTTTCCTCCTATTTATTCCATGCTTTGCTCCTTTTTGTCCCCAAAATAGGAGTGTAATGTTGGAATCTTCTGTCTGCTTTGTTTCCTTTGCCTGCTCATTTTGCCAGTCAATTACTTGAATTTTGGGCTTTCTGCCACCAGACAGGGGAGCTTTTATCCCAAACACTGGGGTTTTCTCAGCTGCCAGAGGTATTTGATGGGTGCCCTCTCTGAGGTCTCCACATGCTCTGCCAAGCTGGACACACACCCCAGGAACTCCACCCTAGACTGCAAGTCACATCGAAGCAGATTAAAGCAAGCATGATTACCCCTCAGATTGGTGCTTGGTCCCCCTACAGTCTGCAGGCCAGGAGCTGAAGCTGCCAAGTGGCACTGGCTGGTTGCACAGGCATCTCAGCCACTTCTCACCCTGGAGGTAAAAGCCACGCACTCCCACTTACTGGTCCCAAAGTCCAGACTGCACTGGCCTCTCACTTTGTCCTTCTCATCTATGTGTTGATAATTCTGGAAACAGCCACAGCTGCTGCTGATCTGGAGACCCTCTGGCCAGCCGCTGGTCAGGTCCGGCCTGGGGCTAAAGCCTGGGTGTGGGGCTGGGCTAGGCTCCCAGAGCACTACACTGGATTCCTGCCGGCCTGACGGGCTATCCTGAGCAGGAAGTTAGCTTCTCTGTGTCATTTTGTGGGTTCTGCAGCTCCAAAGTTTGTTTAGAGTCCCCTTTTTACATGGATTGGGGAATTTGGAAGCCGGAGTCACAGGAAGGTTATGCTTCTACTCCGCCATCTTGGCTCTGCCCCTACACTTGAAATTCTTAAAAATATTCTTTGAAGTTGAGGAACTGAAATAACCAGATTCTACTTTTGCATGGTTTTCCCTCTCCTCTTCTCAGAGCACTTACTAATTCTATGAAACAGAAGAAAACCCAAGCATCTTTTCTTTTTGGCTTGGTCTTGTGGTCTCCAGTCAGGTTAAGTACCAGAAATGTGCTATGATTGCAACCCAGACTAATAGACATACACATAATTTCATGAAGTCTAATTAAGACTGGAGAGATGCTAGCATCAAGTCAACATGATTAAATGTGCATGTATGTAGGGGTAGGCTGAATATTATTACTTATTGAGAGGAATTGAGGCTACCTCTGGATATAAAAAGTGAGGAAGCAAAGACAAATATTTCTTCCTCTACCACTGTTCAGTGAAAGAAGATAGACCATGGTATAAGCTGAAGAACACATGGAAGTGTTATATAGTGGCAACAACTTCTATCATTTCTGATGTTCTTTTCAAATCTCTGAGTTTTCATAAACATAGCTCTTAATTTGATCTAGTCCCTAACAAGATCATAAGAATAATATATTAATTTCTGAGAAATAGAACAACAAAGTCTAGCTGTTTCTTTACTCTTAACATATTCTGATAGGGAAAGAGGAGTCATCTTTGGGGAAAAAAGAAGGTAATTTAAAGTGCACTAGAAAGCAAAGACTAGAAGCTTGTGTCATTCAATGTGTAATGAAAACAAGGAATTTTTTTCAATGAGTCTTCCTTATGTCTTTGTGCAAATGAAGATCATTAGATATGATCAGTGATAACATCAGTGATTGCATTGAGTCAAACCATGATGGGATGAGTTACTGTATAGGCCATGTGTTAAAAAATGACAAGCAAGAAATGGACCACCTGTCTTACAGATTTTATGCCGTGGTAGCATAAGTGTCTAACCAGAAGTAAAAGCATGCCAGAATGGGGCAATAGTCTGCTTATTCAGACAGAAACTGGAAGAGTGAGCTGAAGTTCATCAATTCAGTTATTGGTAGATATTTGCTCCTAAATGGTCAAGCAAGGTCAGTTCTAAAGAATAATTAAGTGGAAGGTGAATTTAAAACACCATATTTCCATTCTAGAAATGCGAAAAAGGAATTTCATGGATGACAGTTGATTATAGAAAAAAAAAAGGACAGACATAGGGAGAGGACTATTGATGGCAAACTTACCTGGCTCAAGAGACATTTACTTAGTGACTCTTATTTGTAGGACACTACATATATAAAAATATATAAAGAATTCTTTAAAATTAGCTGTCAGGTACAGATTGTTTTTAATCTTGAATTAATTCACGAATCCTTTTCAAATATACTCCTCCATTAAACCAAGTGTTCCAAAATGAAAAGATGTATGGTTAGCTCTGTCAAGAGGCTGATAAGCTAAAGTAATAAACTTAACAGGGATAAAGTTAATATCTAAAGTTATAGCCAGAATTATCTTAACGGCAGACAATGGAATGTGATAAACAGTACAACCAGAATTATCCAGAATTATGACTTGTGGCCTTCTGCCAACTTCAGCCACTAAATAAGTTCAAATGATCTCATGGTGGTATCATGGCTTCATGTAAAAATATTTTATTTGCAGAGTTCTAAGTTCATTTGAAAAAAGGAAATGTCATTTTCTTTTGCCTATTTTTAAAATCCCAAGGATATATAACTGTCCACCACTTACTGTGTGCCATTTATTTAATAGTTTTAGTGATTTTCTACTCTATGTAAAAAATGAAAGAAGTTAGACAATTTACATTTATAAATTTCATGAGCCACAACTCTTCTTCTAGCAGTGATTAATTTATAATTAGATAAGCACATATACGTATATATACAGAAACACATATCTCAAAGCAAACATCATATGTGTGATAGTCAACATGCTAACATATCTTCATAAAATCTTTGAAAGTCTTTTGTCTTTACAAAATTAGAAAAAATAATGACAAAATTCATCTGGAAGAATAAAAGTTCCAGAATATCAAGGGAATTAATGAAAAGAAATGCAAGGAATGGTGGCCTAGCAGTATCGGATATAAAACTGTATTCTAAAGCAGCAACAATCAAAGCTACTTGGTACTGGCAAAGAAATAGAGTGGTAGATCAGTGGAATAGGTTAAGTACACAAGACACAGTGGTCAATGACAATAGTAATCTATGTTTGATAAAAACCAAAGACTCCATCTTCTGTGATAAGAATTCACTATTTGACAAAAACTGCAGGGAAAACTGAAGAATAGTATGGCAGAAATAATGCACAGACAAACATCTTACACTGTTTACCAAGAAAAGGTCAAAACAGGCACACGATTTAGATATAAAGGGGGAGACCATAATAAACAAATTAGGAGAGCAAGTAATAGTTTAACTTTCAGAGCTACGGACAGTGGAAACATTTATGGGAAAATAAGTGATAGAGAACATTATGAAATACAAAGTGGACAATTTTTATTACATTAAACTAGTAACAGTTTTTTTGCACAAAAAAAAAGTCAATGCAACCAAGATTAGAAGGGAAAAAGAAGGCTGGGAAAATTTTTTTACAGCCTCTGTCTCTGATAAAGGCCTCATTTCTAAAATATATAGAAAACTGAGTCAAATTTATAATATAAGTAATTCCCCAATTGGTAAATGGTCAAAGAATATGAACAGGCAGTTTTCAGATGAACAAATTAAAGCTATGGTCATATGAAAAATGTTCTAAATCACTATTCATTAGAGAAATGCAAATTAAAACAACTCTGAGGTACCATCTCACACAAAACAGGAAAATGATAGATGTTGGAAAAGATGTGGGAAAATTTGAACACCAATGAGATGTTGGTGGAGTTGTAAACTGATCCAACTATTCTGGAGAGCAACTTGGAACTATGCCAAAAGGACTATAAAACTTGGCATGTCCTTTGTTCCAGAAATACCACTACTAGGTCTATATCCCAAAGAGATCATAAAAAAGGGAAAAGGACATTTATAGCAGCTCCTTTCATGATGTCCAAGAATTAGAAATTGAGGGAATGTCCATCAACTGGGAAATGATTGAACAAGTTGTGGTATATGAATGTAATGGAACACTACTGTTCCATGAGAAATGATGAGTAAGCAGATTTCAGAAAAACCTGGAAAGACTTCCATGAACTGATGCTGAGTGAAGTTAGAAGAACCAGGAGAACATTGTATATAGTAATAGCCATATATAGTAATAGTAATTGTACGATGACCAACTTCAAGAGAATAAGCTCTTCTCAGCAATGCAGTGATCGAAGACAATTCCCAAAAACTCATGATGGAAAATACTATCCACATCCAGAGAAAAAACTGTGTAGTCTGAATGCAGATTGAAACACAATATTTTTTGTCTCTTTTTTTTCTTTCTTCTGTCTTTTCCATTTTGTTCTGGTTTTTCTTTTACAATATGACTACTGTGGAAATATGTTTAATATTATTGTACATGTATAGCCTTTATCAAATTACATGCCATCTTGAGGGGCATTTAGAACTCAAAATCTTATAAAAGTGAATGTTGAAAACTGTATGTAAATAAATAAATTTAATTAAAAAAGAATGTCCTTGGTCAATTTATTCATGATTGAGAAAAATATCAGGACTGTTAGAATTGGGTCAGGTGGCTAATTCATGCTCTCTTAACAATATTTAAGTTACTTATAATAATAACGCTGAGCAATTCCATAATAGCTTTCACCCAAGAATCTGATATCAATTAATAAATAGCATAATTAACTTATTTGCCCAAGATCTCACACACACAGACCAGTAAAGAACCAAATTCTATACATCTAAGTCTGATGGTTTGTGTTATAATTAGTTAGCTTCTTAGCAAATTACAATAAAGTTCAATTTGTATCATGGCTTCATTAAATTTCCTAACAGGAAAAAATAAATTGTAATTTCCAATAACTTATGTGCTATTTCTCAGCTTGATTCTGAAAGTTCAATCCTGGTTACTCAACTTTATTTCCCATGGATCATCAACATGATCTTTCCACTATTTTCAGCTTTAATCTTACCTGTGTCTTTGTCCATGACCTTGGTCTACATGCAATCCTCTAACCCATTTAGCCAAACCTTACTTGTTTCTCCAAGGACAAACTCACTCTGTTAGCCCACAATTGTCTCTCTACTTTGAATTCCTAGAACTCTTTTTGGTTTTCTCATTCATGATAATGTTTTATTATATGCTCTTACCTATACCTTTTTTTTGCATAGGTAAATTTTGTGTCTCCAAAAATATTTTTAGTCACAAGGAGAGTCCAAGTTATATACTTCTTTTCTGATCCCTCTGCATACTTGAACACTGGCTTCTATGCACATAGTAGGTTTTTAATAAATGTTTATTAATTTGATAGTAATTGAGGGTG
>NW_027187349.1:6209220-6247193 GCF_028583685.1 Petaurus breviceps papuanus
AGTAGGTTTTTAATAAATGTTTATTAATTTGATAGTAATTGAGGGTGAGTACCATTCCAGGTGAAAGCATGGGCAAAAAGAATTATCATAAGATGTATGAAGAGACTAAAAAAGGGATAATTCAATATAAATTTCATTGAAAATCAAATTTTAAAAAACATAGCTTCTCCTTCTATCTACCTCTACATAAAGCCAGAGTGCGAGGTGTATGCAAAAGAAATAGAAGATACAGTTCCAATGTTATACTAGGTTCTCACTGGAGAGATGAGTTATGTTCAAGAAACAAATATAGAAGGGAATGCTATTAATGACTAGTTATTAACATAGCACTTTAAGGTTTACAAAGTATTTTATGCATTTCATCTCATTTAATTTTTACAAATAACATGTAAAGTAAGGACTAGTATTAGCTCCATTTTACAGCTGAATAAACTAAAACTAAGAGAAATTAATTGACTTGCCCAGGATCATATAGCTAGTATGTGATTCTTCCCGAGTCAAGATCTGAAGTGAAGTCTTAATGACCCAAGTCTAAAACTTTTTCCCCTACTCCATACTACCTCCTGACAGTGCAATAAAATTCAAAGCCTACACCCCTGACTTTTGTAACATATCATTTACCATGTTTACTCATATTCATTTCACAAAGATTGGATAATGGGAAGGGAATGGTGATGCCAATGAAGGGGGAAAATGTAATCATGTTCCAATGTTCAACATGGCTAAGAAATGAATTAGCATCAATCTTTGTTACTGGAATATATTTTTAAAAATACTTTACAAATCTGCATTCTATTGAAATTCATGCAATTTATATTCTATTTCATTAATTATGATTTTGTCAGTATTACATTCTGTTATTTAAAAGATATATCTTTTATATTATATACCTTTCATATATATATATATATATATATATATATCTCCTAATATCTTTCTTTCAATTACATATAATCTTAGGATAGAATTTTATTCTACTTGGTTATACAGAGGTGCCAACATTATTATGTCCAAGGGTCAAGGTTAGAAGAAAGCCTGCTGCAATATTTAATGATCTATTTTACTGCTTTACTAATCCTCAGTAATTCAACCAAAGAATCCTTAAAATAGGTTCAGTTTTCAAGACAACACTATGAACTGTGTACTCTCAAAACTGTACCTTCATATTTTAGTATGACACTGTGCAAGAAGTCCCTGGAGCACTTCAGACAGAAATATACCTTCTATACTACATGTATCAACTACATATATATATGTGTGTGTGTGTGTGTGTGTGTGTGTGTGTGTGTGTGTGTGTGTTTACATGTATGTATGTATATACTAGGCTTAAATGGCTATTGGCTAACTATAAAAGGATTGTGTTGTTATGAGCAAATCAGGGACTTCTGAGTGGTAAGGCCAAGATAGTCCAGCAAAAAAATTACTCAACCAGTGTCTCCCAACATTCCACTCTGAACAACTTTAAGATAATGCTTCACATCAAATTCTGGAGTGGCAAGGCCAAAAAATGGTCAGGGTGAGACATTCATCTAGCCTAATAAAACTTGGGAGGTCATAAGGAAAGGTCGGTGACATGTAGATGGAGGCTGGCTCAGAGCCCACATGGATGAAATACCAGTAGTGGGACTAGATGGTGGTGAGAGAAGCAGCAGCTGCTTTTGGAAACTCTCAAGCCAAAGACAGTAATTGGAAGCTAGGAACTGGTAAGAAAAACATGACAGGGTTCCTTTGTGCTAGTACTAGACATAGCGCAAAATGCTATTTGGCAAATCTATTGCCTATATCCACATCTGGATCGAAGGACTAATCATAGAAACAATCAATAATTTCAGAAAGGAAAATGACAACAATGAGGCAACATTCTAAAAGTTATGAGATGCAGCCAAAGCAGTACTTAAGGAAAAACTTATATCTCTAAACCTATATAATGAGAAAAAAAAAAAAAACGAGAAAAAAGAACAAATTAAAAGTCCCCAATCAAACATCAAAAGGAAATTTTTGAGTATCAAAGGAGAGATTAATAAAACTGAAAGTTAAAAAGAAATTGAATAATAAAAATAGGAGCTGGTTTTAAGGAGAAATCAATAAAATAGAAAAACCATTGGTTAATTTGCTTAAAATAAAGAAAGAAGTAAAAAGGGTGAATGAACCACTAATGAAGATAAAATCAAAACAATTCTTAGGAGTTATTTTGTCCAATCATATGACAATAAAACTTACTAAGTGAAATGGCTGAATATTTGCCAAAATATAAACTGCTCAAATTACCAGAAGAGGACATTGTATGCTTAAATAACCCTATCTTAGAAAAAGAAACTGAATAAGCCATCAATAAGTCACTTAAGAAAAAATCAGCAGGACCAGACGATTCCATATTATGTGAATTTTACCAAACTTTTAAGGAACAATTTATACCAATACTATATAAACTATTTGGAAAAATAAGTAAAGAAGTGATCCTACCAAATTCCTTTTATGACATAAATACGCTGCTGATACCTAAGACAGGGAGAGTAAAAACAGAGGACAACTACAGACCAAATTCCTTAATGAATACTGTCGCAAAAATTTCAGATAAAACATTAGCAAGGAGATTAAAGCAATATATCACAAAGATTGTATACTAGAACCAGGTGTTACTTGTACCAGGAAATGCAAGATTGGTTCAATATTGGTAAAACTATCAGCATAACTGACAATATTAATAACAAAAACAACCAAATTATATGATTATATCAATAGATTCTGAGAAAGTCTTTGACAAAATACAACACGCATTCCTACTGAGAAAAAAAAAAGAAATAAGGGGCAGCCAGGTAGCACAGTAAGGGCACCAGCCCCAGAGTCAGGATAACTTTGGATCGAATCCGGGCTCAGACACTTAGCACCCACCCAGAAACACCTGGCCATGTAACCTTGAGCAAGTTACTTAATCCCAATTGCTTAGAGGAGGCCAGGTAGCACAGTGAGTAAGAGCACCAGCCCCAGAGTTGGATGACCTGGGGATCGAATCCGGGCTCAGATACTCAGCACCACATCCAGAAATAACTGGCCGTGTAACCTTGAGCAAGTTACTTATCCCCAATTGCTTAAAAAAAAAAAAAACTGGAAGGCACAGGAATAAATGAAGCCTTTCCCAAATGATAAGTAGTATCTATCTAAAACCAAGAAAAAATTGAAACAATAAAAATAGGCAATGAGGAAACAAAACTATCACTCTTTTCTGAGGATATGATGTTATACTCACAGACCTAGAGAATCCATTAAAAAACTAGCTGAAACAATTAACAACTTTAGCAAAGTTACAGCATATAAAGTAAATACACATAAATCATCAGAATTTCTATATACTACCAACAAAACCCAGGAGGAAGAGACAGAAAGAGAGCCTCCATTTAAAATAATTACAGACAGTATAAAATATTTGGGTGTCTACCAGTCATGACAAACCCAGGGACTGTATGAACACACTTATAAAACACTTTTCACAGCAATGAAGACAGATCTAAACTTAAGAAATATTAATTACTCATGAGTAGGCCAAGCCAATAAAACAAAAACAACAATTCTACCTCTGTTTATTTTCTTATTTAGTGCCATATCAGAGTACCAGAGAATTATTTTATATAGCCAGAAAAAAAATTCATCTAGAAAAAAGATAAAGTAAAAACATGTAAAAGGAATCAATGCAGAAATTGTGGATGAATGTGGGCTAGCAGTACTAGATGTAAAACTCTATTACGAAGAGGTAATCTTCAAAACAATCTGGTACAGCTGAGAAATGTAGAGTGGTGGATCAGTGGAACAGATTATTACATAGAGTGTATTACATGGATGTAATAGCAAGCACAGAAGTAGCTCACACCTTTGTTTCAGCTATTGAATTAACACCTTGTTTCAGTTCAAGTTTCTTTTGAGCCCTGTATCAAATCTGTTAAGAAACAGAATGTGTGAACCCCACAACTTGTGAACCCTAGAACTCATAGTGTTTGATAAACCCAAAGATCCAAACTTTTGGGCTAAGAACTCACTGTTTGATAAAAACCACTGAGAAAACTGGAAAAAAAATGTTTGGAAGAAACTAGGTATAGACTAGTATCTCACACTTATATCAAGACAACATGAAAATGGATAAATGATTTTAAACAAAAAGGGTAATACCATAAGTAAATTAGGGGATTGTAGAAAAATTTACCTGTCAGATCTTTGGATAATGGAAGCATTCATGACCAAACAAGCGATAATTTTGATTATATGAAATTAACAAAACTATGTAGCCAAAATTAGAAGAAAATGGGAAATATTTTATAATAATTTTCTTTGATAAAGGCCTCCTTTCTCCAAGATATAGGGAACTGAGTCAAATTTATAAAAAATAAGGGTCATTTCCCAGTTGATAAATTATTAAAGGATGTGACAATTTTCATAAGAAGAAATTAAACCTCTCAATAGTCCCATGAAAAAATACTCTAAATCACTACTGACTAGAGAAATGCAAATTAAAACAACTCTAAGGTACCACTTCACACCTATCAGATTTACTAACATGACAGAAAAGGAAAATGATAAATGCTGGAAGGGAAGTAGGAAAATTGAACACTAATGCACTAGTGGTGGAGTCATGAAATAGTTCTACCATTCTGGAGAACAATTTGGAAGTAGGCTGAAAGGGATATAAGACTATACATACCCTTTGACTCAGAAATACTACAATTATAAGAGAAATATCTTTATCCCAAAGTGATTCAAAAAAAAGAAAAAAGGTAAAAGGACCTATTTGTACAAAAATATTTACAATTGCTCTTTTTGTGGTCACAATGAATTGAAAATCAAAGGAATGTCCAACAATTGGGGAATTGTTGAACAAGTGTTTATATATGATTATGAAACAATATATTGTACTAAGAAATGACAAGCAGGATGGTTTTAGAAAAACCTGCAAAGACTTATATGAACTCATTCAAAGTGAGTGTAGCAGAACCAGGAAACATTATACACAGTAATAGCAATATTGTAAGGATGATGAACTGTGAAAGATTTAGCTACTCTGATCAAGACAATGATGCAAGATAATTCCAGAATACCCATGATGAAAATGTTATCCACCTCCTGAGAGCAAAGTGAACTCTGAATACAGATTGGAGCATACTTTTTATTTTCTCTATTTTTTCTTTATTTTTTGTCTTCATTTTCTTTTTCAACCTGGCTAATATGGAAATGTGCTTTGCATGATATCACTTGCATAACTGAAATCAAATTGCTTACCTTCTCAAGGCAGAGTTTGGGGTAGTTAGAAGGGAGACAATTAGGAATTTAAATTGTTAAAAAATGAACATTAAAATTTTTTACATGTAATCAGGAAATATTTAATAAAATAATTAAAAGTATATTTTTAAAAAGAGCAAATTAGCAATCACTGAATTGTTTGTCCAAGGAAGTTCATTGATATCTTATTATAGTTATGGTCATTTATGTTAATATTGATGACTCACTTCTATCTACCCACTACCATCATCAGTGAAATGAAGCAGGGATAAATTAACTGAGAGTTTTAGTCAGATAATTGTGTACCAGAATGCTTGAGAACAAACAAGAAGCTTAGCAGACTTCACAAAAGGCTTTTGAGCATTTAAGGAAACTTTTAGCTCTAGATAAGTAAAAATCTTTGGTATGGATGTTCCAAAACCACAGAATTACAGAATTTGAGAATGGCCACACAATGAAAAAGAAGTCATTACTTTTGGTGACTTTTCTGGTAGTAAATATCTTTACCAATTTAGCATATAACATGGGCCAACTTTCCAAGAATTATGACTGAAACAAAAAATGAGGATTGTCATCAAGTTCTTTTCAGCCTACCAAATGATGAGATTCAAGTCCCAAGTCCTTCTCTGATAATCTCATCAGTGTATCTACTCCTAACACACTTCTTTCTAGTACCACCTATTTAAGTACTATTTTTTTTTTTCATTCTTCAATCATTCCTTGCTCATAAATCTAGCACTAGACTTCTCTTTTGGTTTCATTTGGAGATACCATCAACTTCACCTAGCATAGAAGATGAATTATCATGGAGGCCAAAAACTATGACCCATTTCTTTGACCATATGCTTCAGAGAAGTCCCTAATGCCTTTTCTCTTATAGCATGGTCCCTCACCAGATTCCATGAGCAGAGAAGTCAACAAATTAAGTCAAAAGAGTGAATGAAACCAAACGTAATTTAGGACCTTTAGAGACAGTAATGGTTCTGACTACACAGTAAAATAGTTATTCCCAATAATATAGCCAACCAGAAACAGTTAAAAATGTCTATACATGATCCATAGTTTCTTAGAAACTATACATGTTTTTCATTAATTCCTCTGTAAGCAAGCTCCCTAACCTCTCTATTCCAAGCTACATACTAATGTGCCAGAACTTCATCAGACATATTTCATAGATTTATAGAGTGAGGTTAGGAAACTTGCCTAAGGTCATACAGTTAATGTCATATCCAGAATTAAAACCAGGCCACAAGACTCAGTCTAGTATTAATTGTCTCTCCAAATGGCACTAAGATAAAATGTGATATCGCAGATACGTTACTCCCTCTAAATCCTATGTGACAACTCTTTATTTAGTTTCTTCTACCTGTTACAGTTTTAGGAAGGAAAGAATGTATGTGCTCACAGAATATCTTAGCTAAAAAGTTCAAAGAGTATTCTTCCCAGTTGTTTTATTTTGCTATCAAGGAAAAAGATCAAATTAAAAAATCATAAAAGTAATATTTGGCAAAAGCAAGAGGTAAATCCAGGTCCTCTTACTTCAGAGAGAATACTCTTTCTGCTCTGCAACAGTACTTTACTATCAGGAGAAACAAAATGTTGATTAAGGAAGTTGGCCCATTTAACTATGAGAAAAAAAAATAAAGACTCAGAGGAGACATGGTAGCTGTCATCAGGTATTTGAAAGGTTGTTGTGTGGATAAGGGATTAGTCTTTTCTTGTTTGGTCCCTAAAGTGGGAACAACAGGTATAAGTTGCAAAGAAGCTAATTAAGTCTTGATATCAGGGAAAACTGTTAGAGCTGTCTAAAAGTGGAATGGGTGTCCTTGAGGGATAATGGTTTCCCTCTACTCTAAGGTTTTCAAACGGAAATGGGATCATCACTTATCAGCCATATTAGAGTAGAACTGGATGACCTCTGAGCTCTCTTCCAGTTTTCAAATTTCTGTGACTCTGTCAAAGAATTCCTTCTCATTCTCAGGTGAGACTCTTGCAATGGCAGATGATTTGTAAACAAAGGAGATATATTTCCAAGTGAGGATACCAATTAAAGTACCAATCCAGCACCAAGAGATCGCCAACATAGCTACCATACCAATAGGGTGACTACTCAAGTAGAATAAAGTGAAGAGACCATGGAAATAGAGCAATCATGCAAATGAAGACTACAGCAGATGAGGGATGGCACCCACAGTGGGGGAGGCAAAAGATTTCAGGGGAGCCCTGCAGTGGACTTGATAGAAGTCACTCACAGAGGGACTTGGCATGAAAAAAAAATTCTTCATCCAGGAATTCTAATATTGGGAAAATATCCATTTTGAGACCTTAGGGGGTCAAATGAAATTCTGCTTCAGTTCAATGGGTTCTAACAACAGACTTTAGAAGCTTCAGTCTAAATGATTTAGTCTATGCTTTGACATAAACTCTCTAGAGGTTGTGGGAAAGAAAGGAACTTCCCTTGTGAAGATTCTTCTTCTCTGTTAAATAAAAATAATGCTACTAACCTATTTCATATCTCTGATCTAGGTAAAATTAACACAGATTTTTATAAAACATTTTGCAAAGTATAAAAAGTACCCCATAAAATCTTTACAATATTACTATTTCACAATAAAACAAAAACAAAAACAAAATAAAACCCAATACAGCCAAAACCTTTCCCTCAGTACATTGCCTGGGGCTCCTCAAACTCTCAGCCTTTGGTTCTTTTCCTTTTTTTTTTTTTGCACTGTGTAAAATAAGTTTGAAAAAAAATATTTCCTTGTGCTGAAGGGCTCATCTAGTGCAAGTCTTTACTTTGTCAAGGACATTTCCCCCCAACTTTATTCTTTTTGAGATGGTTTTCCTGAGGTGAAAAGCAAGGTCTTTTAGAAAGAATTTATAAGTTCCAAGTATTTTCAAAGCAAAAAGAACCCTAACGCACCGAGATGTCACATACCCTGAACTTAAGAGGCTGATTCAGTTTCTTCACTTTGAAAATCTTTAGACACTGCTTAGAAAGGGTTTTGATAGGGTTTCTGCAACACAGAAGTTGTGCTCTTTCCCCTTCCCTATCTCTCACTGCCCCACCTCCAACCCCCAATTTAATAAGACATCTTAAAGATCAGCAGCTAGAAGGATATAGGACAGTGTAATATAATGCCAAGCAGAGGCAACTTCCCAAGGTTCAAAATACCAGCATAGGTGCTCTCCATTTTATTCAGTGACAAACCAAGAACAGAGAAGGTCAAAACATGACATCATTCAAAATACAGCATTTACTAAGGGTGATTAAATAATCTCCAAGGACTACCCCACCCCAGGACCTTCCAATCATTCAATCAATTACAAAGTCCTGGTTCTAAATACTTCTCCACCCCTAGGCTATACCTTCATTTAGTCCACCACAAAGCCCCTCTTCTCAAATGGAGATTAGTTTCCAAACATAAGTAAAGTACATTCACTTGTTCAACCATAGAACCCAAAAAGGCCAAAAGTTCCCCACCCCTGGATCACAATTGAATTTACCCCAGAGTTACATCAAGTTTAAGCACAGCACTTAATACCCAAATGGAGGTCTTTTCTTCATCTTGACAGGAGGCAAGTTCTCAGCAATCTTAGTTCCTGGGGAGACAAGGCTTAGCAAGGCCACAAGATACTGCCAGTTCCTTCATTAATTCATCCTCTGTCTGTAGGACAGTCCTAGAACCCCTGAAAACATTAGCAAAACCCTCTCCCAGGATTTCTGTAAACATACAACAAGGAAATCCTTCTTCAGGGCTTCTGAACCAACAGAAAGGTTCCCGGACCCCTGCAACAACAGCACTGTCCTTCACCAGTGGACAGTATTCATTCTGTCTGCAGGACAGTCTCCAGACCCCTGCAACAACAGCACTGTCCTTCACCGGTGGATAGTATTCACTCTCTGTCTGCAGGAGAGTCTCAGGGCTTCTTAGCCAACAGCCAGGTTCCAGGAATTCTTCAACAGGACTGTCTTTCACCAGTGGACAAATCTGGCAAAACAACATCAAAACAGACAAAGTACCAGCAAAACAGCCATGTCTCCTCAGTCCTTGGTAGCTCAGGGGGCAGGTCTCAAAAGTCCAGGGCAATTCAAAGTGGCCCCCAGCAATTCTATCAGTCTCTCTCTCTGCCTCCACGAGGTGCTGCTTCCAAAAAGTTCTTCTGCCTCTCTCTTGTCTCTTCAAATCTATGTCACCAGCTCCTCCCAGTTCAGGGCTCTCTTTTCACATCAACAAGTCCATCCCACAGGTGGGATTAACAAGCTCTGGGTTTTAACACAATCAATTTGAAAAACCAAGTCAATACAGGGGAATCTTTAAATGCCATTACTATCACAGACAGCCTGGCAATATTGTAGGGGACCACAATGGGCTAAAGGCCTTTGGATCATTTAGTACTGAAAAACTGACCAGCTGAGTCTCTCTAGGTGAAGCTATTGAAATTCTTCCCTTGTTTTATGAATCCAGAACCTGTTATCTTTTAGGGACTGGAAATGATAAGTATTTAATACACAGTACTGACACATACATAATAGCTAACATTGTTTTTTATTGCTTTTTGGAGGGCAATTGGGGTTTAAGTAACTTGCCCAAGGTCACACGGCTAGGTTTTTCGTTTGTGTGTGTTAAGTTTCTGAGGCCAGATCCAAACTCAGGTCCTCCTACCTCCAGGCCCACTCACTGCTCCACCTGGCCCCCTATAGCTAACATTTATATGGAGTTTTAACGTTTGCTAAGCACTTATATATGTTAACTCATTTGATTCTCACAACAACCTCGTGAAGTAGGTGCTATTACTGTCCTCATTTTACAGATGATGAAATTGAGTTGAAGGAGTTTAAGTGACTTGCCCAGGGTCATATAACCAGTTGATATCTGGGGCCATATTTGAAGTAAGATCTTCCTGACTCCAAGTTCCATACTATCTACTGAGCCAATCATCTACTCATAACATGGTAATGCCAGTACATAATCCACTTTTTAAAAAATGGTACCTGCATGAACTATTATAAATAACTATATAAATGAAATAAAATGAAAATTAAATTTTCATTTTTCAAATGGTTGAAGAAATCACAAACTGATATTCATGACCTGATTCTGACAAATAAGGAGAGATGGGCTGCTGAAGCAGAAATGATCAAAATCTAATAAAATAGCTACAATTTATAGAGCACTTACTATATGCCAAGCACGATGCTAAGTGCTTTAGGATTATTGTCTGATTTGATCCTCAGAACAACCCTAGGATGTAGGTGTTATTATCACCCTCATATTATAGATGAGGAAACTGAGGCAGACAGAGGTTAAATAACTAGCCCAGAGTCATACAAATAGTAAATGCTTGAGGACAGATTTGAATTCAGGACTTCCTAAATCCAGTCCAAGCATTCTATCCATTGCACCACTTCAAGGAAATATCCATGCGTTTTTTTTTTTGTTGTTCATTATAGATAATCAGGAGAAAATTAGACATAGTTTAATGTACACTCTTGATTACAGGAGAAGAGATTTCAAAGAGTTCAGAGAACGAATATTTAGGACCTTAATTCTGGAGGAGAAGACAGCCCCCTAGGAGAGAGATGTCTATGAAGCTTTTCAAGTGAGAAAAAAAGTGACAGCTATCTATATATATGGATATATGGATGGACCAATGCTGTACATGTAAAAAAGATACATGTAAAAATCCAACAATTCAATTAAACAAATATTTATTGAACAATTAAGTACAAAGCAAAGATAAAAATGAAATCGTCCCAGTCCTTAAGAATCTTACATTCTAGGATAAGGCACCAAGGCAAGATACAGAATGTCATGTACAGGAAATGGCTAGCAGGCCAGTCTGACAAAGGAATGCTTAAAGGGAATAATATAAAATAAAACTGGAAGGTATAATAATAATACAAAATAAAACTGGTAACAGGTAGGATATAGAGAGACTTAACTGCCATACTGAAGATTTTTCACTTTATCTTAGAGACCCTGGGGAACCAATGAAGTTTTTTGATTAAAGGAGTTATATAATCAGGCCTTTAAAAAACAACAGCAAAAGGAATATCAACTGGGCTGCTTTGTGGAAGATGGAATGGAGTGGAGAGTTATTGGAATATGGGAACAACTCAGAATATTACTGCAGTATTCAAAGTGAGATGTTATGAAGGCTTGGATTGTAGTAGAAAATGTGAAGCAAAGGAAGTAGATCAAAGAAAGAGAAGCTATAGGATTAGTATCAACAGGACATAGCAACTGACTAGATAGAAAGTCCAAGGAAGAAGGAAGATTCAAGAACCATGGGATCATAGATTTAAAAGTGGAAAGGACCTCAGGGGTCACATAGTCCAATCCCTTCAATTTACAGAAAAAAAAATGCAGCTGAGGTGAGGTTAAGTCACTTACCAAAGTAAGGGTCAGAGGTGGGATATAAACCCAGACCCTGAGACTCCAAAGGTAGTACTCTGCACTGCAACACTTCTGATGTGTAGATGGATAGAGAGCTCACACAGCTGGCCCATCAGTGCTACTATCTTGGCCAAAAACTATAGCCAGACAATTCACTGGTCTTAAAATGGAGCTTTAGGTAGAAAGTAAGATGGACTGCATTTAGGGAGTTACATAGCATTTTCAATAATCCCAAGAGGCACCATGAAAACAAAGCCCTGATTTATTTTTAAACAGTGATATTCTCCGGGAGATGGTATATGGCTAAGAATCGGTAGACAATGATCTTTGAAGAAATCATATTATAGATGGAAGAATCTTGTTTATGAAAATCTGACTCTGCCTTTAAGAGAATTCTTTCTCCCTCTTTCCTAATGATATATAAAGATTCAGGAAAAAAAATTACTTTATACAAAATGCTTTTTTATAGACCATTTTCTTTTATCTTTCCCTCAATTTTGAGACTGGTTTCTTTTCTCATTTCTCTTACATCCCTTTGTTCTTTCACTTCACTATTTTCAACAGTGAGCCAGCTGGTCAACAAGGGTTTATCTTCTGATTACTAGGTAGGTAAAGGCACTTTGTTAAGCATTAGGGTTACTAAGAAAGGTTAATATTAGTCCTTGTCCTCAAGCAGCTCATACTCCAATTAAGGGGACAAGATGTAAATAACTAAGTACATACACAATATATGCAGACTATATGGTTGGTCATCTCAAAGTGGAAAATACTAGCAGCTGGGAGAAGCAAGAAAAACCTCTTGCATTAATTAGGATTTTAGCTGACTCTTGAAAGAGATGGAGGTAAAGAGGAAAAGCATGGAGAATGGCAAATGAAAAGGCAATATACCAAATATTAGTTAAATGTGTTCTTTGCTATTAAATATAGATAACAGATTTTTTTCACTTGCTGTCATAATGTCTTACTTTCAGTGCATTTATTTTGTCTGTCAGTTTGCACATTTTAACTACTCTGATAATTATATTTCTTAAATACTGCAATGGAAAGAAAAGTTTCATGTTGGAGTACATTATAGGACACTAACCTACAATCCCCATCTTTCCCAAAATGTTTAGGTACAATAGATTTTCATAAAACATGCATCAATACTGTATAATTTTTCCTATTATCCCCTGTTCAATCATATATTGTTCACTCTAGGTACCATTCTTATTAATTTATGGGTCCAATGTGATCTGAAATCAGTCAGGGAAATTGTTTCCTTAGCACTTTATTTTTTCTATTTTCTCTGCCTTGTATTTCTTCATCCTTAAGAAAATAAACTCATTAAAAATATGAAGAGCGAAAATGCGAAGCAACAAGGAAAGTGAATATTATTTCCAAGCTGTAATCTATCTTTGCTGATTTTCTTGTTTGGTATAAATAATGTCCATAAAAAATGTTGATCAATGAAATGAAACTGTAATGTTATGTCAGAATGAAATACATAAGCTAAACAAATACCATTGCTGTTCCAATGACATTAATAACGTAAAACAATTCTCTGAATATATTATTAAGTCAAAGAGTGGCATTTATTCCTTAACTAATTTTAAGGCAAAACAAAAAAAGTATTAATACCACATTAATTGTCTAAATAATGAAAAATATGTTTAGAGATTAAAATATAATATCTAATGACCATAAAGTCCTAATGAAATTCTGTTACCTATACTGTATTAGAAAGAAAATTAACCCCAAGATGAATTTTGTCTCAAGATACAGAGTATTAGAAGAAAATGGGATTTTATCTAGTACCTCATTTTGCAAATAGAGAAACTGAGGCCCAAATAGGTTAATTTATTTCAAAGGAAGTTTGGGGGAATATATATGTATGTTAAATATATTATATATGTGTGTAAATATACACATATACACACATAACTTCACTAAGTCATTGATGAACACATAGCAAGCTGAATTTCTTCTTCATTCCCTTGCCCTTTCAGCCTTTCTATTCACAATCTCTAGATAACTACACATTAATATATCTTAGTGTATTTCTGTATATCAATATTTATGATATGTCTCAAGATGACAACTTTCTTTAATAATCAGTGACAGGATAAAATATTAGGAAGGCCAACATTTCTTCTTCCTGACATACTTGTAGGTATATATTTTGATGTTTATAACAAAATTTAATAAATACATATGTCTCTTTTATTATTCTTGGATTGATTGAAGAAATTGCTACTGCCCTTTTTGTTGACAGAGAAACTTACTCAGAGTTTCCCAAGGAGGAAAGGAACAACTTGGATAAATTCACTCAAGAAAAATATTTTTATTGCACATGTCTTGTAATGTAAGTTCTAAGATAAATTGTGCTTGGAAATGACCATCTGAAGTATACTCTGGTACATACTAGCATTTAATGCTTCCTACTACTACAGATATATTCTTTGGCTTTGTTCAAAACTAATAGTAATTCCCTATATAGTTTTTCTTTCAATGTTTTAACACCTCTATTTTAAGCAGAGGTTAAAACTGGGGGCAATTTATTCTTTCCTTTTGATTCTTTCTGTCCAAATGGCATTCAGTCTATTTCCTAATCACTGTTTGAGTCTTTAAAGGACAATGAGATGGTCTCCATCCTGTTATTTTCATGGGGCAATATAATCAATTACTTTATGCAAGCACTGAACAAATCTATTAAACTGTATCACGAAAATAACAGGAAGAAAACAATCTTCTGTCCTCTTCATACTCTAACAGTCATGGAAAACAACTTCCTTAAGTCTCACACACAAGCAAATGAAGTTAAAGCAAATCTTAATATAAAATATTCTACTTGGAGACTGAACATATTATAACTATTTTCCTCAATAACCCCTAAAATATATTTGTCTATATTTTTATAGAGCTAAAGAACTTGCTTGTTCAGTTTCCAGTTATTAAGCACCCACAAATTCTCTAATACAGCACAAAGAAATAAAATGAAAAGAATAGAAAACAGTTTCCCACAGTCAACCTAAACTCTTAAGTGAATGCAATGGACAGATGTATCTCAGTTTAATAAGGTATGTGACAAAGTCTCTCATGAAATCTGTGCAGGTAAGATGAATATCTGTAGGCTAGAATATAGTAGAAAGAGATAGTTTAAAAGCTAACTGAACAATGACATTTTGTAATAAATCAATATCAGCCCAAAGGAAGATATTTAGTTATATGTCACAGGGCTCTATTCTAATGTCTGCTTTATTCAATATATATATATATATATATATGTATATATATATATATATACACACACAATACACATATATACACACACACATATATATTCATGTATATATATACAAACACACACATACACACACACACACACACACACATATATATATATATATATATATATATTTTTATCTAGAGAAGTACAAAAAAGCCCAGCAAGAAGCTATTGAAGGTATGTTTACTCTTCAGATAACTCAAAACGGGGAGCTATAGCTAATAGTTTGGATGACAAAAACAAGATTTTAAGACATCTTGACAGGCTAGAAAAAATGGGCTAAAACTAACAAAGTGAAATTCAACAGGAAGAACAGAAAGTTGTATACTTAGTTGTTTTTTCAAATCAAGTAATAAAAATGTATTATGGAGGAGGCATAGTTTAATTGTAGATTGCTTCAAAAAGGCATTAGGGCTTTCAGTCATCTGCAAATAGTGTAAGCCAACAGCGTAATATAGAAGTTAAAAAATAGAGCACTAGACAGTTGTAACTGATCTGGCATCAAGATCAAATCGGGTTATTTCGCCACCTTTGTCACTATGGACCAGACTACTTCTGTAATATTAAGTTGGGGCATCATATTTTAGTATGGGAAATGACAAATTCTACTCACTTCCTCGGAGGATAACCAGGACAGTGGCAGCTCTTCAAACTACTGTGGGATGCAGGGAATAGTGGAAGGAAGCCCTACAGATAGTTAGCCTAGCAAAGAGATGGCTTAAGACATTCATGAGAGTAGCCTTCAAATATTTTAAAGGGCTTTTGTAGATAGAAGAACTAGGCATATTTTATGCAACTTCAGAAACATAATTGAGAACAGTTTTGAGAGTTTTAAGGAGTTAGACTTCAGCTTCATATAACAAAGAATTTCCTAGTAATTCCAGATATCCCAAATTTAAATGGAATATCTTGTGAGAAAGTATATTTTTGCTTAGTCATAAAGGATCAAGCAGGGTTAGATGACTCTCTTTGCCTGGGTGCTTGCTGAAGGGATTCTAGATATCACGGGATGATAAGTGGAATGGAATGATCTCCTTGAAAGAAGTGAAATTTAAGGGTACCTTTTCATTTTGTTTTTGTAACCCTGGTGCTTAGTAAGAGTGCCTGGCACATAGTGGGCACTTAGATACAGATTAATTAATCTAAGGTTCTATTAAATTTCAAGATCACATGAGTTTATAATTCCCATTAAAAGCTAAATTTAGTGGATTTCCCTAGGGTTCTTTCAATGGCCCTGGGCTATTTAACATTTTCAATAACTTTCATAAAGGATAATAAACTTGGATATAGGACGAATATTAAATCTGCAAGCAAGTACAAAACCCATTAGAAGAAACAATTGAGGTCCCAAAGGTTATGACAACATAGAAAGAATGGCTGACATTCTTTCAAGCACATTGAATAGAGATAATTAAAAAGTCTCCTACTAATATTTTCTACTTCTGTCACCCTGGGCAAGCTATTCAACCTCCCTGGACCTCAGTTTCTTCATCTATAAAATGAAATTGTTCAACTAGCAAATAACAGTAACAAAATTGAAAGTATCAGGTAATGTTCAAATCCAGGACCTTTGACTACAGAGTCAGTCTATTTTTGTTGTTGTGGATATTGTAGAAGAAACTTTTCCCCCCTGTATATGTTGGATTTGATGATTTCTGAGCTCTCCCCAGTTCTGAGATCTTTTTTTCTTTTTCTATGAAATATCCAAATGATTGTACACTAAAATAAATATATAAAATTTAGAGTGAGCAGAAAATTCTCAATAATTTCTTTTCCTTGTCCTTGAGAGGCCATCTGTTTTTCCCATCTAGAAGCAGGCAAAACTCTATTTCAACCAGCTATTTGAAAGAAAGAAAAAGTAATTGAAAATCATTATATTTGCAGCAATTTGTTTCAACCACAAAAGCTGAATTAGCATTATTCACATTAATCAATGCCACACTATCTAACCATTCTTACCTCCCTCCAGTCCATTTGCTCCTCTTACTACTCATTGAACAACTAATCTCTAATAAGCGTATTTTCAGACCATAATTCCTCCAATAAATTCACAGTCTATTATTTTATATGGCATATAGATGACACTGGGTTCCTGAGACCTATGTTATTATGGTACATGCTCTTTAAGGTCTTATTTCTACCTCAAGACCAACCTGTGGGTAAAAGAAGGGGTTCAACAGCATAAGACTGCCGTGTTTCCCCGATAATAAGACACTGTCTTATTAATTTTTTTTTGGACAGAAAAACACCAGAGGGCTTATTTTCAGGGGAGGGCTTATTTTAATGAACATTGACAGCAATTTTAATAAACAGGTAAATGTGAACAAAAAAATGTACCAGCAAGCAAATCACTGGGGAAGAACAGGATGACGCACTCACTTCTGCAGCTCTGATTGGATGCAGCTTGGAGCGTGGCATGCGTTTCACCCGGGGGGGAGGACAGTGCATACAGAGGGTACCATAATGTAGCGTGTAGCGCAGGGGATCACCTTCACTACAGTAGCAATCTCAATAGGGCTTATTTTCAGGGGAGGGCTTATTTTAGAGGAATCTTACACAGTAAGGGGAGGGCTTATTTTCGGGATAGGTCTTATTATCGGGGAAACACGGTAGTCACCAAGAAATAGTTTTGACCATAATAGCTCATGGAAATATAGCAGGATTGCAATCTACATTCTATGAAATATATTATAGGACCACAAGACCAAAGGTCTTGAAAGGACTTCAGAGACCATCTAGTACAATTTCCTCATTTTGCAGACAAATAAAATGAGGGCCCCAGAGAAAACCCACATCCATGGAGGGTGGATTCCTATACCAATGGACTGATGAATTCTTAAAGCACTAAATTTAAACTGACAATTACTAAAATTAATTTGAACATTTTTGTCAAAGAGAAACAAGGCATATTTCTTTTCACCTTATGTTCTCACAAGTCTAATTTGTCAGGCATTTAAAATCCTTATTGCTCACAATTGGTTTAAGGAAACTGACAAGTATTCAGCATGATCAGATAATAATCATCATTAGTATAATTATGGTATACATAAACATAAGGAAATTAGACCTGAAAAATAACTGGGTAGGACAAAATGTTTCTTTTAATCCAAGTTCCTGTCTTTAATAATGAGTAACTTATATTTTATGGGAGAAATAGATTGGCTATGACAATACAAGTATCAAACATAATTGAGACCCATATACACCCTCAATGATTCACTGAGGAGCTATCATTCATTTTTCTAAACCTTTTCTGAAATTCTCTACATTATCAGTTTGTATCCCCACCTGGAATAATTAGTTCCAAAATACAGTACTGGTTTTAGGAAGGAGAGTGCCCTAAACCATTGTTCTGACAATGGGGCAGCTAAGTGGCCTAGAGGATAGAGAACTGGGCATGGAGTCAGAAAGATCTAAGTTCAAATCCTGAATCATATGTTTACTAGTTATGTGAGCCTTAGCAAGTCACTTAACTCCCTCAGTTTCCTCCTCTGTTAAATGGGGATATAATAGCACCTACCTCACAGGGCTATTGTGAACATAAAATATTTGTAAAGCTCTTTGCAGACTTTAAGGTGCTATATGAATATCATCATCATCATCTACAACAATGCTATTGCATACAGACAAAAATTTGATTTAAGGCAAATTTGTCTTTACCTGTAAAGATTTACTGAAAAATGTTAGTAAAAGGCATCTCCCCTCATTTTGTAGTATGCCTCCATGGCATGTATCCAATGGAAAGCAATAAAACAAGGTGCTGGTATGGTATTTTTTTTTATCTTAACACTCATTCAATGTTTCCTGAGATGTTCACAATTTCCATTATTCTAGGATTTGGTGAATAAGTTCACTTCAACCAATCAATATTGTATGTTCCTTGAGGGAAGCGACTCTGCCTTAAATTTCTTTTCTATCCCATTACAGACCATGATGCTTTTCATACTAGTGAAGTTTACTAAGCACACATGAATTTAATTGAAACTTCCCCCATTTATTATTTGACATCTCTAATTATATCCTTCTCTGACCTCACCTTATCTTTACTTAAAAAGTTCATTGTGTTTCCCCCAGCATTCCCAAATACAGATCATACATTGCTTTAATCATTGTTATCTTTCTATTCTGGACTTATTCCAGCTCCTCATTTCTCTTCTGGTTCTTCTCCTGACTGGATTTTTCTACTTCCTCAGCAGCGTTTTCACCTTTGAGATGATTCCTCAGAATGTTATATTCCTACATAGAATTTGGGGAATCCATGGGTATGAATGATGCTCACTTCACTCACTATCCCTCCTCTTGTCTATCTGAACCTTTACATCTTGACCTGTTATCCCTCTTTTTAGCTACCTTATTTCATTACTCTGTGAGTTCCTTCAGGGTTAAGACCATTTCTTTTTGCTTATATTTGAATCCCAAAACTTAGCACAGTGCTTGGCATATTATTTGCTTAACAAAAGTTCTATCTATCTGTCTGTCCTAGCTGTCTTTCCTAGGAGATGGTGTCTGTAAGTATTCCAGGGGCATATATGAATGCCACAGTTAAGTATGATGGTTGGATAACAATTTCATCTATTATACATATATGGAGGCAACAGGATAAAAGTGCAAGACCACTAGACTAGCATTCGGTATAAGAGATTGGAATTCAAATTTCATTGCTGAGGCTTCCCAGCTACGGATAAGTCCCTTGTACTCTATGAGTCTTAAGATTCCTTACTCATGTAATAGGAATGATAATAATAGGATCTGTAGTACCAATCTTTCTGGATTATGGGAAAACTAAAATGAGGGAATATATCTAGAGGTGCCTTGTAAAATTTAAAGCACTATGTAAATGAAAGCTATTATTAATAATCTCCTTTCTGACATAGTTTAGAGCTGGAGAATTCTTCGGTTGCAGTACTGCAGTAGGTTGATGTGTTTGAAGAAGTTTTTAATTACTCAAAAATTCCTGGATAATTAAAATGCATTTCTTTCTTTCTTTCTTTCTTTCTTTCTTTCTTTCTTTCTTTCTTTCTTTCTTTCTTTCTTTCTTTCTTTCTTTCTTTCTTTCTTTCTTTCTTCCTTTCTTCCTTTCTTCCTTTCTTCCTTTCTTCCTTTCTTTCCTTTCTTTCCTTTCTTTTTCTTATTTTTGCTTTTTGGAGTGGGGGAGGCAGGGCAATTGGGGTTAAGTGGCTTGCCCAAGGTCATACAGTTAGTTTTGTGTTAAGTATCTGAGGCTGGATTTGAACTTGGGTTCTCCTGACTCCAGGGCCGCTGCTCTATTCACTATGCCACCTAGATGCCCCCTCAAATAAATTTCTTACAGCTGTAGTTTTGATTACATATTGAAAAATCTTACATTGGTTATGTTGAGATTCAAACAACTGGTTCTCCTCATTGCTCTAGTATGTTTTAGGGCACTTCACCCCATTCTTTCAAGTCTCTGTCTTTAGAATTTTTCTCTTTCTGTCCCTGATTCCATAATGCTAATCTTATCTATTCTTATGCTATCAACCATCATAAGTTAACTTCTTGTTGTTATGTCATTTTCAGTCATGTCTGACTCTCTATGACCCCATTTGGGGTTTTCTTAGAGAAGATACTAGAATAGTTTGTCATTTCCCTCTCCATCTCATTTTACAGATAAAGAAACTAAAGCAAATAGGGTAAAGTGACTTGCCCAGGGTCGCAAAGCCTAGTAACTGTCTGAGGTCAAATTTGAACTCAGGAAGATGAGGGCTTCGTAACTCCAGGCCCAGTATGCTATCCACTGAGCCACTGAGATGGCCTCATTTCTATATAAATGATTCCAAATACTCTCTCCAGTCCTTATCTCTCCCCCAAGTTTAAGATTCAAATAAACTTTTGGGCCTGCCATTTGAGACCTAATACAAAATGGCTTCAACCTGCTGTTCCAATAATATACCACTTCATAAGATTGTCAGTTGGGCAAGCTTTACTAGCTATGCCTTGAATACCTAATATAACTTCCCTGTTCCCTGTTTTTGCTCATGCTGGTTCCAAATCCCTAGAATTCTTTCCCCTCATCTCTTCCTGTCAAAATACTAACCATCTTTCAAGGTCCTGACCAAACCCTGTCTCCTTCATAAAGTTTACTTGAAACCTTTCAGTCAGAAGATTTTTTTCCCCCTTTCTGTGAACTATTATAGCACCATGTTTGTCTCTCTCATACCTTTATATTTTACTTTGTATTGTAGTTTCTTGTATATATGTGTTGGAGGCCAAGGAACAAAAGACTGGGTGTATAGTCAAGAGTGCCTGAATTTGAATACTGCCCTAGGGCCTTACTAGTTGTGTGATAGTAGGCAAATTACTTAACTTATCTTAGTCTCAGTCCCCTCATCTGTGAAATGGAGATATTAATAACATCTACCTCACAGGAATGTTGTAAGAATCAAATGACATTAAGTAAGTAAAGCATTTTGTAAATCTTAAAACTACACACACACACACACACAATTATTACTATTATCTCCCCTACATGTTGGTAAAGTTATCATCTTATTTTTTTTTTTACCATTCCACCAATGCCTACCACAATGTCCTATTCATAAAAAGTGAACACAAAGTTTGTTAAATGGATCAGAGACTTTTCAAAAAGCATAAAAAAAGATGTATCATTGGTATGCTCTTCTATAATTCTATCCCATAGAATAAGTTTTCATAAAGTATGTTTATCAACAAGTTTGAAAATATCTCCATATATTCTCAAGTAATTGCATTACCAAGAATCTCTTCTCTTCTAACAAGGAATATAAATTACTCTATTAAAAATATCATTAAGACCACAGGTCTATGCCAATTTAAGTAGGGTCTTTTGATAACAATGAAAAGAAAAAGTAGTTACCTATCAGTTATTCAGCTCAAAAGGATATTGCTATAAAGAAGTAATAACTAATCCTTCCTTTTCACAACTTTAATTAGAATATTCCATTTTCAAGTGTAAAGCTCGCTATTCCACCACTCATACAGTGGGTTTTTTTTTAAACATTCACTGCAACCTTGGGCCTTTTCCTACCCATGTGAAACCAGAAAGCTGTTATTCAAATGATTTAATATTTTCATAAGAACAAAATATAGGATATATTTACATAACATAACACCATAGGCAAAATATCCATCTTAACCTAATGTTGTCTACCAAAGAATGACAAAGGGGAGAGTAAACTAGGATAATAAATTGTGTTTACTTTCCAGTAATACAGCTGGGACATTTCATACATATAACTTTTTTATCCTGTCGAGAAGAGTAACCTGCATGTATTTAATGCTCTTCTGCACATGCTGAAATGCACAAATTACCAAAATAACTTTGAATATTTCTCTTTGAAACACTCATTACTTTAGTCTTGGTATAAATACATTTTTTTTCTGACAAAATGAATCAAATCCATTACTAGATGAAAACAAAATGAGATCAACATTCTAAGGTAGCAAAAGAAAAATAATAAACAAATCCATGGTTTGGACATAATATTACCTTGAAAAATTTCACCTTAATTCTATGATAAACAGCCCCCTAGTAGATAATTAGGAGTTCAACACAAATGGTGGAAAACTTCTCTCAACAGAAGCCTCTTTGTTTTTAAATATACCTCTATATCTTTTTTTAGTTTTTAGATTTATTTTAAACTAAAATACAAAATATGAAAAGAAAGGAAAAAAAAAAACATTGTACACAAGAAAACAAGAGGATTCAACACAAAGCAATGAATTTCCATTTCAAGAAAACCTATAATCTAATGCTTCTATACCTGAAAAGACACAAGATTAATTATAAGTTATAAGAAGGAAAGAAGGAACTGGATGTCCTACTTGTGGTTATGCAACAACAGGGGAACAAAGCAAGCAAGGTCTGGGTGGAACCTAGGTGTAGGAATGCATCTTGAGAGGAGAGATTCCGTTTAGAACTCTAATTAAGGTCTGCCTGTGGTCAAACCAAGGGAGATCACCTAAGGTAAGGAGAAGTAAGAAAATGTCTTAGGTTCTGCCACATAAAGGCTTAGGCTATAGGAAGGCAAGGCAGCAGAGATAAATAACCTAAGTTGGAGACTACTTGAGACTTGATGGCATAATGAAATGACCATTTAGTCTGGAATCTGAGGGCTTAATTGTGAACTCTATCTCTATTACCTAGGCGACCCTCTAACTTAAGTAAGCTACTGCTTTTTGTTTCACTTCTTCCAAATTATCTTCCGATATATTTGTATATACTTTCACTTCTTTATAGAGATACACTTCCATACATTAGACTGTGAGTTTCTTGAGCTCATAAACTCTTTTGCTTCCTTTTGTATCTTTAACATTTAGTACAGTACCTGGCACATAGAATGCTCTTGAATAACATTCATTCACTATTGACCATTTCGGAGCCAAGCTTTTCTATCCTTTTAATTTCTTCTGCTCTGCAGGTCATAAATTCTTCCATTTGTTTCCTTTCAAGCCTTCTCAATATTCTGATTGGTCTCCTGAACCATTCTGGAACATCCTGTTAGTAATCCATACTCTCTTGGAAATCCACAGGATTCTGTCTTTGATCAGATGTTGGTTGATTTCCCTTTGCCTAGTAATATTTATCTATAGATGTTTGTAATCTTTTAGATGGTTTGTGTTATTCATCTTCCCTTCCAATTTTAGGACATGATGAGCTAGATCTATACCAAGAATACAAAGATGGCTTCATTTGTCCACAGCTGCTCAGACTGGTTTCAGTGCCATCAACTTTATCATGGCCCTACCAGAATAAATTCCTCATCAGATATACATCACCAGGAAACTCATCATCATGGAAACTGCTTCAGGTTTGCTATTCATGCCCCATCTGTTGCTCATTTGCTTCTGACTCTCTGAATGGAGGCCTTAAGAGCAGAACAAAAACTTCTTTCCATAGTCTTCTCATATGATAAGCTTGCAATGCGAGCCATATCTTCACTTGCTGCCAACTATCTCTGCTTGGTTTTGACACTACTATCATCTTCATCATCTGGAACTCCTGCTCCAGACACACTTTGGTGCATTCCAGCCTACTCTTTTCAGCTTCCTTTTTTATGTTATCTTTCTCCATTATATTGGTAACTCCTTGAGAATATGGACTATTTTCTTTTCCTTATTTGTATCCCCAGAGCTTAGCAAAGTGTCTACAATATAGTGGGCATTCAATAAATGCTTATTGTATGATATTGTAATAAAAACAGAATCAAAGAGGCAATAAGAAGGAAATCCCATTCAGAATAACCAAAATTGTTTTCAAAATCTGTGAGTATACTCACAAAAACGTAGTCAACACTAGTGCAGATTCGATTAGAAAAAATTCCTCAAAGAACTAAAAAATTACTTAAATAGCTGGAGGGATATTCAGTGTTCTTGTCAGGGCTATGAAAATAAAACAATAATATTATCAAAGATAATCTACAGAATGGTATATTAATAAAGCTATAGCTCTAGAAAAAATAAAATTCATATAGAGAAATATAACAACTAGAATATCAAGGATAATAATAATAATAAAGTAAAAATGAAGGGGGAACAGCACTTCCAATCTTGAACTATATAAACCAGTAATCATTAAAACAATTTAGTACCAACTAAAAAATTGAACAATAGATCAATGTAGGACACTTACAAAGGAGAAACAGAAACACTGAAATTCAATAAGTGCTCAACAAATCCCAAACCATAAATTAAAAGGGAAAGAAATTCCTACTCAATAAGAACTACTGGGAAAACTGGAAAACCAGTATTGCAGAAATTAAGATAAGAGAATCAAGACAGCAGAGTAAGCAGTACAAGAAGCCAAAGACCATGCCCCTTCCACCTTGTAAGCAGAGCTCAAATTTAAAAAAAAGGAAAAAAGGCCAACAAAAGGGGTGTGGCAATGAAGAGAAAATAACAAAAAAAGAATCTGACCATAGAAAGTTATTATGGTGACAGGGAATACCAAGATAAACTCAGAAGAGGACAATAATGTCAAAACACCTATTGGCAAAACCCCAAAGCAAAACAGGAAGTCATCTCAAGCATAGAAAGAGCTCATGGAAGAGCTCAAAAAGAGGTTTAAAATCACATAAGAGGGGTAGAAGAAAAAAATGGGAAAAGAAATGAGAGTACTGCAAGAAAATTATGAAAAAAACTTTGTTTGGAAAACTGTTAAAAAAGAAGATTTGGCTAAATGGAAAAGGAGATACAAAGATCCACTGAAGAAAATAACTCCTTAAAGAGCACAACTGGTCAAATGGAAATGAAAGTTCAAAAGCTAATTGGGGAAAACAAAACATTAGAAGTTAGAATTGAGCAAGTGAAAACCAGTGACTCTATCTGACATCATGAATCAAACAAATTCAAAAGAATGAAAAAAAATACAATAAAGTGTAAAATGCCTCACGGGAAAAACAAACTGACCTGAAAAATAGATTCAGGAGAGACAGTATCAGAATCATTGGACTATCTGAAAGCCATAATCAAAAGGAAGCCCTGGACAGCATCTTTCAAGAAATTTTCAAGGAAAACTGTTCTGATATCCTGTAACCAGAGGGCAAAATAGGCATTGAAGCAATCCACCAATCACCTTAGGAAAGAGATCCCAAAATAAAAACCCAAAGGAACATTTACAGCCAAATTTCAAAACTATCTGGTCAAAGAAAAAAATACAAGTGGCCAGAAAGAAACAATTCAAATATTAGGGAATCACAATCAGGATCTTGACAGTTGCAACATTAAAGGATCAGAGGTCATGGAATATTATATTCCATTCCATTGACTTATTGTTTTGTTGATTGTCTAGATTGAAGAAAGTGATGCAGAAAATGTTAATAATGAAGATTAAACTTAAAATTGTACGTTGCATCCTAAAGGAGCTAGGACTACAATCAAGAATCACTTTACCAAAATTAAGCATAATACATTGAGGAAAAAATGGTCATTCAATGATATAGAAGGATTTCACGCCTTCATAAGGAGAAGACCAGAAGAAAACCAAAAATCTGACATCCAGTATCAAGACCCAAGAGAAGTATAAACAGATAAAAAGGGAAAAGAATACAGAAGGAATTCAACAGAACTAAACTGTTTACATCCCCACACAGAAAGATGATACTTGAAACTCTTAAGAATTGTATAAATAACAATACAGATAGAAGGAATAAACAAACACAGAGGGTATGAGTATAAAGTATATTTGAGGGATTGACATAAAAAATAAGGGATCAGAAAGAAGAGTAAAATGGGTGCAGAAGGAAAAGAGGTAGAAGGGCGTAAATTAGCTCACATGAAGAGGGGAGAAAGACCTATCACAGGAGAGGGAAAGAAGGGATGGCAGGCGACGGGTTTGGCTTGAACCTTATTCTCATCATTATTAGCTCAAACAGGGAATAATATATACAATAAGATGAATACAGAAACCTATCTTAACCTCTAGGGAAGTAGATGGGAAGAGAATAAATAAAGGGGGATGGGTACTGACAGAAGGGAGGGCAGGGGAGGTGGCAGACAGAAGAAAAACATTGGTGATATGGGAAAGGATGAAAGGAAAGAGGACAAACAGGAGGAAGAACAGGAAGGAGGGAAATACACACATAGTAACCATAATGGAGAATATGAATAGGATGAACACTCCCATAAAACAGAGTGGATCAAAAACCAATATCCCATACTATATTGTTTTTAAGAAACACACTTGAAGCTGAGAGACAAACAGAGGATAGGACAACCTGGAAAGACATGTACGAACTGATACAAAGTGAAATGAATAGAACCAGGAAAACACTGTACACAGTATCAGTAACATCATGTGATAATCAACTCTGAAAGACTCAGTTTTTCTCAGTGACACAAATATCCAAGACAAGTGAAATGAAATCATGAAGGAAAATGCTATCCATATCCAGATAAAGAACTGATGGACTCTGCAGATAGAAGCATATTTTTTCACTTACTTTATTCCTCCTCATGTCTTTTTTAACTTTCGATCTGTTTCTTCTTCCACAACTGGAATGAATGTGGAAATCTGTTTTATATGATAGCATATGTATAAACTATATCAAACTGCCTACCATTTTCAGAAAAGGGGAGGGAAATGAAAAGGGGGAAAAATTTAATGAATGCTAAAAATTTTCTTGATTTGTAATTGTGGGAAAAATAAAGTGCTATTTAAAAGACAGAAAAGGAAAAAAAAATTCAAGATTAGATTAGCACCTCATGAGGGGCATGCTAGTAAATGTTTAACTGACTCTCTGGGGGGAAAAGGATGAAAAGCACAATTTTAAGTACATTTTCTCCATCACTTTTATCAGTCTAGACAATCAACAACATAGTAAATCAAATCCTGATTTGTAGCATTTGTTAATTTTCAGGGTGTTAATGATCTCACACTGAAAATTTAAAAATTAGCTATTGTGAGCTAGTTCTGGTTGGCTCCAGCATATCCTGACTCTCATTATATTTCACAATAAATTAAAAATGAATGTCCATCCTGAATATGAAAGATCATGCCATAAAAACGAAAAAAGAAGCAGATCACATATTTTTCACTGCTATGAATAGGAAATGAATTCCTAACAAGGGAAAGAGCCAATTACAAAATTAAAGAACTGCTCATTTTGATCATATGAAATCGAAAAGCTTCTTTTTCACAAAAGAAATTAATATATCCATGATAAGAAGAGAAGTGGTTGATTTGGAAAAGGAATTCTGTATCAAATATATCTAATAAGGTCTTGTTATTCAAGTTGTATTAAAAATCGCAGAAATATAAAAGATCAAAGACCATTTATCACTACTTAAGTAGCCAAAGAATATGAAAAAAATAGTTCTCAAAATAAATTGCAAACTTTTAACACCTATATGAAAGAATCCTCCAAACCATTAATAAGAAGAAAAACTAAAATCAAAATAATACTAAGGTTTAAACTTAAACTCAAACTCAGAAAACTGGCCCAAGTGACAAAAGATTAAAACAGTCAGTTTTGGATAGGGTTTAGAAAGTTAGGCACACTAATGCATAGTTAAGGGAGCTGGGAAGTAGTATATTCATTTTTGAAAGCAATTTGGAATTACATAAATTTAACAGCTAAAATGTCCATACCTTTTGACCTAGATATCCTATTCCTAAGCATAGAACTCAAGGAGGTCACTGACCAGTGAAGAAGGCTTTATATACACCATAATGCTCATGGCAACTTGTATACCACTTTTTGTGGTAGCATTGAAGTGGAAACAAGTTGGATGGGGAATGGTTAAATAAATTGTGGTATATGAATACAATGGAATATTACTGTGCTGTAAGAAATGATGAGCATGACAAATATTGAGAAACTTGGAAAGAACTTCATGAACTGATGGAAAATGAAGCAGACATAAAGAGAATAATGTATACAACGATTATAACAACGTAAATGAAAAAAAATTCCCCAAAATGACTGAACCTAAATGTTGTAAAATTATGAAGAATATATTTGGTTCCAAAGAAGGAATATGAGAAGATACTTTCTTCTTCTTTACATAGATGAAGGGTTCCTGGGCATGGAACATCACATATAACATTGTTTTTATTAATGAGCTTTTTTTCTTCTTCAAAAAAAAGATCCAACTTTGTTACAGGAGAGGGCATGCTATAAACATAAGACAGAGGGAAATACAGGTGATATATAAATATATTAATAAAAATATTATTTTTAAAACATACTGCATGCTTTCTAGGCTTTCCTCATTAATTAAACACATTAAATAATCAGTTATGCAGAATATGAAACATTGTAATGGAAGAAATGTTACAAGATAGTTCATCTATCATACTGGCACCATTTAGACCCTTCACAATTAGAGTTCACAATTGGTTCACTAATTAATTTTGTAGAAAGGCAGCCATATTATAACATTCAAGAGTTCATGGAACTGCTAATTCTTCATTGTAGTTTTATGAGAAAAAAAAACAAAGAATGAAAAAAAAAAACGGGAACTGTCAAGGAAATATGATCCATGACTATTGCTGCCATCTATATCCATATAATGTGGCCACCTAATACACAGCACCTACAGTGATATCTTCAGCACCATACAAAGATGGTATTCTTAAAGCTGAGCACCCATATCTTTGGGTTAAGAAGGCATGGATGAGCACAAAACAAAAAGAATAAAATGGTCCAATTATTATTCTTCAGCTTCTGGAAAAGTGTGGGCTCTTGGAGGATTCTAGATAACAGATATTTTATTATATTTCATATACTATAAATTTGTTTTTCTACCTGTTAAGCAGACTGACAGGGAAGGGAGCTGTAAATTGATGATTAGCTAAAATACAGGCTTTTCTGATGACCAGTATTTCACCCACACTCCTAGATCCACTGGCCCAATGTTGAAAAGCAGTTCTCTCAACCTGTGCAATATTGCATTTAAGAACGACCTAATTATTCTGCAACTACTTTCCATTTTTGAGGTTTCTCTAAAGTTAACTTTCCCATTAGATTTCACCTTCCTGAGACAAAATAAATATCACATTTTATCTGCAATGTCTCCATTCAGGAAAAAGCCCTAAGGGTAGGCATAGTCTATCCCAGGAGAATGAACATTTCCTATTAAAGTAAACTAGCATTATATTTAGCATCTTCCTGGGATGCAAAATGATACATTACTTGCAGTTGTGCACCATTAGTACTGGGGAAACTCCCCACCAAGAGGGGAACTCTATATAGCTACTGTATATTCAATTTTTTTTTAAAGCAATTGGGCTTAAGTAACTTGCTCAAAGTTACACGGCCAGTTATTTCTGGGTGTGGTGCTAAGTATCTGAGCCCAGATTTGATCTCCAGGTCATCCTGACACTGGAGCCGGTACTCTTACTCACTGAGCCACCTGGCCGCCCCTAAGCAATTGGGGTTAAGTAACTTGCTCAAGGTTACAGGGCCAGGTGTTTCTGGGTGGGTGCTAAGTGTCTGAGCCCAGGATTCGATCCCCAGGTCACCCCGACACTGGAGGCGGTGCTCTTACTCGCTGTGCTACCTGGCCACCCCTGTTTTCAAATTTTAAAAAGTAATATCTTGGACAATCAAAATCACTTTAAAAAAATTTGTGAAGGGACAATATAGCCATATGCAGAAACCAGTATCTTGGAAGGCAAAACATAAATTCAGTTTCCAATTTGGTCAGTGTCATCTGGGGAATAGGGATAATAGTACTAATGTCCCTGGACAGGAATGTTGTACCTATTTTATCAACACAAATGACTCATGTTGTAATGCTTATTTGGGGCTTAAGAATTTGAGAAGTATGATCCTAAATTAAATTCTGTAGCATTTTCATCTTGAGTTTCCTTACTCTATCCCAGGAGAATCAACATTTCCTATTAAACTAGCATTATATTTAGCATCTTCCTGGGATGCAAAATGATACATTTTTAATGATGATTTTCCCCCCTTTTTTCCCTCTTCCTTTTCTGGCATTTTTAATCTCCAATAAATTAAGTGGTTCCAAGGCAAGAATCATCATCATGAATAAATATGCTTAAGTAGCAAATGAAAATTTATTTGACTATCCATTTTTGTTCTAGGCAATTAGGTTAACTTCAACAACAAGAATAGCAGAACAACAAGTAGCATTTTATAATGCTTTACAAATACTCTCATTTTATCCTCACAACAACCCTGAACTTTTTCATTAACATTAAATTAATAACAAATGTGCCTTAAATTGAATTTTTCTCTCCATGGAGTAGTTTCAATAATAATGATTATGATAACAGTAATAATATCTAGCATTAATATAGTGCTTTAAGGTATGCAAAGCACTTTACAAATATCTCATTTGATCCTCACAAGATCCCAGTGAAGTAGCTGCTATTATCTTCATTTTACAAATGAGGAAACTGAGGCCGACAGAGGACAAGTGACTTGCCCATGGTCATACAGCTAATAAATGTATCCAGCTGGATTTTACCTCACACTGTACCCACTATGCCACCTAACTGCCCAGAAGAACAGACATCTTATAGAACCTAATCATTCTTCTGTGAAATCTCCTGATTTCCTAAACAAAGATGTAGTGTTACAATGAAAACTTATGAAAGGAAGGTTTTGGAAATGACATATCCTATGCCAGGTTACGAATTTTTACATATATCTGGTAACTGGAGGAAAAAAATTACAGGGAAGTATTCCTCACAAATCAATTACACAAATATTCCTTTTCTTTCCTATAGAAGTGCAGGAGAAGAGAATCTACTTGAAGATGTATACGTATTGCAGTGGTTACCCAGGAAACCTATCATGACGAGCTATAGATATGTTAAAACCCAGAAGGATGAAATTCCATAAAATCTTATTACTGAAAATGACAGTAAGAAATAATATACTGTGTAACAAAATGAGCAGGTTCATAGAATCATCAGCAACAGTAATGACACTAATGATGTCAGAAACACAGGAACCTAAGGTACTTGTAGTATATAGCCTTCCTTAGTGATAACTAATACCAGAAGCACTGAAATGAATAGATGAATAGATGATAGATAGATAGATAGATAGATAGATAGATAGATAGATAGATAGATGATAGATATAACATAGATAAAGGTAATAAGGAAAAATTATGTCTTGCGTACAATATACATAACAGAAGTATGGAAACAGCATTTAGGCTGAACTTTAATGCTAAAAAGATTTAGAAGATCTTAGTGGTACTCCTAGCAGAAGACCGGGATGCCATAGAGTCTCAGGCTTCAAAGTGACTAGAGAAGGCCAGTCTCTCACACAATTCAGGAATCCTCTCTACAACATCTACTTAACAGAAGGTCACCCTCTCTTGGACTGTGCAGCTAGGTGGCGCAGTGGATAGAGTGTTGGGCTTGAAGTCAGGAAGACTAATCTTCCTAAATTCAAATCCAGGAACTTACTAGCTGTGTGACCCTGGTCAAGTCACTTAATTCTCTTTACCTCAATTCATTTATAAAATGAGCTGGAGAAGGAAATGGCAAACATTCCAGTATCTTTGCAAATAAAACCCCAAAATGGGATCAAGAACAGTCAGACATGATGCGTCATGAATAGTCGCACATGACTGAAACTGAACAACAACAAGTGATGGACCATTCACAAACTTATTAAGCAGACCCTTAAATTGTTGGAGACTCTTAATGGTTGGAAAAAAACATTGAATTTGGAGCCCCAAACTCACTAGGCAGACACCAGATCAGACACAGAACATGATCCCATATAGCACTGATTTCACCTCCATGATTTATGCTCTATAATAAGTATCTGCATGGGGAACCTTGCAAGCCTTTAAAATGGTGAATTAATGAGCTAATTTCCACACAAAAGCTAAAACCAGGAACTGTATGAACCTGGCTCATTTTAGCCCCATTTTTTTTCTAAATTGATAAATATTTAGTATCTAATTCCTACTATGTATGAGACATTGTGCCAGACTTTTATTTGTTTTTATATAGATCAAAATTCTTTAAAAGCTTAATTAATGCTGTCAGAAATGTCGACCTGCACAATATTAACAAAAATCCCTTGTGATTTTTGTGTGCAAAGGAATAATCAAAGCCTGGAAGAGAATGGTTGGTTCCAGGTGCCCTGACCCTCACCAAATTGCCAATCCTTCAGAATTCTCACTTTTTCACACTCATTTCTTTGAGTTACTGTGTCACTGTATGCGCTGGAGAGTTCTTGCCTCCATATATCTGAAGTCCACTAGCACATTTTATCCAGGTCACGAAAAAGAAGAAGTCTCTGCCCTGGCCCGATCTCCCTGCTCCATACTATTCCAGGTACCTCAAGAGTTCAAGAATATGAGGTCAAGGTCAAACCTCCCTTTCACTTTACAGTATATTGTAATGCTGACCTGGGAAAGTGAGGTTTTGTTAAATCACTCTTATGCCTTGAGGACTGCATCTATGGAATCATATTCAGGGTTTTCCTAGATGTTCAAAGGTCCAACTATTAACAAGTTAATGAAAAGCCACTAAACTGAAATTTGCACAATGTATATCTTATATTCTAAACCAATTTAAAAGTTGGAAATCTTCCAAAGGCGGTATTACTAGTTAGCAACTGCTGCTCTCCTGGAGAGTAGTAGTGTCAACTGTGAGCAAAGCCTCAGGACTATTAGGAGTTTGGGAAATGTGGCAGTTTGTGTGATTTCATTAACTGAGTGACTTTGCTAGCAAATAAATGATGAGGACGTAAATATAGTCGTGTGAATAAATGTAACCAACTTGGGTTCTACTCTGTACTTGTATCCTGGGTCTACTTCCTCACTATCTCCTGCCTTGACCCATGCTGCTCAGTGACAAAATCAGCTCTGAAATGCCTTCCCTTTAGTCCCAGTGCCATTATGTCCTTTACCTGAGGCCCACCTTTCACCACTCTCATAGAGTGAGATGCCAGGTGCTCTACCCAGGGGAAATAATTACTATTTACAATTCCTAAGGAATGGCAAGATACTTGAATGCAAGCAAAACATTTCCTGCAGAGTATCTTCAATACATGAGTGCTGGAAAATATTCTAGAAACATTTATCACCAATACCTGCAGTGGATAGAATGCAAGGCCTAGAGTCAGGAAAACTCTTCTTCCTGAGTTCAAATCTGGCCTCATTCTGTGACCCTGGGCAAGTCACTTAATCCTGATTGCTTCAGTTTCCTCAACTGTAAAATAAGCTGGTGAAAGAAATGGCAACCCACTCCAGTATCTTTACCAAGAAAACACCAAATGAGATCACAATGAG
The DNA here is from genome assembly GCF_028583685.1 of Petaurus breviceps papuanus. Lineage (NCBI taxonomy): Eukaryota > Metazoa > Chordata > Mammalia > Diprotodontia > Petauridae > Petaurus > Petaurus breviceps. Next base: position 6,242,881 of record NW_027187349.1, read on the forward strand.
TCAGATGTGACAGAAATGACAGAACCATCACCATGTTACATAAACTAAGGTTGTTTTCAAGGATTCACACATAAGGAAAACTGAAATAATAATATTCTTAAGTATGGCCTCCAAAAAAAAACTTTAGTTGTTCCAAGAAAATCAGGTATATAATGTAAAAATACAGTTGACATAATTTCTAAAAGGGTTCTTTCTTCATTATCATCGTCAATAACGTGTGTTGAAAATCCCTAAGAACAGAAGCATGAAATGAAGAGTTAGTAAAGCCACTGACCCTATCCCACAGGCATTTACCATCTAAATTATAGTCCCTGCGTTATTTCATAATCTCAAATCCAGAAACATTCATTTATGAGTCTATGTAATATCTTAGCAAAAACAAAAATGAATAATGGGAGGGAATACTGTAAGTTTGCTTCACTGTATGACTGCATGTGTGTTTATACACATCTGAGTTTTGAATTTATGTTCCTAATCCAAAGTGGTAACCATGAGAAAGATTTTAGGGCCTGTGTACTGAAATCTGTTTGCTGTATGTTTACTTTGCTATTCATTATGTTAGTCTATCATTTGTTAACTTTCCAAATGAGTCAAGTTTATAGAGGAGCCATTTGCTAAATTTAATTTTACAATGGAGAGTGTAGAGATTCTTCTGCCTTAATTCTCCAGCAAGAATTGGCTAAAATGACAAGTGACTGAAATGATCAGCGATGCAGGAGCTGTCTGAGGACAGGCACACCATTACACTGTGAGTGCTGGGAATAAGCCCAACAATTGTGTAAACCAATTTAGAATATTAAAAAAAATAATGTTTTCCTATTCCTCAGCTACTTCTGTTCATTTATCTCTATGGAGGTAAGTTCCCATATATAATATGTGCACACACATATACACATTTATATAAAAACATATATATGTGTATGTGTATACATATATACATACACACACACACACACATATATATATATATATTTATTAAACATTTGGAGGACATCAAACAATTGAAAACCAAATAAGTGATCATCAGTTGGGAAATAATCAAACATATTTCAGTACGCAATTGTATGGAATGTTACTGGGCAATAAGAAATGGTAAATATGAGAAATTCAGAGAAATAAGGAAGACATGAATAAATTCAAAGTAAATATAATCATAAAAATAATACACACAATGAAAAACAATGATTTCAACATAACAAAAAATAAAATAAACTTCAGTACAACTATAATGACCAAACTTGACCCCTCAGGGGAGGTAAGAAAGTCCACCTCCATTTTTTTTGTTAAAAAGGAAAGGTGGGGAACTAGGGTGTGTAACATTGAATATACAGTTATTTTGTGGTTGATGTGTCAGTTGTTTTTTTTGTTTGTTTTTTGCTTTTTTTTTTTTTTTGCTTTTTGGAGGGCAATTGGGGTTAAGTGACTTGCCCAAGGTTACATGTCTAGTTTTTTTGTGGGGGTGTTAAGTGTCTGAGGCCAAACCGAACTTCAGGTCCTCCTGACTCCAGGGCGGCGCTTTACTCACCGCGCCACCTAGCCACCCCTGTCAGTTGGTTTTGATGAACTAGGTTTAAAATAATTTTTTTGTTAAATCTATCGCCCAACATTTAATAAATGTCTATTTTCTTCCAGGCATTATGCTAATTTCTGGGGATTCAAAGACAAAAAGAAAATAGTCACTTCCTTCAAAGGGATTACATTCCATAAAGAGAAGTAATATGAGTATCAGAAGTATGGGTAAAAGGTGTCCTGGTTGTTCATGCACACCATATGGGAGCACTACCATTGGTCCTCCCTAGGAAGTTTCTGTTACTGTAGACTATTAATAACTTTGTTTTTTTCAAAAAAGATTAATGGCTTTCTGGTCACTCACATTTAATGTAGGCCTGACTAAGGCATTAGAAAAACAAATGTAAAGAGCTGTTAGGATGGGAGACAAGTTTAATTCTTCTGGGAAGGTGAAGGACCAAGGATTATCCTTTTTTAGGGTGTGTGGCCCATGCCCTATGAATTCTATAATGGCTTTATATAAGTATATACAAAATGAAAAAAGAAATGATGGATGGAGGACACTGGAAGTGAGGAAGGTCAGGAAAGGTTTCATCCAGTAGCATGAGCTGATGTTTGAGGAACATTCAGGATTGTAAAGGGCGAGAGGGAAAATCTGAGTGGGGGGGAATAAATGTGATGCAAAAGACCAAAGAAACAAAAATAAATAAAATTACTATTTTTAGAATAAAAAGTTTGTAATGCCAAATTCAAGTATATGCTTAAGACATACTCACACTAGTAACTCATTTAAGTACCTTCCATCACCTTAGATCACTTACAGTAGTTAGAAAAATAGTTAACATTTTGTACCCTATAAATGGGAATTTTCTCTAAATATCAACTCCAGGATCATCAGAACACTGCTTAAAGTAATTGCTCAGTCTCAACAGGCATAAAACAGTACTCACAGAATGGATTATTGTTCTGACTCTTTTTGTGAACCTCTAGACCATATTATGCATGGGGGTTTCTTGAAAAGATACCAGAGTGGTTTGCTATTTCCTTCTCCATGAAGTAAGGCAGACAGAAGTTAAGTGACTTGCCCAGGGTCACATAGCTAGTAACTGTGGCCATATTTTAACTTGGGGTTTCCTGACTACAGGTCTAGTGTTCTATTCACTAAACCATCTAGATGTCTCTGTAGAATGGATAACAACATCTAAATAACAGGGTAAGCACATATTTTAAATATCCCTGGCAAGTTAGATTTTATAGAATTAATTTTAAAGCACTGAAGGAATAACATTGTTGTTCAAATATATGACTCAGTCTGGGTGACAATTTATCAGTTAGGAAATTCTGTCGTCCTAGGTCAGAAGTAGATTAAATATTGCACTGGAAAGCCTAAATAAATGTGATTGACTTTTCCCAAAATGGCAAATTAGCACTTGACTTCCCACCTGTACTTCAGTATTCACCTTTATCTTATGACCAGTTTCTAAATTCGAAGTAACAGCATGGCATTAGAATGCCACACATTGTTTAACTCTCCAAAGTGACAGCTGCTTTGTTCTGACAACCACTTACACTTGTCTTCAACCCTAGCTACCATTCACATTAATTTAGGTGAAATCTTTGCCAAAGTAACTACTTCTAACTACTTCTGGTGCCTCAATCAGTCCCACACTGGATTCGAGCAACCAGAAATCTATTGATCTACAAGCAGTCCAGAGTAATAGAAACCAATCCTGAACAGGAAATGTGGGCTTAGCTTAGTTTAAACATCCCTAAAACACCAAAACCCCCTCAAATAGCTGGGGAAAGTATGCTTAGCTTATCTATGCTTAGACTTGTAATTGGATTGGTGAACTAACATCCCCTAAAAAAATAAGTTACTGTAGAGTAAAGAGCAAACAAAAACTGTTCTAAGATCCATCCCCACAAATCTCTGATGCACTAGCTTTCAAATCATATAGCAATTTTAAAACATCTCAAAATGTATTTTCAAAAACCAGTTTATCTATGGTGTTATGCTACTAATGCTGATTCTTTTCCAGGTGTTGTGTACTTCACAAAACCAGTACATTTAAGACTTGATGCTGATTTTAAGAGAGTATAATGACAAACTTTGGTAAACGATTCCTCACACAGGTGGTGTATAGTAGCTGGACTGACTATTTACAAGGAATTATGGGGTGTGACAGAAAGAACGGCTGCTGCCACTGCTCTGTCAGCACCAACTATTATACTGGCCTATTAAATGAGTGTTATTTCCTCACCTTCTATCTGTACCACATCATTTCAGGTGGTCAATTTTGTTTAGAAAACATAGGCTCTACTTTAGAAAGGGTATTAATTGTTTTTTTCTAGATAGTATTTGCTTACATTTCCATTTTCTAGTACAGACTGTCAAAATTTGCTATGGGGGAGGAAGGAGAGGAAATTGATGTTTGCATTTTTTTTTAAATAAGAGGGTTAAATATTTTGAGGGATATTTTTTCTTAAAAAAAAAAAACCAACTAATTCCCACTTTGTCCATTCCTATAGTAAGGGGATTACGGTAATTAGTTTTCAGAGGCAGCAGACTTCTGGGTTACTATCATCTATTAAATCTTGCCCTCCTTGTTCAGTTCCCAAAGCTGAGAATGTCCAACTGTGCACTGAGTTTCACACTTCTTGTCACTATAGCCCACCTGACTGAATTATTTTAATATCAGTCAGTTTTTTCCTAGAACAACAGAAACTGATAATAACATGTGAGAGACAGACAGAGACAGAGAGAGAGAGAGAGAGAGAGAGAGAGAGAGAGAGAGAGAGAGAGA
>NW_027187349.1:6247203-6252764 GCF_028583685.1 Petaurus breviceps papuanus
AGAGAGAGAGAGAGAGAGAGAGAGAGAGAGAGAGAGAGAGAGAGAGAGAGAGAGAGAGAGAGAGAGAGAGAGAGAGAGAACAACAACAACAAAAAAAAAACGCACTCGACCAGAATCACTGTCTTATCAAATTTATATTTTGGAAAACACTTATCTCCAATGTAACCATGCCCCCACTTACTTGTACAGCTTCAACTAGCTTGATATTGCTTATATAATGATAATTTTAGCTACTGTACACAATAATCCTTTATTATAAGGGATTTTCTGTTTTAGCAATTTTAGCAATCTCAATGGCTTCCTATTAGCTCTTATCTATGTACAATACAATTAGGTCCAAAACAACACATTATCATTCCCTGAAACCAATCCTCCTCCTGATGTCCCTGTTTTTATGTAGAGTGCTACCATTCTCCCTGTCACCCAGTTTTGTCAACACAGGGTTAGCCCAGATACTCTTCATTCTCACTCATCCCCATCCAGTAACTTGCTAAGTCTAGTCAATTCATCCTCAACATCTCTCACATCCATGCTGATTTCCATTCCTACCACCTCCACTTTACTGAACCCTCATTGCCTCTTGCCTGGATTATTGCAACTCAAGTCATTTATTGTGAACATATTCCTAATTTCTACTTCCATCTCTTGCTGCTCTCAGGAAATTTAAATTATTCATAAGCAAGCACCAACAACATAGGCAAATAAGCTAGAAAGGTCATACCTGATATGTGAGCCCTCCCATTTTCCTTCCTACGACCCAGAAGGTCATCTTTTTTGCCTTATGTTTCAGAAAGCTATTCTTGATCTCAAGAAATGTTTTACTCTTTTTATTTTGTTAAATTTATGAATATTAGTTTTGCTCATATGGTCTAAATTCAGAACGTTATATATCAGGCAAATCATGGCCAAAAGTACTGGTTAAATTTGGGAAATTGGATGAATCCCTATTCCAACAATCACCTAGTCAACATCCAACCGTGTAGTCACCCAACCATCTAGTCACCATCAAACCATGAAGTCATATAAATTCACAGCCTTGGAGATACATCGACTCTTTTTTCTCTTTTACCTCCACTCCAATATCTAATTAGTAGACTATTTCTTTCAATTCTACCTCCATAAAATCTCTCTTATCCAGCCTTTCTTCCTACTTACACAGCCACTACCCTAGTTCCTCATCACTTCTCACTTGGAATATTACAGTGCACCCCTAACCAATCTTCCTTTCTTTATTCCATTTTCCACATGGCTAAGACTCAGATCTGATGATGTTAGTTCTCTTCTCAAAAAATCTTCAGCTGCTCTTCACTGTCTTAAGGATAAAAATATAGCTTCAACCTGACTTTCCAGAATCCTCCCTGCCCCCCACTCCACATACACAAATCTTCTGTTCAACCCACAGTGAACCCTTAGTTATTCCCCCAACTTAACTTTTCATCTCAACCTGCATTCAAGGTTCACCTCAGGTGCCACCTCCCAGACAAAACTTTTCATGATCCACACTCACTTCCACCCACATCCACGCGTTTGCAGAATCATCAAATTGTAATGTTGTGCACATATTCCCTCTCACCTCCAGTAGAATATAAGCTACGGGAACTCTCATGTTTGTCTTTGTATCTTTAGGATTGAGCTCAGTGCCTTGCCTATGGCAGGCACTTAATAAAGGTTTACTGAATGAACTCAACTATAATTTATTTAAATGTTCCAAAGTTTGGAGATGTTACAGAAATTACCTGGCCAACGTGTGTGCAAACAATCACTGATGATACCACACATTTACAGTCTTCCATTGTCCAACCTCCAAACCACTGTAACATGAGGCAAAAAATCAAGTACTTGAGCTGCTTTTTAGCTGTGAGATGGGTATTTTCCAAAGTGTACTGAAGTAAACATTAGAAAAAAAATCAGTGCAGGGTATTAGAAGCCCCTTTTTTTCTAACTGCCACAACTTTTTGGCAAAACCAAAATATAAGATAAAAGATTGATATGCTTGGATAGGGTCACTTTTAAATTCGCTGCTGAAGAATCAAGAGTCTTGATTTCATATTTATAAGCAAAGCCATTTATTCGACCTACACTGTAACCTGCCTTGTGAAATACACGTCAGGTCTCAATTTTCAAAGGTCTAATAAGTATTGGGAACAGCAAACCCTGAATTACTTTTCTCAATTCCCAGTCCTTAGTTCTAGTCATGAGCAAATGATTTCTAATTTTCTTTAGACTTAGGACCCCTTTTGGAATCTTAGATCTCATAGCTCCTTTTTATTATGTGAGCTTGGGTTTCTCTTTTCTTGGGCCCCACTAAGAACATTTCTAGACCTTCCTATTATCTCCATATATCTCTCCTTTCCTCTTCTCCCTCCCCACACATACTTGTCAACCTTAATCCCTTCCCTTCAGCCTATCTCCTCTAAGGCAATGACCCTGGATTCCTTACTATCTTGAGTCCTTAAGTTGTACTCTCATTTCCTTGCAAGTCAATACATCACCAGAATAAAATCAATTAAATACCCTGTCCCCCCTTTTTAATTCCACATCACTCAGTTGTTTCAAAAAGGGTTGCAATGTCAGCCATCTCAGCTGCATGATATCTAAAGCTGTTCAACTTCACACACTGCTAAGACTTCCTTGGTCCCAGGGGTATAAATAAAACATTATCTGGGAATCCTGGTTGGTGATGACCTGCTTTCTGATACAGCGCATCAGAGAGAATAAGAAAGAAGTCACTACTCACTGCATGTCCCTATTTGTGCAATATGAAGGGGACAAAGAGATAGTAACAGTTCACATTTACATTGCATTTTAATGTTGATACTACTTCATTGATCTTTACAAAAACATTGATATGGGTACCATTATTCACATTTTGCAAATGACAAGGTAAATGACTTGTCTAGGATCACTCACCTAATAAGTAACTAAGGTCAGATTCAAACCCTGACTGAGCCCAGGGATCTGTCCTTTATGACACTGCCTCCCTTTTAATCCACAGTTCAAAAGGATATGTGCAGGGGCAAGAGAAGTGGTAATTTCAGCTTTCCAATGAATTGCAAGTGGTACTAAGAGTACATAGTCATCCAAACTCTGATTAATCAATCAATAAAAAATAACCCATGCTATAAAAAGAACAAAGGCAACAATAACCAATTATAACAATTAACATTTTTCTTAGGTTCAACATCATAACATTATAGATTTAGGACTATAAGAGGCATACAAATTCATTCAGCCCAATGCCAGAATTCTGCAGAGAAGAAAAACTAGGATCTAGAAAAGTTAAGAAGGTCTAACCTAAGTCCCAGTGTGGTAACTGGTAGAACTAATTATTGAATCCTTATCCTCTGACTTGAAATTCAATACTCTTTCCCCTATAACTCTCATACTACTTCCTTCTAAAGACTTGAGAGACATATTCTAATTGTTCTCTTTTTAAAATAATAATAACAATGACCACTAACATACATCTGTATAAATTTATTGTCTACAAAGCTCTTTATATATATTATCTCATTTCATCTCTAAAATAAAGCCTGAGAAGGATGTACTATTTTTATTCCCATTCTATGGACTAGGAAAAGGAGTTATGTAACATGAGTGATTTGCTCAGAATCATACATACCTCTAGTAGGTGACTACGGCAGAATCCAAACTCGGATTTTTCTGATTTCAAGTTCGGTAATACCTTCCTAGCTATTATCATTATCTAATTGTTTCTATGAATTTTTTGTTAATCAGTGGATGTAACCCAAATAGAGGTTGTTAGGAACAGACAATATTCCAGGTCTAGTTGCTGAGAGAGGTAGTGCAGAAAAAGATATAGATATACCAGAAACTGCAAGTATGCAGAATCCCCCCACGGCAAGCAGATAAGGAGAAGGATGCCCTGTTCTCCAGTGGGAATTCCAGCTCTATCCATAGTACTGTAACTTTTCCTATTGATGTAATAAATTTTATTTCTATCACAAAAGGAATTAATCCCTTATAGAAGGGAGGCAGAAAATTATTAATTAAATAGGCATTTTGATTAATCTTTTTCTTTTGTCTAAAACTTTTTTGGCTTATGTTTTATTTTGTTTGCTTATGCTCTGTAACATATGTCTACATATGTACAATATCAAATGCTCAAGACTTTATTGGGATTGCTGCTTGTGGGTTAAGGGACAAGGAGAACTCTCTAAGAGACAGCAAGAAAAAAAAGAAATTCAGAAGCCTCCATGTTTTTTCTGAGTTAGAGGAGGACCCAAAACAAATTGTAGATAAGTCTTCAAGACTGAAATCCAAAGCCAGAGCTTGAATCCTGGCCCTTCTACTTAAAACTATTACGATTGAAAGCAAGTCATTTTGCTTCTCACTTCAGGCTTCAGTTTGCCACAGAGGGTATAGGAGATGCAAAAATTATCTGAATTTGCAAAGGACTAGAAATTCTATTTCTTTTGCTAGGAAATTACCCAGTGACACAGGTTTACTTCTTTGAACATAAACATTTCATCTCCCATCTCAGTACTTTTGCAATGTCTTTTCCTTATGTCAAGAATGCTCTCCTTCCTTACCTCCACTTCTTATTTTCCTTGGCTTTTGTCAAGACTTCTAGTCAACTTCAACCTTCTTGAGGAGGAGTCTCCCACTCCCTCCACTCTCACCCCACCCAACCACTAAGTCCTTGCCCTTTCAGATACCCTCATATATAGTGTTTATCATTTCATATAGGTGTGAGGTGGTACCTCAGAGTTGTTTTAATTTGCATTTTTCTAATCAGTAGTGATAGAGAGCATTTTTTCATATGAATATAGATAGCTTTGATTTCTTTGTCTGAATTGTCATGTGACCATATATCAGTGGGGGAGTGGTTCTTATTTTTATAAATTTTTTAAATTTTACTCAGCTCTAGACTCAGTATATATTTGAGAAATGAGGCATTTACAACTGCCCTCCAAAAAAGTAAAAAAAAGAAAGAGAAATGAGGCATTTATCAGAGAAACTTGCTATAATTTTTTTTATATTACTTCATTGTCTACGATACCTTTTAGCAAAATGTAATTTCCTTGATCATCTCTTTCCATCATGTGTATTTTTGCTTTTGCTTTGTCTAAGATCTTACTTGCTACCCTGCATTCTTTACTTCAACTGAAGCATAACAGACTCTGTTCCAGTCCTTCATTTCAACTCTGAATGTGTCTTTCTGTACAGTGTGTCTTTTATACACGCATTGTTGAATTCTGGTTTACAATCCCTTCTGCTATCTGCTTCCACTGTGTGGGTTAGCTCATTCCATTCACATTCACAGTTATGATCACAAATTGTGCATTTCCCTCTATCCCATTTTCCTATGTTTATCCTTTGCTTTCTCTTTTTATCTCGTTCCTCCTCAAAAGTCTGTATTGCTTCTGACCCCTTCCACATCCAATCCACCATATTTTTAATTATCTCCCAGCCCCAATATCTCTTATCCCATTCCCTTCCTATATCCTTCTTGGATAAGATAGATTTTTATAACCAACTGAATGTGTGTATATATATTCTTCCCTCTACTGAGTGTGTGTGTGTGTGTGTGTGTGTGT
>NW_027187349.1:6252774-6471063 GCF_028583685.1 Petaurus breviceps papuanus
TATATATATATATATATATATATATATATATATATATATATATATATTCTTCCCTCTTTGAACAAATTACAGTGAGAGTGAGGTTCAAGTATTGTCCACCCCCATATCCCCTCCACTATAAAATCTTTTCCTTGCACATCTTATATGAGAAAATCTGTCCCATTCTATATCTCCCTTTCCCTGTCTCCCAGTGTATCCCTCTTTCACATCTCCATATTTTATCTGTGATCATTCCAACACAGTTCAGCTCACCCATATATTCTCTGTCTATGCAGACTACTCTTAATTGCTCTAATAATGATAAACTTCTTAGGAGTTCCATGTATCAACTACATGTACAACACAGAAATTTAAACAGTTTAACTCCATTATGATTATTCTTTCACGTTTACCTTTTTTTTTTAAAGCAATCTGTGTTAAGTAACTTGCTCAAGGTTACACGGCCAGTTATTTCTGGGTGGGTGCTAAGTATCTGAGCCCGGATTTGATCTCCAGGTCGTCCCAACACTGGAGCCGGTGCTCTTACTCACTGAGCCACCTGGCCGCCCTCACGTTTACCTTTTTATGCTTCTCTTGAATCTTCTTTTTGAATGTCAAATTTTCTGTTCAGTTCTGGTCTTTTCATCAGGGATGCTTGGAAATACTCTATTTTATTAAATATACAATTTTCCTCTGAAGGATTATACTCAGTTTTGCTTAGTAGGTGTTTCTTGGTTGTAATCCTAGCTCCTTTGCCCTCCACAATATTATATTCCAAGACCACTATTCCTTTAACATGGAAGCTATTAAATCTTATGTGATCCTGATTGTCCCTATTTGAATTTCATTTATTTTTCTACCTCCTTTCAAAAATTTTTCCTTGACCTGGGAGTCTGGAATTTGACTATAATATTCCAGGTAGTTTTCATTTTGGGACCTCTTTCAAAAGGTAATTAGTAGATTGTTTCTACAATTTCTAGTCTATCCTCTAGATTTAAGATGTAGGAGCAGTTTTCCTTTGCAACTTCTTTAAATGTTATGTATAGGTTCTTTTTAAAATCATACTTTCAGGTTGCCTAATAATTCTTAAATTTTCTCTCCTGGATCTATTTTCCAGGTCACTTGTTCTTCCAATTGGGGCATTTCACATTGTCTTCTTTTTTTTTTCATTCTTCTGACTTTGTTTTATTGTTTCTTGAACTCTCACGGTATCATTAGCCTCCACTTTCTCAATTCCAATATTTAAGGAATATTTTTATACAGTGAGCTTTTGTAGTATTTTTTTAATTGGCCAGTTTTGCTTTTTAAGCTTTCTTAAGGAGCTTTCGTCAGTGAATTTTTGTGCCTCTTTTACCATTAGGTCAATTCTGTTTTTTAATGTATTATTTTCTTCTGTATTGTTTTGTGGTTCTTTTACCAAGCACTCTTATTGCTTTCTTTAATTCTTCTATGAATTCTTACTGACCTTGGATTCATACCATTTTTTTTCTTTGAGGCTTTGCTTCATGTCATTGTCTTCTAAGTTTATGTCTTGGTCTTTCCTGACACTGTAGTAACTTTTTATAGTCAAGTTCTTTTTTTGGTGTTGTTTGCTCATTTTCCCAGCTTATTTCTTAACTTTGAATTTTATGTTAAAGTTAGGCTCTGCTCTCTATCTTAGGCTGGCGAGGCACTGTGCCAAGCTTCAGGCTTTTTTATGATATTGTTTTCAGATCTAGTTCTGGAGATCTGCTGTTTTCAAGGTGGTGTGATTCAGGGAGAGGTGTGGTCATGTTCTCCTGGTCAGTCTGTGCTCTGGTCTTTATCCTGGAAGGGCCATTGCTCCCCTACAGTTTCAAGAACTAGGACTCCTCTTGGCCCTGTAACTGTTACAAGGGTCCCTGCTCCCTTGTGATTGATTCCAAGAGCTCCTCTTGCTACTGACCTGTGATCAACAACTATTGATAAGTAAAAGAGTTGCCAATCAATGCTAGCTGTGTCCAGTACCAGCCAAAGCTCCTCTATAATCTCTTTCTGACCAGTTGTCTGACCCACTTAGAATCCCTGGACTGAAAGTTCTTAAAGCTGCTAATACTGCTATCCTGGCTGCCTCTAAGGCCCAGCACTGTGTTCCTCCAATTTTCTAGGTCACTGACCATCCCAGTGCTACAGACCACTCCTCCAGACCTCCTAAGTTGTCTTATGATGGCAAAATGTTTCCCTCTGACATTTTGTTGGCTCTGCCTCTCCAGAATTTGAATCATTATTTTAAAGTTGTTGGGGGAAGAGGAAGTTGGAAAAGTTCAGCTGGGTTCCAGCCTGTATTCTACCATCTTTGCCCTAGTTATGGAGAATACATGATGATATTTCAGTTTAGTTCTTGAGCCTACATCAGTGTACTTCCATTTACAAAAACAGCCACTTATAGTGACTGCATTATTAGAGCTTTAAAATAACTATTCATACTACAAGATACTGCATTGATGAATCAGTTTTGGGGAGGGGGGGATAGAGGCTTGCTGCCCTTAGTCAGAAAAACTGCTGCAAAGTCTGTCATTTACATTTCTATTTTTTCTCCTCCAACTAGAGAGTGCAACTGAGAGTAAGTAATAGGCAATTTTCTCTGTGGCTATAAATTAAGAAAAACAGTACAATCCTTATTCTTAAGGCGCTTACATTCTAACAGGCACACAGAAAATTGTAAAATATCACAGAATCACAGAATATGGAAATTGGTAGCAATTTCGGCAGCCAAAACATATGCCACAATCCCCAGCATCATATGCCCAACAAGGGCATGTCCAGACTCTGCTTTAAGGCCTCCAACGAGGTGTAACTCACTACCCTCCAGAGGTAATCCATTCTAATTCTGCAGAGTTCTAATTGTTAGAAAGTTCACCCTGATGCCAATTCGAAACTGTCCTCTTAGCAACTCCTATACATCAGTCTCAGTTCTGCTCTTTGGGGCAAAATGGAGAAAGTTTAATCTTTTCATGACAGCCTTTTAAATATTTAAAGACAGCTATCATGTTGCCCCCAACTTTTTTTTTAAGGTTAAAAATATCCAACTCCTTCAACCTATAAACATGCAGTACATTATAGACACAACCTTCTTTACTGTCCTTTTTGCTCTCCTCTGGAGGCTGTCCAACTAATCAATATTCTGCTTGAACTATGGCACCCAGAGTTGAGCAAAATACTCTGGGTAAAGTATGACAAGGGCTCAGTACAAAGCAATGATCACTTCCCTATTCCTGGACTCTTTTAATACAACATTAGCTTTTTTTAAGTTGACACATGATGCTGTTGACTCATTTTAGTTCAAACTGATAGTCTACAAACTGATAGATCTTTTCTTAGAACAAAGCTATTTGTGTCTCCCTCCTCCCATTATATTCTTATAAAGTTAGTTTTTTGGAGGTTCAAAACAGTTTGTAGATATGCACATGATGTTTGAGAGAAGAGAACATGTCTTATGTTAATAGTTTGATAAATAAAAGAATAAGGTTCCCAGGGGCACAATGGAATAGCAGCATAAAGTAAAATTTTTATATGACAGAGATTAAACTGATATGAAGTCAAGGGTTGGGGTGGGTATGAGAGTGGTGGCCATGAAAGGGAATTTCCACTTAGGCAAGTAATATGGGGGTCACAGCTCAACAGACTACCAAACCCTTCAAAGAAGCAAGGGAAATACTGATTTCATTACCAATTTCTAAGAAAAAGATAAAACAGTAGAAAGAAGAGCAAATACTTATTACCTAGACCTGCCAGATGGCCTAAGTAGGTGTCAAAGGAAATAGGGACTTGGCTGATTACAGAAGGGTGAAGTTTTTTGGAAATGTTTTCAAGTCAAGTCAATTCTACCCTAACATTCACTCCAATGTTGAGTTTACCCTGGGTTTGCCAGGAAACTGATGTAGCTCTGATTCTAGCACAGATTCTATACAAGTCAAGAGTAGCTAATGTTCCTGCTTAAGAGTGGCATTTAAGACAGGTAAGCACTTAATTCATACCCCAACACTATCATGGTAAGTTGAGAGAGAATAATACTAAAATGGTACCCAGAGTATACATCAAAAGAAAATGTGTAATTAATAGAAAATGGGATTTTGTTTTGATGGCTTACAATAAAATTTCTTTTTTTTTTTGAAAGGGGGAAGGCAGGGGAATTGAGGTTAAGTGACTTGCCCAAGGTCACATCGAGGTCAGATTTGAACTCAGGTCCTCCTGACCCCAGGGCCGGTGCTCTATTCACTGTGCCACTTAACCACCCCCACAATAAAATTTCAACAAATTAAAATGCTTTGGGGTAAAAGAGGTATATTAGTTAACTGTCATGTTTAACTCTGCATTAACCAGAAATTTTTTTTAATCCACAGGGATAAAAATCTTCCAAAACAGCATTAGTTTACTTTCTTGCCTTAAGAGAATGCAGTATAGCAAACACAATGCTTCATTTACATTTTAAGATCCTACAATATCACAGAATTATGGGATATTAGAGTTGAAAGGAAACTTACAATGTCCAATGCTCTCATTTTTACAAATTAATGAAGCTAAGGTCTAAAGACTCATAAAGTGAATCTGTGATCTAACCAAAGAAAAGCAGCATAAGTTATATGGGAAGAAGATGGCAGAGCTAGGACCCAGCCAAGTGTTTTGACTCTCAGTATACAATGCTGTCCTTCTCCCTACTCTAACCCTACCTATGTATGCATCAAGGTTTGGGTAAAGTTCTAAAACTATATGTAGAGTCACACAATCATAGCATTAAAAGCAATCTATCATTTAGTTCAAAAAGTTATTTAATTCAATCCATGACTATTCTAGGTCTTACCTATTTCACCCTCCTCTGAAGTGCTAGAGCATTTAAAATGCAGTACCATGTAATTCACCACCCATGTATGTATTTTCATGTGCTATCTGATACTGTTTTAGATCCCTCGATCCTTATTCCCCAACTATAGTGTAAGGTCCTTATGGACAGGGGCCATATCTTACTCTTTCCCCCTATCTCCTAGAGTGTCTAAGACCAAGTAGTGATCAATATATAGTTGATGGTTGATTGAATGAATTCGTTTAGGGGCAATCAGCCAAATAAGCTGGTAGAGAGACTGGAAATTCAAAACTGCCGACTGCCCATGATCAGTATTCTTTTTTTTTTTTTACCTATACCCTAACCCACTCTTTCTTCCAGGTAATTCATAACTAGACAGGGGGTTTATAAAAACAGCAGGGATGACAGAATAAATATCAGTTTGACTGTAATGTTTTGCTAATATACAATGTATAGATTGAAATAAATCTATTGTCATTTCAGGACAAAGAATGAAGATTGCCTTCTTTAATAATTTTCTTACTTCAGCTTATTTTATTCTAATAATAGAGTGCCAGGGAAAATAGTTAATTAAGTCTTGTAGTTTGTTGAGTTCCAGTTAATTAAGATTTTATTTCATATACATTCACAAAATTCAAGGAAACCATGAATGAAGCTATTTTCTTGAAGTATTTTTACTTGGTTCAAGTACTTAATCAAGGGGGTTAGGGTCCTGTCAGAATATTTTTTCAGCATAGTCTAAATTAAAATGATAAACTGTAGGAGAATCGTATCATAGAAAAGTAAATTTGTACATGTTTGCATGAAAAACTTGTACATTCTTGGTGATGGCTTCTACATAATGGGGACATCGATTCTAAGACAAAAATAGGTCCACTAAGGCAGTTGAATATGACGTTGACTCTTTATCATTGTCAGAAATGACGAAAAACTTGTTTCACTACTTACGAAGACACAAAAATTGACAATATTAGTCAAGTACAGAAAAAGAGGAAATGATACCCCGATGTATTTATAATTTCAGATTGTTTTAGATTTAATATTTAATGCAACCTTCAGTAAACAATAAAATCTAATATAAAGCTGTTATACCCTATCTACATTAGTAACAGATATTAGGATTCTGGGGAAGTATGGATATCAGTCATATTTGTTGTATTTTCAAAACTGCATCCAAAGTGACAGTTACCTTGGAGCCTTTCTGTAATGCTGTCCCCTTAGGATCCATCCAGTTGGAATGTTTTATTGATAAAACTGCTTTATTACAAGGCATTTTGGCACTTCATTAAACCTCCATACAAAGGGCATAAGAGCAACTTTAAAAAAATGTCTTTCACTATATGGAATAATAGTGTTACAGTTAGATTGCAGATTATCAGTTTTTCATCTTTGGGGAAAGTACAATGATGTCCATTCATCTAAAAAATAATATTCCATGTATACTGTTCTTTGGATTAAGTGTTGATCCATTCTCTTTTAGGAACCTAAAGCAAGCAGCAATGGAATTGGTTTGGTATTGGGTAACCTAGCTTGGTATCTCATAACATTTTTACACAAAATTGGCAAAAAATAACGTGCAAATAATAATCTCTCTGCCCCTCTTTCTTTCCCCCTCTCTTTCACACACACCCATACCTACTTCCACACACACACACACATACCCACACTCACACATACAGTGTTTCAAAAGTCTTAGTGTATTTTGGGATACCTGTATTTGAATTTTCACATAACTAGCCAATGAGATTATTTTAATAATTATGTAAAAATAAGATGTATATTTTCTTACTAAGTTAATTTTAATTTTTCATTAAAAATATATAACTGCCATCTGGAAATAGAGAAGACTGATAATTCTGACACGACTTGAAAAAAAATACCTATGAATTATAACCCCAATCATACTTGTGTGAGGCATGGAACCAGGTGCTATGAATGAAGGGGAAAAACAAACAAACAAAAGTAGTTTCCATGCCCTTGAGGAACTTCCATTTTATTAGTGTAGAGAGGGGAAGAGAGGACACTACATATACACAGATAGTTAAATACAAAATATGTTCTAAATAATAAAAGTAATTCCAAAAGGTAGAGAGCGTTAGCAACTGGATGGAAACAGGAAATGCCTCTGTTAGAGGCAGCACCTGAGCTATCTACATATGATATTTTAAAGCTACTTTGCAGGGGGGTGGGGGGGAACATGTCTCAGAATAAATGGCAGAAATATATCAAATGATAGTTGAAGCAGTAAATTCATTAGTAAATTGGTATTTTATACTTTATTCTACAGTATACTTCATTCTAAAGTATTCTATACTTAAAATATTTGGTTTATTGGCTATATCATGGCTTGAACTCATCTCCTTTAACCCCTGGTATCCAATTTGCATGTTTGTGCTTTTCCTACAAGTCCAATACTGAAGTTATTAAAGCTACTCAGAATCTGGAAGTGGATGAACAAATAAACATATGAAAATCATTTTTGCATAAAGCTTCTATTACAACTAAAGATTAAATTTGCCTCAATGTTAATAGCAAGGGAAAAACAAATAGCAACTTCAAGAATTTGGTTCCTTTTATATTCTTCCTGCAGAAATAATGACCTGTTAGCTGTGTGAGTCCTTTATGTTTTGCTTGCAGCTCTACGTGGGGCATACTGGTTAAAATGAGAAGACAGACAAATCCATGTTCAAGAAACTATATTCAGGAAAACTCCCATAAGTTTCTGTTGTTTCTTCTTTATGTACCAGAAACACCTAGCACAATGTCTGGCATATGGCAGAAATATAATAAAGATTTACTGAATTGAATTGAAGAGGACAACATACAAATTTCTCTTTCTGGCATTTAAAATCCTTCACAGTCTGGTTCTGGTCTACCATTCCAGACTGATTTCACATGACTCTCTTACGCACTCAGTGTTCTAGCCAAAATACCTTCTTGTTATTCCTGATATATAAAATTCCATCTGCTACATGGAATAGCCTTTGAATACAAGCAGAGTTCTTTATTATTTAAACTGAACTCAGGTCACACTCCAGCTTCCCTTATTACTTACTGCCATTTCCTACAGCTTTATCCATTCTCAATGCTGATAGCGACAAAGGCAGCTTGCACCATCCCAGCACTATAATCACATAATAAAACCATCCATGATGTTACTTCGGTTAATGGTCTTCTCTGGTCTTACTAAAGCACAGCTGTCTTTCTGTGGAATTAGTTTTTTTTTTCCTTGGACCTAGCTACAAGATTTCTACCACCTTGTTTCTAAATGTTCTACATTTAGTTACATCCCAATGCGAAGCATCAAGTCTCCTGACTTTCTGGCTTCTTGAACTTGTTTAGATCCCTGAGTTCTCAGCATCCCTCTTTCTCTGCCCTTGCTGAGATTGTTCCCCATGTTGGATTTCCCTCACTCCTCATTTCCACTCTTCCTTCAAGTTCTATTATCTCCTGCATGATACCTGTCCTGATGTTTCCATTTCTACCACCTTGTCTAATAACATTACATATGTTTTACAGCGATTTTTCTGGGCACATTATTTCTCCTAAGCAAACTGCAAGATTCTTGAGGGCAAAGGATGTTTTATTTTTCCCTTTTCCTCAGCACTCAGCAGAATGCCATGTATGTTGTAAGTACTTAATAAATTGTTTTTGAGTGAATATATCCACCTCATATCGTAGATTTTCACCCCTTACCATTCTTTTTACTATCTTTCCACGCCTGTATTTGTCTCCAGCAAACCACAAAAACCTTTGTGAGAATAGAATTTTATACCTGGAAGGGATTCCAGCAGACATTTACTCTTACCCAAACATGAAATGAATTCTTGATATATCCTACCTAACAAGAGGTTGTCCAACTTCTACTTCAAGTATTTCAAAAACCAAAAATAAGATTGACTGATTATATTTTGACAGCTAAGAAACAATCCCTGGTATGTGTTATTCCTGAATTTGTCTTCCACATACAGTCAAACCACTAATGTTTTACAGCAAAGCTAAAGTGCAAAGGTAAAATAAAAAATAACACCAAGAAAAATATATGGCATGCTTATAAGACAACTCCAACTTAATCTATTTAAATGAGATATTAAAATGGGAAACAGATAGAGGAAAAGACATTATTATTGGTTAGAAAAATGTCACATATGTGTCAAACATTTAAATCAATTACCATAACAAGAATACCAAAAGATCTTTAACGATGCCTTAACAGTTGACTTACTTGCCAAGAAGAGAGGGCAGCTATGAGTAATGCTGCTTTAGAATACAAACTCATTTGTAAAATCTTATGTAGAAGAAAGGTAGAAAGTTGACCATTACTCCCTCATAAGAAACATTGAAACAATGAAGTGAATAAACCTACTTAAAGAAGCTTGGTGAAAGAATCATCTTAGTGAAGTCATACTGGTAGAACTTGGGAAAGATACAGGAATGAGGACAACAAGGAAGAATATAAATGATTTACATAAATTTATTTTATATTAAAGTCTTTTCACCATCCTGAATAGTAGAGTCACAATATTTGAACACTAACATCCCAGTCCCAGAATGGCTTCTAGAAGAGCTAAAAATGTTAAGAAGACAAACAAATGTATGAGGAGTAGCTTAATTTTACACAGAAGACATCTGGATGGAAACTATACAATTTCAATGTTGTTGATGGATCAATATTTAAGGAATCTAAAGGAGGACAAGTTACTAAAGCTGTGGAATAAATATCATATCTTATTATTACTCCCCCAGAAGTCGACCTGTCAAAAAGTAATAACTATCAAGCTATACGTACACTTTCTCATATACATAAACTACATAACCAGAATAGTTTACACATCCATTTACAACACCCTTTATTTGGAAAAAAAAACAAACCAGAAAACACCAGGCAACTTGTTACAGATGATATATTACAACGGACTACATGTCCACAAAACAACTGAAAGATGTAGGGTATTCAAGATTCCACTATGTTTATGATTTGTTAACTACAAAAAAGGAATCGATTTGTTATAGCAAAAGAAATTAGGAAGTTAGGAAGACCTGAGTTCAAATCTAGCCCCAGACACTTAAATAGTTGTTTGACCCTTGGCAAAGCACTAAACTTCTATCTCAGTTTCTTCATCTATAAAATGGGGATAATAATAGCACTCTCCCCTCCCAGGGCTTTTGTGAAGAGCATTTTAGATAATATTTGTAAAGTACTTGCCACGGTTCCTGGCATATGATGTTGCATAAATGCTTAAAATAATGGGCAGCTAGGCGGCACAGTGGATAGAGTACCAGGCCTGGAGTCAGGAAGGCCTCAGTTCAAATAAGGCCACAGACACTTACTAGATATATGACCCATGGCAAGTCACTTGCTTCAATTCCTCACCTATAATACAAACTAGAGAAGGAAATGGCAAACAGCTCTCCCAAGAAAACCCCAAATGGGGTCATGAAGAATCAGATATGATTGACATGACTGAAACAATGAGTGAATAAATGCTTATTCCCCTCTTCTTCCTATCTATATATATGAAAAATTATACAAAATTTCTTGAAAAACCAATAAGAATAGACAGAACTTTGACTGGTGGCCCTTTGATCATTACTACTGAACAAAAAATAAAAAGGAGAGCCTGTGCTTGCCAAAGGTTTTCATTGCTTCATGGAAAAGATCAGGGCAGGGTCCAAGTTGAACAGCAATTCTTTATAAATAGTGACACACTCCAGATGCTCCTATGTGCAGATGACACTGGAATGACTGCATTAATCATTGAAACAATGCAGAGTCTCCTAAATGAGATCCATAATCACTGAAAAGATTTGGCCTAAATATCCTAAATATAAAAAATTACACAAGTATATCTTGAATATCTTTAATTCAAGCTAGGTATTACAATTGAATTGATTATATTTGTAGCTTACCCATAGCATACACATATATAGGTATATATAGACACAGATACACATATATATGTGAATATATATGTATATATGACTGTCATCTGTCCACCTGTCTACTTAGCATACCCACCATGTACTCATTGTTGTCCTTTGAATCTAGCTCAATTCTTCATATATTATTTTCCATGATCTTCAACCATTCGATACCATGAATAATACTGATATTAAAAAATCAGAGACAAGAAAAGATCTTGGACAGATACTGCAAACAGACAATGAGTTGAGGTCATAATTGAAGAGGAGGAAGACATTGGACTAGATTTTCTTTGGGAAACCACAAAATAGTTTTGATGACCTTGACCTTCCCTCTGAGACAAAGGCCCCTTTTATGCCAGTATTATTTTAGTGATAATAACATGATATTTGAGAAAAAATGGAGGTAAGGATCACTCAAAGGGCATCAACGAGATGCACAGTGGGCATTATAATGAAAAAATCACAGGGAGAAGTTGTGTAAAGGTTATCATGAATACATATGGTTATAGAAGAAGATTAGCTAGTCACATGGAGATGGTAAGAGATAGGCAATGGAAGCCTCTGTTCTAAGAAGAGAAATTGAGGAAAGCACTCAGGATGTAAGACATAGACAAGGATCATCCAGGAGGAGCAGGATGGGTTGTGGTTTTCATTTTGGAGGAAATATTCACATCAATGAGATCATAGGAGTATTAGAGTTTTTCTGGTAATGATGATAATTCTTGAGTTGTAGAAAATAGTATAGAATGGTTAAAAATGAGCTGAAACAAACAATAAGTAGTAATGATGACAGCTTGCATTTCTAGCATACTTCAAGGCTTATAAAACACTGAACACATTTTATTTCATTTGATCTTCATAAGAGCACCTAAGATACACATTATTGCTATTCCTCTTTTAAGAAACAAGGAAAATAATGCTGAAGAAAGTTAAGTGACTTGTCCAGGGTCACACTACTAGTAAATATTTGGGGAAGGATTTACATTCTGGTCTTTCTGAATTCAACTCCTGTGCTATATTCACTATGTCATCAATTTAGCTGCCTCATAAAGGATGCAATTAGGGTAAATATCAGTAACTGCCCAATATTATCACAATCAGATAAGCTAAATTCCAAAGTAATGAAAGAACTAGTGGATGTGCCATTTCCAGTGATAACTGGAATATGGAGATATGGAGAATAGAAGAGGTTCCATATTAATTTATTTGCTTTTTTGACTAGATCAAAAGATTAGGGGAATACTATAGACATGCCTTACCTAGATTATAGCAAATTATTTGATAAAAATAAACACACTATCCTTGAGGACAATGACCTAGATCAATCACAGTATAGTCAGGAGCATTTGCAACTGACTGGACCCCAAAGTAGTTTTATGACAACTAGGAGAGGTTGTTTTTTTTTTTAGCAGTGTGCCATGTCTTCTTGCTTCAAAAACTGTATCACTGAATTCAATAAAGTTTCAGATGAATTATTTACCAGTTTTTCAGATGAAACAAATATAGGTGGGCTGGTTAAGATGTTGTATGGCAGAAATCAAAAAGATTTCAATAGGCTAGAAGGATAGGCTGAACATGTCTAGAATTTGCTCTTTAATTATCTCTACCTCCTAAAACTCCTTGCTCCATTCAAAGCTCAGATCAGGTCAAAAAGCATTTCCCATTTTCCCCAGTTGCCAGTGCTTTCAGAAAATTATTACATATTTACTTGTTCTGTATTTTATATTTACTGATATGATCATCTAAAAAGAATTTAAGTTCCTTGAGGGTAGAAAATGTGATTTGTTACACTTTAGGCAATTAATAAATGCTTTTTTGAATGAATGGAAGAAATATAATGAAATGTAATCATAATAAATAAAATAATAATAATGGATTTGGGGTAAAAAGAACTTTTAAGTAAAAAAGAACTTTTAAGTGGCTAAATAATAGTTTATGGGGAAAATAATCTCTGCATTTTATCAGAGTCTGAGTTCACCAACTCAGTGACATTACATGTTGGCCAAAAAAGCTTTTGTGATTACATTACAAAAAGGAAGGCACAGGAGAAAGGATTTTATAGACCCAATATATTTTGCCCTGGTCAAGAAACACTGAGATGCAGACTGACAAACTAAAGAGCATAAAGAAAAAGGTGACACGGCAATAAGAAAAAATAATAATCCTGCTATATAAGGATTGGTAGAAGGTACTGGTGGGTTATTAGCCTGCAGAAGAAAAGTCTTCAGGATGACTTGTCTTCAAGCACTCGAAGGATTATTATGTGTAAGAGGGATTATACTTGTTCTATTCAGAGTATATAGAAAGTAATCTAATAAGGGAGGGCACTAGCATATATAGGAGATGGGAAAGGCCTTCTTCCAAAGGAGGAATTTGAACTAAGCATTGAAGGAAGTCAGGAGAACTAAGAGACAGACAATCCAGGTGTCAACAACAACCAGGGTAAAATCATGGAGAATCACACCAGATACATCAATTAGGCCAATATGGCTGGATTACAGAGTACATAGAAAAGAGCAGGTGTAAGAAGATAGAAAGGAAAAGTTTGTAAAGATCTATAAATGAGTTCATATTTGATTTTTGCATTAATATGGAGCTGTAAGGGGGATAAGGGGTGAGCTGGCATGGTCAGACTTATGCTTTGGAAAAACCACCTTGGCAGTTCAACAAAGAGAATGGAGGAGGGAAAGATAGGGTAAAAGACTAGTCAGAAGGTCACTGCATTAATTCAGGTGAGTTGTGATGAGCAGCTGAATTAGGATGATGGCTGAGTGATAATAAAGAAGGAATATAAGAGATGCGATTGTAGAAAATGATGAGATCTGGCCATGCATTGGATATGGAACATGAGTGAGGCTCCAGGATAATGGTACTGCTTTTGACAGTAATAGTAATAATATTGGAAAGAAGGGAGGGTTTGGGGCAAAAGATGATTAGTTCTGTTTTAGACACATTGAGCTTGAGATGCCTGAAAAACATCTAGTTCAAGATGTTCGAAATGTTAGGGATAAAGTGTTGGAATGCAGGAGAACAATTAGGGATACAAACATTTATATATTAAATTATGTATTATTAAAGTTAAAATATATAGCCATATAAATTATCTACATAGAGATAATGACTGAACTCACAAGAACTGATGAGATCACCAAGTAAGATAGAATAGAGAGAAAGGGGAATAGCATCCAGGACAGAACCTTTGGGAATAACCATAATTAATGGGAGTGGCATGAACATCCAGCAAAGGAGAATGAAAAAAGGAAGTCACATAGGTAGGAGGAGAATCAAGAGAAAACAAGGTTACAAAACCTGGAGAGGAGAGGAGAGAAGATTCAGGAAGAGAATGGGATCGGCTATGTCAAAGGGTGCAGAGAGATCAAGAAGGATGAGGGTCAAAAAAAGACTATTAGATTAGGCAACTAAGAGATACTGGTGACTTTGGAGAGGACAATTGTAGTTTAATGAGAGGTCAGAAGCCAGACTGCATAGGATTAAGAAGGGGGCAAAAGGAAGAGATATGTTAGCATGTCGTGTAGATGGTTTTTTTCAAGTATATCCAAGATGGGGAACAGAAGTAAAAGAGGATGGATAGTGGAGATGTGAGGATCAAATTAGGTTTTTTATTTTTGTTTGAGAGGCATGAGAATTTGTAAGTAGCAAGCAAGGAGCCAGTAGATAGGGAGAGATTGAAAATTTGTCCAGGAGCAGGGATGATAGAGGTTACAATCTGATAAAGAAGAGATCTGAAGAGAGGAAAGTAGAGGTGATGATTTTTTTCAAAAAGAAGGGTAATCTCTTCATACAAGATCAGAGGAAAGGACCATATATTGGGGGAAGCTATCTGAGCAAGGTGAAATGAGGAGAAAGGGAGAAATGAGAATGGCCTCAATTTTTCTGGTGAAACATGGTATCAGGTCATCAGCAGGTAGAGTTGGCAGAAGAGGCATACTGAAAGTCTTGAGGAGATATGAGATTTGGAAGATGGATATTACTGCTACAATTATCTCCATTTCTCAGAAAAAGAAGAAGGCTCTGAGTTAAGTGGGATGCAGAGGCGAGAGTCAAATCCAGGTCATCTGATTTTAAGCTCAGTATCTTTCCACTATTCAATGCTTCCTTTATCAGAGCCACAACATAGATACACTCTATTTTGACAAGGATTGAATTTACTACAGTAATCAGAAAGCAAAAAAAAATATTTATAGCTAACTTTACATATAAATGAGTGCTTTTAAAATACTTTCATTTTTGTTTCCTTGTGAAATAAACTAAAAATCTTTGTAATCATGTTTTTATTTTTCATTGGGTTGAACAACATTATTTTTTACAAACCGCTCAAAGATAAACCACAATCCCATCTCATCTGAATAATCATAAATTCTGATTTAGTGGCATCCTAATTAATTATGTTTTACTGTAATATAAGATTTACTAATCCAGCAATAGAGCTTGCCCACAGATCTTGACAGTTATGCTTAGTACTTTTTAGGCTAAAAGATACAAAAAAAAAAACTATCTAAAAACAGTTCAATGTCAGTTTCAATGTGTTTACTGGCCCTAGGAAAGAAAGTTCCAAGATTAGCATTCTTGTAAAAATAAAAACTATAAGACATTTTGTGGGGTTTCCAAATTATGCTAGGGAGAATAAAATCAGGCTTTGGATTAATAGCACTGTTTGAGCACAATGGGGTAAAAATGGTGGCATAGTGAATAGAGAGCACTGAGCCCAAAGAGCATAAGACTCATCTTCCCGAGTTTAAATATAGCCTCCGACAACTACTAACTGTGTGACCTTAAGAAGCCATTTAACCCTGTTTCCCTCAAATTCCTCATCTATAAAATGAATTGGAGGAGGAAATGGCAAACCACTCCCGTATCTTTGCCAAGAAAATCCCTAATGGGGTCAAGAAGAGTTGGAACACCACTGAAAAACTGGAGCATATTTATCCAATCTGAGTGATCATTCTGAAGAAAGTCACCATCTACACAATCTTTTTTTTCTTAGTGAACATGTATAAATATGATTTGATCTTGTTTGAACCTCACTATTCTGTGAAATTGTGCAGAACAAAAATGAAAGCAATGCAAGAGAAAATGGGATAATAAAACAACATACAATTTTTCTAGAAAGGATGTTAAATGAGAAGTAGAAAATACATTACTTTATCATTTAAGTAAAACCTTAAATAGATCACAGATACTGAACTTGAAGTGCACCACATGTTGCTCAAAAAAATATCATCTTTGTCGGGTATTTCAAAGACTTTGAGTTGATGAGCAACACCTCTTTAGATAAGGCAGAACATCACCAAAATGTAACTCTCCAAAGAAAGAAATGAAGACAATCAATGGCTTCACAGCAAAATTAGTGTGCCCAATAATCTTAAATTAGTAGAATAAATTTCAATTTCATTATAGTACTTCTTGCTCTCATAACATTTCCATTAAGAATCTGAAATAGAAAGGTTTTATCAAAAATAAAAAATTTCCCTTAAAGTCAAGCTTTTAACATTTCAAATTTCAGGGAAACAATGATCATTGAATCGTATATATTTTAGAGTTGTAAAGGCTCTTAGAAAGTTTCTAATTGAAACCTTTCTTTTTTCTAGATGATGTAACTAAGGACCGAGAAAGGTTATACTGTGAGTTCCTTGAAAATAGCAGTGATCTTTTGTCTTTCTTTGTATTTCTGGTACTTAGCACAATGCCTGGCAGAGTGTAGGTACTTAATAAGTATTTACAGACTCATGGACAACTTGCTCAAGGTAAACACAAATAAAAACTGTCGAAATTAGGATTAAAATCCAAGTATTCTGCCTACAAAATCCAATGTTCTTTTCCCTACACTGAGCTTTCTTCTGCACTTAAGTAGAAAGTCTTAGAGAAGATGTGATCCAAATACAAACTGCTGGTAATATTGTATGCATTATTTGTTCTAACACAAAATTAAAATAAAGTACAGAATGTCTTGACTAAGATGAATGTTTTTAATACTGATTGACAAATGAATGACTTTAAATTCACACAACTATTTGAATGTTCCAAGAGTAACCTAAGATGTAATGCACATAATAATTGAAAAAAACTGTGAAAAAATGATGAAATCAATTAATTTTACCTTTAAGATGATGAGTTTATCTAATTTCAGGGTGGATATAGTCTAGCAGTCCTACTATTTCTTCCTCACCCTTCTAAAGAAATCAACCATATCTCCACAATACTCAAAAATGAATCAAAACACTTCTTTTAAGCTCAAGCTCCTACAAGGGTCCTATATGAGGGCTAGCTGATGGACCTTTCATGTTATGAGAGCTGTAGGAAAGAAATTTCTAGTTTTAGGCTAGAAATTACAGCTGGAAGTCTAGTTTGTATAGGGAGGAATAAATCTTCAGACTGAAGCCAAAATCAGAAAATGGAGCATGAAATTGAGCTGGTGAACATGAGAAAAGTCAGGTTTTGAGTAAAGAGACTCTGGTCAGAAGTCAGGGGTCCAAGGCAGGCAGCAGATATAGGGCCAGGGAAGTTTAGTACTTAAAAGTCAATGGTCAGTATCTAAGAGTTTAAACCTAGGAGAAGGACATAACTACAGGTTTGGTCATAATATATGGACAGATGAGAATAGGGTAGTTCAAGCAGAAGATAATAGGAAAAGATGAAATTCAGTTTAGGCAGTTGAAATCCTCAACAGCTGAAACAGAGTTTACATAGAGAGTTGTAAATATACCATATATACTCTAGTATTATTTTTGTAATGTTGTCAAAGTGGCAGCTCCAACATTGCCTAGTTGATTGACTTTGGGAAAGTCATTTAACTTTTCTCATTCTCCTAACTGTAATGTAGCATGCCTTTAAGTGGTAGAGACCGGTGTGGTCATGTAATGGGGGACTGGTTTGCATTGTTATTGAGCATTCTGGCATGTGAAGTCTCTTGCTCCCTGGCCAAGGTTTAACCAGGCAGTTTTGGTAGTGGTGGTGGATGGTGGTGGGGAGCCCACATCAGTGTTGAACTGGAGAGACATGAGCTGGAGAGGGAGAAAAAGGAGGTAGGACTTTCCCATCCTGGTGGCAAAAGAAGCAATAGCAGTAGAATTGGAGAAAGAAGAGTGAGACGATACTGGTCATGGCCAGGCTCTGCTATTCTTTGTTCACTAGACACAGAACAGCAAGCAGAGTGTGTGTGAGATAAGCCAAAGAGTTAAGAATCCAGGCAAAAGATTTAATCCCAAAGCTTCCTATTCTTTTCACTTTGTTGTTTTTTTAACTTTTGTGATGGTATCCCCCCACCCCTTAGATTGATTCCTTTAGATAAAGGATTTGTTCTTAATTATCTTATGGGGATGGCTCTGTTGCAGTGGGGGGAGCGTGGCAGTAGAAGAGCAAAAGATATGCTTTGGTTGTTTAGCTCACCAAGCAAAAATAGCTGGGACCTCTCATTCTGGTCTGGTGATTAAAAATGCCACCTGGGAGGCAGATCTAAATCATTATTGATTTGATTTTACTTTTACTAACAACTTGATAAATCCCATAATAGGCTGAGAACATCAAAATGGAGTCTAGGGTTATCTTTGCTTCCTAGACAGAGTATGTTGTGGAATCCTAGTTAGTGCCTAAATGTCTCTCTCCTTCAGAGAGTAAGACAGGGTTGGGGAGGGGAAATCACAGAGGAGAAGAAAAGAGTAAGTCCTACCCTAAGCCAACCCTCTTAGGCAGAGACAGAGTAACCCGTCTCTGATTTTCACTGATGATTTTCATTCTATCCCTCTGTGTTTGGAAGCAGACTATATGGAGAACATAGACAGCTGTCCAACGAAGTGACACCTGATGGTTATATGAATCACTGGGGGGGGTGGGGGAGTGGCTAGGTGGCGCAGTGAATAGAGCACTGGCCCTGGAGTCAGAGGACCTGAGTTCAAATCCGACCTCAGACATTTAACACAAAAAACTGCTGTGTGACCTTGGGCAAGACACTTAATCCCAATTGCCTTGCCTTCCCCCCTCCAAAAAGCAAAAAGCAAAATCTAAAAAAAAGGGTATCGATAACAAACTGTCCTTGTGTTAGATCTCTTTCTCCTTTGTACGCTTCTGTTTTCCTGTAGTCACTGAAACTTGGCCCCTCTCCCTAAGCCCCAAGGTATTTCCAATTTGGTCATCTTCTACTTGTGAATGCTCCTCTCATGACAACTGGTCAGGGAGAGGTGTAGCACTTGTCATTCCTCCTCTTTACCACTTCCAGATCTTTCATGGTCAACAATCCCTCAGTAAGTTCTCCTTTTAGTTATATTCCATCAAGATTTATCATCTAATCCATATCCTGGCAACAGTAACCAGAACACAGCCTATCTCGTTTCCTTTCTCAAATAATTTCTCAAATAATTCAGAATCTTGCTCACAAACCCTATTCTTACACTTGGGTCATCAATATACATGTTGACAACCCCTTAAAAAGTCAGGCCTCCCACTTCATCAACCCCTTCAATTCCCACAATGCTCTCCAGCATAATTTAGCTACATAAAAGGATGGACATACCCTTAAATTCATGCAACACTCAGAAGACTTCCATGGTCAGAGTCCTAAAGTTCCTTTACCTGACCTTAACCTCTTGTCTTTCCATCCTTCAGTATGCCTCATTATATCTAAATCTATTCTTTCTTGTCACTTCAAGCACCCTTCACTCTTCCTTTCTTTGATTTTCTAGTCTATCACCCTGGCTACACTTTCAGGACTTCAAATTTTTGGCTAGCTGACCCATTCAATTTTCTACTGTGCTCCATCCTTTAACCTCTTGTCCCCTTTTCCAGTTGATGTAATCTGTCTAATCACTGTCTAAACCCGAATAGATAGGATTCTAACCATCTTGCCTTTTCTCTTCCTATTTATAATCTGAAGTAGAACAACAAATATGCTGAACTGGGCCCCATACAAATTTATGTTATCTGATTTCCACTGGTGATTGTTTTGCTTTTGCTTGATGAATTCCTTTTGTATTCTCTAGAGCATCTTTTTTAAAACGTCTTTTGTCTCCTCAAGACCTAGAATATAAGAATATTAAAATAGAATATAAACTCCTTGAGGGCAGGAACTATTTGACTTTTGTCTTTATATCAACAGTCCTTAACAGAGTGCCTGGCACATAGTAAGCGATTAACAAATGCTTACTGACTGACTGGCCATGCCATCCACTCCTCCCTTATATCTTCCATTTTACTGTCTAAATTAAGTGGTCTGTGAGGAGCTCCTTTTTTCTTCATATTTGTACCCTATGTTCCTCAACATCTTCCACCATTCTCTTGTTGCAAGGAAGAATAGGTTTAGAGCCAGGAGGGGCATAAAAGGTCATCTAGTCCAATCCTCTTCCTTTTACAGATAAGGAAGGTAAGGCTGAGAAGTGAAATGACTTTTCCCAAGTCATACAGCTAGTAAGTGCCAGAGTCAAGATTTGAATCCAAGGTTTTATGATTCCAAAGCTAGGACAATTTTCACCATTCCATGTTGCTTATCTCAAAGGAAGAGGTAGTCTTTTCTCCTTACCTAGGACAAGCCCTGTATCCTTGATCTTATCCTCCTTTGATTCACTTGTAAGCTAGATCCTTCAATCATGCCAATCTTTCCCATTTTCAATCTCTACTGGAAGGGCAATTATTTTTTTGTTGTTGTTTTTTTTCTTTTTGGAGGGGGCAATGCAGGGCAACTGGGGTTAAGTGAGTTGCCCAAGGTCACACGGCTAGTAAGTGTTAAGTGTCTGAGGCTGGATTTGAACTCAGGTCCTCCTGACTCCCGGGCCAGTGCTCTATTCACTGTGCCACCCAGCCGCCCCTTATTAAGCACCTACTACATGCCAGGCACAGTGCTAAGTGCTTTTTATAAATATTCTTTCATTTGAGAGACTTACAATTCAGGGAGCTTAGTCTACACTCTATATTATAAAATAATGATCTCTATTTTATAAATAATGGCAGCTAGATGGCCCAGCGAATAGAACCTAACCTCTAGGGTATGGCATCAGGAAGACGCATCTTCCTGAATACAAATCCAGCATCAGGCACTTACTAGCTGGGTGACTCTGAGCAAGTCACATAACTCTTCCTGCCTCGGTTTCCTCACCTGTAAGAGATGATCTGGACAAGAACAACAACAAACTTTATAGTTGAGGAAACTTATGCAGACAGAGGTTAAGTGATTTGCCCAGGATCACACAGTTAGCTACTGCCAGAGGTTGACATTGAACTCAGGTCCTCTTGATTCCAGACCCAAAACTCTATCCACTGGTCTACTTAACAATCTCCACCAACTGACTTCTTTTCTATTGCTCACAAACATGCACAAATCTTACAGTCCTGGGAAACCTTCACTTAATCCTACCATCTCAACAAGCTGTCATACTATAACTTTTTCTCCTAGACAAAACTGTTTAGAATATTTGCCTCCAACTCCCCGCTGATTCATTTCTTAGTCTCTTGCAATCTAGTTCCCTACCCTTATAAACTGACATATCTTCTCAGAGTTATTAATGATCTCCCAATGCTAAATCCAATGGCTTTTTCTGAGTACTCATCCTTCTTGACTCTTCTGAAACTTTTAACATTATTCAGCCCTCCCTCCTCAAAAAAAAAAGAAAACCAGGGGTAGAGTTAAGATGGCAGAGTAGTAACAGGACTTCCTCGCAGGGTCGGCTCCCTTCTCCCCCAATTCATGTAAAAAATGACTCTAGACAAACTTTGGAGCTAGAGAACCCACAAAATGACACAGAAGAGCTAACCTCCCGCTGAGGATAGCTCAGTAGGCCAAAAGCAGCCCTGGGAGCCAACCCCAGTGCCATTTGAGCCGGAGGTCTTAGCCCCAGGGTAGCCTGACCAGCCCTTGGCTGGAGGGATTTCATATCAACAGCAGCTGTGGAGGTTTCCAGAATTATCAACCCATAGAAGCCAAGGACAAAGTGAGAGGTCAGTGCAGTGTGGACTTTGGGATCTGGGAATTCGGAGTGCAATCCAACCATTGACCCTAGGGCAAGAAGCCGCTGAGGCACCTATGTCTGCAGCCACCTCCATGTGGCAGCTTCAGCTTCTGGCCTGCAGAGTGTAGGGGGACCAAACAACCAGTCTGAGGGGTAATTTCTCTTGTTTTAACCTGCTTGGATCTGGATTGCAGTCTAGAGTGGAGGTCCTGGAGTGCACGACCAGTTTGCCAGAGTGTGTGGAAGCTTCAGAGAGGGCATCCCACTAATACCTTTGGCAGCTGCGAAAACCCCAGTGTTTGGAATAAAGTTCCAGTTTCTGGTAGCAGAGTTCTACTGTGGCAAAAAGCCCAAAAGTCATGCAATTGAGAGGCAACATGAGCAGGCAAAGGAAGCAAAGCACACAGAGCAACCCAACTTTGCATTCATATTTTGGGAACAAAGCATGGAACAGGAGGAAGACAGCAAAGTCAGAACGCCTGCACCAAAAGCTTCCCAAAAAGGAATAAGCAGGTTACAGGCCATAGAGGAGCTTAAGAAGAATTTTGAAAATCAAATAAGAGAAGTAGAGGAAAAAATGGGAAGAGAAATGAGAACCATGCAAGAAAATCATGAAATTAGAGTCAACAGCCTGACTGAAGAAAATAACACCTTAAAAAGTAGATGCCACTTAGATGGCAAAAGAGGCTCAAAAAAGGCAATGAGGAGAAGAATGCCTTAAAAAGCTGAATTTGCCAGATGGAAAAAAGAATCTCAAAAGCTCACTGAAGAGAATCATTCCTTCAGAATTAGATTAGAACAAATGGAAGCTAGTGACTTTATGAGAAATCAAGATACTATTAAACAGATCCAAACAAATGAAAAAATAGAAGGCAATGTGAAATATCTCACTGGGAAAACCACTGACCTAGACAATAGATCCAAGAGAGATAATTTAAAAATTATTGGACTACTTGAAAGCCATGATCAAAAATACAACCTAGAAATCATCCTTCAAGAAATTCTCAAGGAAAATTGCCCTGATATTTTAGAACCAGAGGGCAAAATAGAGATTGAAAAAGCCCACTGATCACCTCCTAAAAAAGATCCCAAAAAGAAAACTCCTAGGAATATTATAGCCGGAGTTCCCAAATCAAGAAGAAAATATTACAAGCATCCAGGAAGAAGCAATTTGAATATTGTGGAAACACAATCAGGATAACTCAGGATCTGACAGCTTCCACACTGAGGGATCAAAGGGCTTAGAATATGATATTCCAGAGGTCAAAGGAGCTGGGATTAAAACAAAGAATCACCTACCCAGCAAAACTAAGTATCATGTTTCAGGGGAAAATATGGTCATTCAGTGGAATAGAGGACTTTCAAGCATTCTTGATGAAAAAAAAAAGTTTAATAGAAAATATGATATTCAGATACAAGAAGCAAGAGAAGCTCGAGAAGGTAAACAGGGAAAAGAAATCATAAGGAACTTATCAAAGTTGAACTACTTATATTCCTACATGGAAAAAAGATAATTGTAATTTATGAAACTTTTCTCAGTATGAGAATAGTTGAAGGGAATAGAAATGTATATATGTGTGTATGTATATGTATACATACATATATATGTCCATATAGGAGGGTATATGGGCATATGAATACATATGTGAGTTTGCGTATATATTTCTTCAGGTATACAAAGACAGAAGGCACAGG
Source organism: Petaurus breviceps papuanus (assembly GCF_028583685.1). Lineage (NCBI taxonomy): Eukaryota > Metazoa > Chordata > Mammalia > Diprotodontia > Petauridae > Petaurus > Petaurus breviceps. The sequence goes on from NW_027187349.1 coordinate 6,276,145, forward strand.
ACCAATTGAATAGGAAGGGATAATGCTTAAAATGTGAAAATAAGAGGTGAGAGAGGAATATAATGAGAGGAGATGGGGAGAGACAGAATGGGGTAAATTATCTCATATAGAAGAGGCAAGGTAAAATTGTTACAATGGAGGGGAGGAATAGGAAGGCAAAAGGAAATGAGTCAACTTTATTCTCATTGAATTTGGCTTAGGGAGGGAATGACATACACACTAAATAGGGTATCTCATCCTACAGGAGACTAGAGGGGAAGGGGAAGAGAGGGGGGATAATGGAAGGGAGGGCAGGCTGGGGGGAGGGAAGTTAGAAGCACCCACTTTTGAAAAGGGAAAGGATCAAAGTAGAGAATAGAACAAGTGGGGGGTAGGATAGGATAGAGGGAAATATAGTCAGTCTGCCACAATATATCCACTATGGAAATGTTTTGCATAGCTACTCATGTAAAACCTATATTGAATTGCTTATCTTTCCAGTGAAGGTGGGTGAGAAGGGAGGAAGGGAAAGAATCTGGAATCCAAAGTTTTAAAATCAAATGTTTAAATATATATATACATATTATTATTAATATTTCACATGTAACTGGGAAATGAGATATATAGGCCCTGGGGCATAGAGATCCACCATGCCCTACTGGAAAGTCGAAGAGGAATGGGGAAGATATGGAAGAGAACAAATTGGGGGAGTGGATATTCAGTGGGATCACTGTTTTGGGGTGGTGGGTAGGGAAAATTGGGGAGAAAATTCCTAAATTATGTAAACTAAAAAATAAAAAGAGAAAAAAAGAAAACCAAAAATCCTCTCTCCTCTCTGTTTCTATATGTGACATCATCCTCTCTCATTATCCCTGTTTGTGTGCCTAGTCCTTCTCAGTCCTGTATGCTAGATGATTATCCATGTTTTTTTTTTTTCCCCTCTCTGGATCTTTGTTTCTTAATATGTAAGAAAAGGAGGTTAGATCTTACATAAGGCTTTAATCTTAAACATTTACACATTATCTCATGGGATACAGCAATCATATGAGGAAAGTAGTTAAGTATAATTATCTTGTTTACAGATGAAGAACCTAGAGTTTAGGGAGGTATAAATTCCACTTCTGATTCTCATCTGTGTCACTTCAAGGAAGTCACTTAACTTTGATGAGCCTTCTTTTCTGAGAGGGTTGAACTGGATAACTTCTAACGTCTTCCTCCCTTCTCCCCTCACTTATTCGGTGGGACCATTACATTTCTAGTGAATTAATCAATTCTTCATCATGTCAGTAACAGTGTAATGATCACTTGTTGAGTACCTGCACGTAACACTACGCTAAGTTAAAAAAAACATTCCTTTGCCTTGCAGAGTCTTTCTTTCCAAACATGCATTGTGACCCCAAAAATCATTTTTGCTTTTGCAATTGCCAATGGAATTTGATTTGGTCATCCCAAGGTGAAATAACTTCACATTCTGTTTTGTGATGTCAAAAACAATTAATCAGTTTTTCAAAGATATTTAATATTCTACTTTAGAACCTAGACAAAAAATACTTAATGCCAAACATCGATTAGACACAATATTTAAATCAACACTAAGAATAAATGAATGTTATGTAAAGAACTCACATTTTTAAATGCTAAGATATGCCCACTTCACCTTGATTGTCTGCATAGATCTATCATTAATATGAATTATCATGACAGTAATTATGCCTTTTTAGAATTCCTTTGAAAGGGAATTATTCTTTTACTCCAAAGTACTATAACTATTACTACCTTTATCCTCAGATCTACAAGATGGTGGTAGTCAACAATGTAGCTTTTCAGTATATATTTTATGCACCACAGAGATAGTTAGCATGATCCAAGTTGTGGTACTAGCTGATCCTCTGAGCTGTATGACATTAAACAAAATATTTTTTTCTACATTTCATTTTTCACATCTTTCAAATAGGTATAGCAATACTTCTTCTACCTGTAAGAATAAACAGAGCTAAGAGATGGAAAAGTGTTTTACAGAATCATGGTACTCGAGATCTGAATGCTCCTCAGTGGTCATCTAGTCTACATCATACACCAAAGAAATGGACACCATAATGCACTATGTATATACTATACATAATGCATAAATGACCATCATTCTAGCCTCTGCTTGAACACTTACAAGGAAGAGAAATCAACCACCTCTCCAGACAGTCCACTATTTGGAAGATCTAATCATTGTTGTTATTCAGTCTTTTTTGAGTAGGGTCCAACTCAGTGTCCTCAATCGGGTTTTCTTGGCATGTTTTCTTTTTTGCCTTTTGGAGGACAATTGGGGTTAAGTAACTTGCCCAAGGTTACACAGCTAGTTGTGTGTGTGTGTGTGTGTGTGTGTGTGTGTGTGTGTGTGTGTGTGTGTGGGTGGGTGTGGGTGTTAAGCATCTGAGGCTGGTACCGAACTCAAATCCTCCTGACTCCGGGGCCAGTGCTTTACTCACTGCATCACCTAGCCGCCCCTTGGCAAATGTTTTGCAGTGGTTTACTATTTTCTTTTCCAGTTCTTTTTTACATATGAGTAAACTGAGGCAAATAGGTTAAGTGATTTGCCCAGGGTCACACATTTAGTGAGTATCTGAGGTTGAATTTGAACTTAGGTCTTCCTGACTCAAGGTCCAGCATTCTATTCACTGTACCCACTAACTGCCCTGATCTAATCATTAGGAAAGTATTGAATTAATTTAATATTATTATAAAATGACAAGGCTAACCAAAATCCCCAGTCAGGGTTAAGGTTTTTAAACTTCTAATCCTAATGCCAATTCTGATTTAGCCTCACTGTGTATCACTGAATACATCATGGGATTTAATTCTCTACAAGTTTGACCATTTCCTGATTCTTTAAGGGAAGCAAAAATTACACTGCATATAATTCTAATTTTGAGTCTTCCTCCCTCACTACTGCAAGAACATTCCATATAAAAAAGATTAGGAATTCAGTCAAATGACAATGGGAACCAAAATTTTATCCTATTTCAGGAAAAAATGTGGTACTTAAGTTGGTCCTTAGTGTTTCCATATGGAAAATCCTCAAAATCACATTGAATGTGTTCTCTGGCTGTATAACTCAAACTAAGCTATACTTTCCTAATTTGTAAAATCAAGAGGCTTAATATCTCTAAATTTCCAAATCCCATGATATTATGATTCTAAGTCAATAAATCTAGTTCCTGTTGGTGTCTCTCTTTACAGATTAACATATAACATGTTAGATACATCAACGAGAAACTGCCAAATGTAGACTACTTTCAGTTATAACATGTATGAAATAAGAACGATAAATACATTTGTCCTACAGATATTCGTATTAATCATTAATTCTTAGTAGGATACTTTTGAAAACTGATTTTATTAAAATATTTTAACAAATTAAAAAATAAATGTCCATCCAGCAACTACAAGTTCATGAGTATTTCCTTTTTTTAAAAAGCATTCAACATAAATGGTCACCATGCCTACCATAAACATATTAAGGTTATGATACAAACAACAAATATCACATCTCACTGATAGGAGTTTTGCTCCTTTGAAATTCACAAACATTCACCATTAGTGGGTTTTACATTTTAATTTAGGTCAGAACTACACTACTCATATTTGTTGGCTTCCACTGAGTGATCTTATACATAATTCTGCATATTTGGACTTGTTCATTGTATATTGCCTTGTATGTTTTTTCACTGCCTAAACATGAATGATGAATACAAACTGAATTTGATAAATGTATACCCCATGAATTTTGCTGATCTTAAAATCATGTTTATGTTAAGTCATTTTCAGGTAAATAATGCACATTTTATAACTTTTCAAAGTATATATATGTGTGTGTGTGTGTGTGTATAATGTGTATCTCACAACCTTATAAATAAGAAATTATTTCCAGGGTAACAATAGTAAAATATTGTCCCCCTGACAAAAAAATTACTGAGATGGCAAAAGCTTTAGATCACAATGTATGAAAGTTTACTATCCCCAAGGTAGTATTTTATACAGACATTGCTGAATAAAATGGTCATTAGTTGTATTATTACCCTGATCTATCTATTTATTTATTTTTAATAAAAATGGTGTAAATCATTAAGCTATTTCTAATATGAAGGGCAATTCCTCACCTCAGGAAAGAATCTCTTTGGCAAACAACTAGCTACATTTTTCGCTACTGATTGGACAAATCCTCCTGGTTTAATGTAAAAAATACAATTACCAACTCACATTTGGCCTATAATTCTTTCACGCTTAGCATCTCATTTCACATGCAACAAATACAGAAAGGGCAGAATGCAGTTACACCAGAGAATATGGAGCAGTCAGAGGAGGCTTTTTTTGCTTCCAGGGAAATCTTTAAGGGCATTTTTTATAGTAATAATAATCTTAGAATTTGTCTAAAACATAATCCAATATATATATTACCTCATATTTAACAATGTAAGTTCCATAAATCATCATTTTATTTATTCATTACATATACAAATGATCCAATTGTTATTGAGACAAAGTGATGAGACCAGTACATTGCTGAAATATGGTTTTGAAAATCTCGCAGTTACCCACTGTTGAAAGTGATCTAGGCAACCATGTAGCCCAACACATACATGAAGTAGGAATCATTTCTACATATCTCCAATAAATGGTCATTAAAGCTCCACCAGGAGAACACAGATTTTTTGACTCAAGACATAACCCTGGACAGTTATCTTGGACAGCTATCCTTTTTATAAAGGATTTCATTACATCAAACTGCAGCCTGCTTCTTTTGCCCTTCATTGATTCTATTTTTGTCTTTTACGGCCAAGCAAAACATGTCCAAATCTTCTATTTGGCAGTGCTTCAGCTAAGAAAAACAATTACAAGGAAACCACTTAGTCTCTCATCTAGCATAAACATGCCTTGTTCTTTCAACTAACCCTCATGATTAAACATGATTTTAGGTTCCCTTAACATCCTGGTGATCCTCTTCTCTACTCATCCCACTGTTCTCATGTCCTTCCTAAAAATCTAACATCCAGAACTAAAAACAATACTGTGATGTGGTCTAAACTAAAACTACCTACCACTTCCTTAGGTCTGCACACTCTTCTGCAATTATAACCTTGAGTTTGCATTAAGATTTTATGTGGACATGTCATGCCTCTGACTCATACTGACTCTGCAGTTCAGTAAAACTCCCACATTATTTTAAAACTATATTTTACTTATTTCATCAATTATTTCACAATTATATGTAAAAAATTTTTAACAATCATTAAAAAAAATTGAGCACTGAATTCAACCCTGCCTCTGACACCTCCCTGCTCCTGGAAAAGGCAAGCAGTTTGATATTGATTATACATGTGAAATCATGCTAAACATATCCATATTAGACATGTAGCAAAAAAAATACAGACGAAAATAAAATAAGAAAAATGAAGCAAAAAAGGCATCAGTTCTCTCTTTGGAGGTGGATAGCATTTTTCATTCCAGGTACTTTGGAATTGTCTTGATCAAAGTAGCTAAGTCTTTCACAGTTAATCATCCTTACAATATTGCTGTTACTGTCAACAATGTTCCCCTGGTTCTGCTCAGTTCACTTTGTGCCATTTCATATAAATATTCCTAGGTTTTTCTGAAACTATCCTGTTCATTTCTTATAGCACAATGGTATTCCATCACAATCATATACCATCACTTGTTCAGCCATTCCCCAACTGATGGGCATTCCCTCAATTTCCAGTTGTTTTCCACCACAAAAAGAGCTGCTATAAATATTTTGTACAAATATGTACTTTTCTCTGTTCTTTCATCTCTCTGAGGTCAGACCTGGTAGTGATATTGCTGGGTCAAACGATATGCACAGTTTTATAGCACTTAAAGCAACTTCCAAATTGTTCTCCAGTATAGTTGGATTAGTTCATAACTCTACCAACAGTACATTAGTGCCCCAATTTTTCACATCTGCTCCAGCACCTGTCATTTTCCTTTTCTGTTATATTAGACAATCTGACAGGTGTGAGGTAGTACCTTAGAGTTATTTAATTTGCATTTCACTAATCAGTAGTGATTTAGAACATTTTTTTTCATGTGACTATTGACAGCTTTGGTTTCTTCTTCTGAAAACTGCCTATTCAGATCCTTGGACCAGTTATCAACTAGGGAATGACTTTTTTAAAAAAATAAATTTGGCCCACTTCCCTATATAATTGAAAATTAAGCCTATCAGAGAAAATTGCTATGATTTTTTCCCCAGTTTCTTGTTTTCCTTTTAATTTTGGCTGCATTAGTTTTGTTTGTGCAAAAGCAATTTAATTTCATGTAATCAAAAATATTGTCTCTATTTCTTATTTGGTCATAAACTTTTCCCTTAGCCATATATGATAGGTACATTTTCCCACACTCCCCTAATTTATTTTTAATATCACCCTTTATGTATAAATCATTTAATCACTTTGAATTTGTTAGTATATGCTGTGAGATGTTGGTCCATGCCTAGTTTCCACCCAATTGCTCTTTGTCAAACAGTAAGTTCTTGTCCCCAAACCTTGGATCTTTGGGGTCAAATACCAGACTACTGTGGTCATCAACTACTGTGTATTGTATATGCAATCTATTCCACTGGCTGCTTGAAGTATTTTCTCTATGACCTAACAATTCTGGAATTTTACAAAAACATCTCTAGGAATTTTCATTTTGGGTGGTAATTGGTGGATTCTTTCCAGTTCTATTTTACTTTCTGGTTCTAGGATTTGGGGGCAGCTTTCTTTGATAATTTCTTAAACTATGGTATCTAGGCTCTTTTCTTTGATCATGGCTTTCAGGTAGTTCAATCATTCTTAAATTATCTCTTCTTGATCTATTTTCCAGCTCAGTTTTATTTTTCTGATGAGATATTTTACATTTTTAAAAAATTTTTTCAACCCTTCTGATTTTATTATTTCTTGAAGTTTCCTGAAGCCATTAGCTCCTACTTGCTCAAATTTAAATTTTAAATCAATTATTTTCTTCCATGAGGTTTGTACTTTCTCCCTCCCCACATTGGCCAGTTTTATTTTTAAGGTAATATTTTCTTCAGTATTTTTATGCCTCTTTTTACCAAGCTGTTAGTTGTCTTTTCATAATGTTCTTCCTTCGCTTTTATTTCTTTAACTTTTCACCTAACAACTCTCACTTGATTGTGAAACTAAATTTTTAGTTCTTCCAAGAATTCTTGTTGGACTTGTGTCCAATTCACATTTTTTTTCTTTGATACTTTGCTTGTACCTGTTTGACTTCATGGTCTTTTTCTCAGTTTGTGCCTTGATCTCTCCTGCCACCACAGTACCTTTTTTATGGTGAAGTTCTTCTGTTGTTGCTGTTTGCTCATTTTCCTCCTTATTTCTTGACTTTGAAATTTATGCTAAAGTTGGGTTCTATTAACAGTATAGTGGGGGGGGGAGTGGCATTGTCTGAAGCTTGAGGCTTCTTCCATAGTCCTGTTTTCAGTTCTTGGGGTTTGGAAGTTCTTAGTGCTTCCAAAGTGGTTTCATTTGTAGAGAGGTATGGTTAGTCCTCTCCTGGTCAGTACTCTGGTTCTTACCCAGGAAGCTCCCCTAATTACTCAGTATTAATACTATTCCTCAAAGTGCCTGTTGCCTTCAAACTAGAAGTGACACTGTTAATCAGGGCACCTGATCCTTTGTTACCAAAATCTGACTTTCCCTAAGGGTTTCTATTCCCTCTTAACTGAAACCACTTGTCTCCATTCTGGAACTATGACCAAAAAGGGGATATAGGCAATGGATTTGCAAATAGTATTGGTCCTCTATCTAGTTGAACCAGTTGCAAGGTCCTCTAACTGTATCTGCCTCAAGAGCTCCCAGAGCCACTATTCCTTCTTCTATCACTACCATCTAGTACTAGTACTAGTCATTCATCCATATGACCTTCGTATCAATCTCTACTCCTGTATCATAGAACCTTCCTGTTGATCTCTTAAGTTGTCTTGGGCTGGAAGAATATCTCACTGTGGCCTTTTGTTGGCTCTGACACTCCAGAATTTTAAAGTTTATTTTAAAGTTGTTTGGAGGATAATGTGAGAGATCTTAGCTGGGTACTTTCTCTACTCTGCCATCTTGGCTCTCTCCCCTGAAGTTCCTCTCCCAGGTTATTTTCATGGAGACTATTGTCTAGGCATTCATCCCTCATTTTATCCCTGTGCAGATGAAGTTTTTAAACGCAATTATCCCAATACATTTATTCTTATTGGGTTTAGTACATCATTTTAGTCTGCTGACATCTTTTTGGTTCCCATCTCTATCATCCAACATGTTATTCATCCTTTGTGTCATCTGTCAATTTGATAACTATGCTATCTAAGTCTGATTTTAAAAAAGACTGAACATGACACGGCTAAGGACAGTCTTCATCAAAGACTTCCCTCCATATTGACACAGATAAATTAATGAGTCCTCTGGGTCTTCCCATTCAACTAGTTCCAAAGTCATCTGGGAACTATTATGTTGTTCTTATTTCTTCATCTTTACTATAAATAAAACATGAGAAATTCTGTCAATGCTATACCCAAAATATTCTGCTAAACTACTGAGGATACAAAGGCAAAAACAAAAGTACCTTTTCTCAAGGGCTTAAATTAAAGTCTAGTAGAAGGAAACAGCCCATCTCCAGATAAGTGAATACAAAGTGAACACAAAGTGCGTGAAAAGTAACTTGAGAGCACCAACATTTTCATAGTAAATGGAATCACCAAAGGTATCTATCATATAGGCTCATTCAGCTGAGCTTAAAAGAGAATTAGAGATCCCAAGAGATGGAGGGGAAAAAAGATCAATCCAATCAGGAGGAACAGACTGTCTACAGTCTGGAAAGAAGCTAGAACAATACAGGTTACTCATCTTGTCAAGGTTTCCATAAATACACAGCTGAGTTTCTTTTGCAGGGCTTGTCCAAGCATTGCATTGTTCCTCTATCAGCAGAACCTTTCTCCTACGCTGATCACACAGCATTTCAGTCACATCTTCCCCAGATACACTGAGGTCCCCATCTTATGGCCACCGTGCCTACTGCTGAACTACTGATGGTTAATTATAAGTTATGCAACATAAAATTCACTAGCCTTCTTTGTCTCCTAGGGAAGCAGGGGAATCCTTTGTAGATGAATAAGTTCTCCAGATAGAATGTGAATTTCTTCAGCTCCTCTTTGGTCAGCTTTTCTAACTCGCAGGCCATTCTGTATCTTCCCTCTCAAGTGTCTGCCTAGGAGAAGGGCCTGAGAGGTGTTGATCCTCACTTCTTCCACCTTTCCACAAGTCTTGGGGATTCTCAGGGTGACAGCAAAGGTCCCCCAACCACCTTATAGCTTCTATACCTTCAACGTTCATTTTTCCTGATAGAAGGCTGAATTCTGAAATTCTTGAGTGCAGGGATGCTAGTGGAGGCAGACCTACCCACCTGAAATCCTCCTCTCACTAAGAAAGCTAGATTCCAGGATAATTCTGCCCAGCATGTCCCTGCTCCTTCAACTAGGTAGCTGTGAATCAGACACCTCAGATATCCCTCCAAAAATCTGGAATTCACAAACTCTCTTCACTTAGATCTTACAATTCCCTTTATCTACAGTTGTGACATGGTTAGATATTATATCACACGTTTTTGAGACTAAGGCCAGATACAATGGATTCAAGAACTTGTCCCTCACATAAATTGTTCTTGATGAACTTACAATCACTTAAAATGATCACTAATCATTTGTTTAACTTTTCATATACATACAAGGACAATTAAATAATATAGAATTTTGCCAGCAATATTTATTAAATTTATATTATAATTTATATCAAACTACAACTTGAAGAACTTGCCTCCTAATACTTTTGAAAATTCGTGAATTTATCTATCCCCTCTCCTATAGTACCTCTCATGTTCTTTACATTTTTTCAAAGATAATTGTTAATAAGTAATCTCACCCACAATCTCATCTACTCATTCTTTCACTAACTGGGGATATAGTTTTTGTCCAGTCCCAGTGATCTGAGCTCAGTGAAGATGGTCTTTCAATACTCTTAACACTTCCCTCAAAGTCTCCAACAAAGAAATGAATTTAAATTTATCTTTATATATTAATTTAAAAAATCCTCTTTTATCTCCACCTCACCTCCTCCCACCAAGGGAAAAAAAGCAGAAAAAAAAATCTTGTAACAAATACTCATAGTCAAGCAAAATAAATTCCTGTATTGGTTATGTTTTAAAGTTTATTTATATGTTGGTTGTTTAGAACTTGGAATTCATTTTCCCATAGATATTATGCTATAGGATCTGTATAGGTTCCCAGGCAATCCACCACTACCTCCCAAACCTACTTGATGAATACTGTAGTTAGAGTATAACATAAATACTGCAATGTCAAAGAAGCCTAAACACCATTCACAGTCTTGCTTCTCTGAGAAGATCTGTTCTAAGCTTGAACTCTGGACAACAGTTATCCACATCCCATCTTATTCAGTGACAATGACTTGCTGACTCTAAAAGAAATATCAGGGGCTCCTGACTCAGGAGGAAGGAATTCTGGGAGTGGGCTGGGCAAGAAGGAAGATCATCCTAAGGATTAGAAATTTTGAAACTCCAAGTCAAATAGGAGAAGACATGTCTTCAAGTCAGTCATTCTATGGACATTGCAAACCAGGAGAAAGAGGAACTGTGCTCACCATGTTGTACAGAGATATTCTCAGATTCCTTGCTGCCTTTTCATATGTCAAACATCTTATAAGTAAGGGACTATCTGAATAACTTTTTCTGGTTGCAGTCCAATAGTAAGTGCCCTCGAATTTGATTTTATTTTTAAATGTTTTCTTTGTGAGTAATGACTGTTTTCTGAAACTTGGGAAGAATTGCCCCCTAATAAAATAGAGTTCTAAGAAATCTACTATCTATAACAAGCCCAACAGCTATGCTATTCTCCACAGTCAAAGGATTTTTAATGGTTTTAGGCCTTTGGCATTTTCCATATAGAGTGAAGTAATAATAATTTCACATTTTAATATTTTTCTATTTCACAATTGCTCCATTTTTGGTCTAATTTAACACAGCAATCTTTTTTTTCTGTGCTGGAAGCTACTACGCTTCTGTATGACTTGATAATTATGTTTCTACTATTTATTTCAAAATGACATAATAAGATTTAACAGTTACATATTTCTGGTATATAGGTGCCCTATTACTTCTGAGGTCAGGGTTTTGATTTTTAAGCAGTGGAACCAGGATGGTTGGTTGAGAACTAAGCATATGTGTGCATGTGAATGTTAAGTGTATGTAAGAATCCTAAAAAAATCTGTATGTATTGGGAGATATGCATATAAACAAGATATAAAGACTTGCACTTCGACACTTTGCTTTTTAAATAATTTTTATATAGACAAATAGAAATTCACTATTTAATATTAAAAATTAGTCAAATTAACGAGCATTTATTATATGCCTACTATTTGTGAAGCATTGTACTTGACACTGCACTGAGGAGACAAAGAAAAGGAAAAAAAATAAACTCTGCTCACAGTCTAATGAAGGGAGACAACATGAAAACATGCTGTACAGCTAAGAAACAGAGGATAAACTGGAGATAATTAATATAGGAAGCATCTTCCTTCTACTAAGTATTAAGAGATTGGGAAAATCTTGCATAAAATGGAATTTTAATGGAGAAATCAAAAAGATATGACTGTATCAAATGAATTTTGGAAATGAATTTTTTTCAAAGCCAAGATGAATATAGCAAGTGTATATTTATGTTATAGCTGAAGTTTGAAATGTGGGTAATTTCAACCTTAACTAGCTAATCTCATTAATTAAACTAACCCAGTTATTAATGTACTGAACCAGCATAGGTATCATACACTTAAAGTGCTAATAATGACAAACCCTTAAATGAAGCTAATTTAATTATAATAAAGATGCAAATTTATTATAAAGACTAGTTGCTTAAGGTGATCTTTAAATGTGGACTTTAGTCATATCATTATTTCTTGCCATATAATAAGAACTTTAAAAGGCTTGTTGACTGATTGACTGTATACGTATCTCTTCAGTGAAAATGTTAACATTTTCTATTTGAAAATAGAGATACACAAACATAATGCAATCTTATTTTTAAAACACGTGAAATCTATGAATCCTACAGGCAAAATATGAAAATTTATGCCATAATGAAGACATCTTATGGAAATGTGGATTAATGTAGACATCATTAATCATCATCATCATATGATAATGTTAAGTAGAGTAGCAAGATCTATCCTTCAAATGTTTTTAACTTCTTGAGTGTTATATACATTTTAAGAAATACAGTTCAGTAACACTCATAGTTATTGCTTCTAGGAAATGGTAATGTATGAAAAAAATTCAATTCTAAAAGCAGCAAAGTTATATAGTTCAACAAGGCTACACAGAAAATGATGGTGCCCCATTTCAAAAAGGCCCCTGGAAGTACAATGCTGACTTTAAAGGAGATTTATTTTAAGTGTTACCACCTTATATTTATGCTGCGATAGTGAAATAGCAAAGAAAGGAAGTGGGATAAAATGTTCACCTGCATGTCAATATGCTAAACATCACAGGAGATATGTAAACAGATTAGGATCCTTAGACAAATCTATCAAGGACACAATAAGTAACACATCAAAGCAGAAGAATGAGAATGCTACCATCATTACTTTCCTTCAGGTTTCTTGCTAAGAATGTCTTGTACCATTTCTCATTACTACCCAAGTTTTCCTGAGTGTTAATGTTGTTAAAATGAAAATACATTAAGTATGGTGAAGGAATTTGGTTAAGCCATTCTTTTTTTAAGTTTATAACTTTTGTGAAAATGTTAAACTCGAAACCACTTTGAGTTTATATAACTTTGTTCCCATCAGATTCAGAGAGTCTTTAATTAAGAGTAACTGATTAACAATGATCTATAGTCCAAAAGCCATTCCCTAATAGGGAAGAGGTCAAATGGCATGAACAGTTTTACACAGAAAAAATGCAAATTATTGGCATTCATTCTATAGAATGTCCCATTACTGATAAGAGAAATTAAAATAAAAAATAATCATGAGATTTTGCCTCACACAAAGCTAACTGGCAAGGAATGAGAACAATAAATGTTGATGGAGTTATGGAAAAGGAAGTACATATCATTTCTGGTGAAGTTATGGATTAGTATAACCATTCTGATAAAGAATTTAGGATTATTCAAAGCATGGCTAAAATGACTCAGTGATCCTCTTGCAAGTCTTATACTATAAAGAAATCACTAACAAAAATAAATGCATTCTATACACGGGAACCTTTAGAGCAGCATTTTTTTTGTGGTAGCAAAAAAAGAGTAGAAACCCATTAATGAAGGAATTGAAACAAATGGAAGCACATAAGTATAATGGAATGATGCTATGCTCTAAGAAATTATTAACATGAGCAGTACAAAAAAAGCATGAGAAGGGTATACATGAGCTGATGCAAAGTGAAGCATCTAGAGCCAAAAAACAATATGTACAATGACTACCTTAAGGCAAATGTACACCCAAAAGTCAACAAAGAGATGCATAGTAGACATAAATAAAACACTGCATAATGCCAATGAAGCACACATAAATGATGGGAAATATATGATCAAAGAGGCATTTGGCCAGAAAGTGAAGTGAGTCAATCATGTTACAAAAACAAAGAACACCAAAGGGACAACTCCTATTTTATTGGTACTCAAACAGAAAATCATAACTAAGTTCATATGTTCAACTAGAAAACCCTAAGTAGCTCCAGGAAAATGGGGCTTTGCCTTAGTGTGCTCACATGGGTGTCATACTTCTTCTTTGAGGTGACCACCAATAGAGCACCTTGCTTCATTGTCCTCCAGCAGCAGTATAAATCGCAACCACGCTCAGCCATTATCTCTATAATTCACCATGACATCCCTCTTTCAAAGTCTTCCCTTATTCCATCTTCCTCTGGAGTAAGGACCAGACTCTCTCGGAAATGCTTTGGCTCATACCAATGAGGTTGAACTTATGGCCACAGCTGTGGCTACTTTTGGCTCTATTTCAACTCAAGAGGTCAGGTAAAAGCCTCTTCCCGCCCCCCCCCACCCACCCACCCAGGGTATTAAGAAAATTCTTTGTAGAGAATTTAAGGGGAAATATAGATGACACTCTCATGTAGCGAGAAGGCACAAATGTATTATTATTTATTCTGTTAGAGTAGATTACCTAAGTCAACAAAATCAGAGACCCATCAAAATATTCAGATATGATTTTTAACTTAACATGGACTGTAGATTAACTGTCCCAGAATACTAAGAGAAGACTATTTCCCTATACCACCAACTTAATGTCGCTTTTAGTCTCTCCTCACCAGGAGAGAAGGTAACACACTGCTGCTAGATTTATTTTCTTAATTCATTGCTTTGAACCCATCATTTTACTGGTCAAATAATTCAGCATTTTCACAATGCTCAGTATTGTTATATGCCCTTCATAATTTGGTTCAAACCTAATTTTTCCATCTTATATAGCACAACTCCTTTTCACAAAGACTATACTTCAAACTGGACTACAAGACTTTTCAGAGACACAACTTGGGCTTTTAAAAAAATCTTTATTTTACCCATTACATCGCTTATGCCTGGAATACATTTGATCTTTGCTGATCCCCCATCTCCATCTATTAAAAATCTTACCCATACTTTCAAAAGCAAGTATCACCTCCCATACAAAGTATCCAATGATTTTTCCTGGAACAGTGAGCTTTCCATTCTCAAAACTCGCATATCTCTCTGTACCTCTCTTGTGTACTAAAACAAGTTCTATTATGGTAATTCTGTGTATATCTAATTTACGTTTAGGAATACATTAATCTTCTCGATGGCAGAGAACACAAGATTGATGTTTTTATCTCTCCAAGCAACCAACACAATGTTTTGCATATACAACATACTTATACATGTTTAAGGAATCTTATGATAAATACATAAAATAATGAACAATTCAGAAAAGTTGAACTACAACTCACATCACTGAGAAGGAAACCTATCAAGAACAACACAAGGGCATTACTGAGTATACAGGAAAGAAATGTTCACAAAGTTGCATTAAATGAAAAATGAATAACTCATTACAAGATAAAATTAATTAGGAAAATGTTTCTCTTAATAGTATTTAAATCTGCAAATAAGAAGTGAACAAAAATATGCTGCATAGAACAAGCTCTTGTACTTAAAATTTTTAGATAGTAGATTGTTAGTGTAATGACTAACAAAATACATAGCTTTGTTTTATAATTATTTTGCTTAGGTAGAGATATAGGTGAAATATAATGTATTTTTTACACTTAAGTTGAATCTAAAAGAAAAATACTATGCTACAAAATAACCTAATATAATAAGGTCCTCCTAAATACATAAATAGAAAAGGATGATTTCTAAAAACCAGAAGATAAAAAAGATCTCAAAATAATTTTTTAAATAAAGAGAGCTTTATCAAGGTTAGCAGTTCTCTCAGTCAGGCCTCTCTGGGTTGATACAAATGTGCTTCTCACAGAACTTTACTCTCAATCTTGCTAAGATGAGCTTCCATTTTTTAGTCAAAAGGAAAACTAAATCAAACACAGCATGAGCTTAATGCTCCCAATTTATTTCTCAAATATGAAATGTAAGCTCAAGAGGGGCAGCTATGAGGAAAATGCTACAAAGAGCCCCAGTCCTGCTTAAATGACAAATGATGGTGTCAAGACATTTGTTTTGTTCAATGCCACCTCTCCACAAAGGCACTGATTTTCACTTAATCAGAAAGCCATCTGATAGCATTTTTATTTTCAAAAAATTAATTAAAAATTGTGGAAAATACTGTCATCCCAGTTGAAGGATTGTTGAAAATAATGCAAAGTGGGGAAATGAGAGCAGGAGGAAGGCAATTAAAGGGCTAGGAAACAGTCCTGAAATTGGTTCTGGATTTTCAGTGAGTTACAATTAAGGTTTGGTTTTGAGGGCCAGAAGAAAGCGTTTATAGGTTGTTCCTCAGAAGAAGAATCTAGGTCTAATTTTAATCAGACTCTTTCTTCCTAACTCCCATACCCTGTGACACAATGACATTCTGCAAAAGCAGATAACAAGAACGTTCTCAGTGCCATTCCACCAGAACTGTTTATGTTGCTGTTCACTTTGCTTCAGTCATTTCCAACTCTTCCTGACCACATATGGAATTTTCTTGGCAAAGATACTAGAGTGATTTTCCATTTTCTTCTCCACCTCATTTTACAGATGAGGAAACTGAGGCAAATAAGGTTAAGCAACTTGCCCAGTGTTACACAACCAGTAAGTGTTTGAGGCCAAATTTGAACTCAGTAAGATGAGACCTCCTGACTTCAGGCCCAG
Source organism: Petaurus breviceps papuanus (assembly GCF_028583685.1). NCBI lineage: Eukaryota > Metazoa > Chordata > Mammalia > Diprotodontia > Petauridae > Petaurus > Petaurus breviceps. The sequence goes on from NW_027187349.1 coordinate 6,292,535, forward strand.
CACTCTATTCACAGCACCACCTAGCTGTCCCCAAACTATACATAATCAACTGTAATGATTATGTAGGGAAGTGGGGGAGGGGTGATTTTCTTATCCTTAATGACCTATATCCAAGTAGCTTTACTTGAACAGAAAACATTTCTAATTTATAATAATATGTTAAAGGTATTGCTGTTGGTCGGAACTACTTTCACTCAAAAGAAAGAACAAGATGTGAAAAGGATTTTCATTTCTATTTCATTATTTATATAAAATGTGATTTCTAAAGCATATTTCCATAATATCACCTTGGATACTTCATAGATTAATTATTGAAAAAAGAATGTTAATTAGTTGCCTGTAAAGGTATGCTTTGACAAGGCATCATCACTCTCAGAAATTTGTGGAAAACTTTGGAGATTTTTGTGACACAAAATGTCATATTTGCAAAATAAAAAATGGTAACCTTCCTTTTGTATAAGTACACACAAAGAAGATTTTTAATGGCAAGAACACATTCACTGTAAGAATTAGAATTTCTGTTTAGTTATTCTAATTTTATTTTCATTTGAAATGCAATATATATTTAGTTCTTTATTTCTGTTAGATCAGAGAAACCAAAATTAGAATAATTTCCCTTTCTCCCTTCCCAGTCAAAATTTACTCAGAAATCGAGAATTATTTTTCTCACTAACCTCTCACATCCAGTTAGTGATCCAATCATATCTATGACTCTCACATTTGACCTTTCTTTCCATTGCCACTATAATTCAGATCCCCTAACTTGTCTACAAGACTCCAGGATAACTCCAGGGCCTAAAACAGAGCTGGGAAACCTGCAGCCTCAAGGCCACATATGATCCTCTAGGCCCTGACCAAAGTCAAAGGGCAGCTGTAAGTAAGGAGGATTTTTAACTATTTCCCAGGACCTTGGCTATTAATCATTTCTACTGTGACTGTGCAGTGAAATATTGAGATGACATAACATAATATTTGTGACACCTATGATGAATGACAATATTGCTATAGTTAACCTGTGAGCTTAATGTTGGCAAAATACCTTCTTTGTCTGTTGGCCTATAAATCACGTGGGCTCTGGTCAGTAAGTGGGGATCTGGGATTTGGGCAATGCAAAGAGGAATGCATGTACATGCCTCGACTGGCCCGCACTGAATTTTGGTGGGGGGGGCTTAGGGGAGTACACAAACTGGAATGCTGTACCTGTCTCGACTGATCCTATTGAGACATTGGGGGAGGTTTCCCCCCTTCTTGCCAGCCCCTGTGAGAAGGTCAATTAGAGAATACTGTAGTTGTGTTCTCATTATCAGTAACCCCATGTGAGAAGAGACTAGAATAAAGTAAGCTTATTTAACCTCTCCAATGCTGTCTTCCTGGTTCAAGAGTGAACCTGTGCCTGAAGTTTACATCTGGTGTAGTTGGTGTTACCTATGTGTTTACCTGTGACACAGCTACACTTGAGGACCTAGAGGGCCACATGTGGCCTCAAGGCCACAGGCTCCCTACTCCTGGTCTAGAAGGTACTGCTTCCTCATCTTTTCCCCTTAGAAGTCTTTACTTCCTCCAGGGATGAGGTCAAATGTTGCTTCCTTAGAAATCTCCAGCTCCTCTACTCTCAATCCATAGTTATTAGTAATTTCTTCCTTCTCAGCTAATAATATTTGCTTCTCCACGTAGATGTGGTATCACCCTCTTCCCCACCCCATCCAAGAGAAGGCTCTGAAAATCAATGTGACTTCATTTTGTGTTGGCAGACTTCCATAAATATATCTAACAAACACCATGGTCAGAGTGACCTTCTTAAAACATCCCTTTAATCTTTTCTTTCCTCTGCTCAAAAACCTTCAACTGTCCTTAACCTGGGGGACATGGATATTTTTCACATGTGAACTTGAATTGAGGGAAAAAATACATCTTTTCCCAACACAATTGGTTTCCTTTGACTGTAACATTTCATTTTATGCATTTAAAAACACTCTTCTGAGAAAGGGTACATAGGTTTTGGCAGCTTGCCAGAGTGGGTCATGACACCAAAAGGGGTTAAGAATCTCTCACCTACAGGAAGATTTCAAGCTCAGCTTGATATTTTAAGTCTAATCCCTATCTCACTTCCAACCTTAGCTCCTGAATGTACAACCAAGAGTACCCTTTCCACCCCCTCATTCATTTTTAAAGGCCTAATTGTTCCAAGCAGTCATCTTCTCTGACAAGCCCTAACAACCATAGTTTTCTGACTCCTTTGCAGGCCTACAGCTTAAATTATCTCTGTAATTTATGTTAGACAGACAGTGTGGCTAAATACATAGAATACTATCAGTGAGGTTAGAAAGATATGGGTTCTAGACTTGCTTCTTACATTACTGGCTGTGTGACCTTGAACAACTTTATTAACCTTTCAATGTCTCCAAGCAATTGACTAAGACTATAGTAGTTTCTGAGTTATTTTGGTATGTGGAATTAGAGGGTATAGGAAATTCCTGATCTCTATGAAATCATAGGTCCAGACAAAAATAGAGCAATTTATTTTGGCACTGCACCCAATCCTATATTATTAGTAAAAATCTGCTATGTATGGTGACCCCTGGAGAGCAAGACTTACATCTGATTCTTTCTTATCTATTATGCTTCTTATAGTAATTGACCTGATCTAGAAGATTTTATTTAAAGTAGCCAAATGATTTCTTGCTAATGCCTTAGCAATCCTATGTTCAATACCTTTTAATTTACCTTTGTTTGTTTGTTTGTTTTAGGGGGGTGGAACATTATTCTCCATTCTCTGTAATAAGGAAGGCAAACCAGAAATCTATTCTGTCATCTATTAATATAGTACTCTAGGCGCAGCTAGGTGGTGCAGTGCATAAAGTACCAGCCATAGAGTCAGGAACCTGAGTTCAAATTAAACCTCAGACAGAACACTTACCAGTTGTGTGATCCTGAGCGAGTCACTTAGCCCCAGTGGCCTTGCCAAAAATAAATAAATAAAAATACAGTACTTTGTCTTCCTCAAGCGGTGATTTTCTAACTCCTTTTTTCTTCTTTTAAATATATTCTTAAAAATATCTTTTTAATTGTCCTACACATTTGTCATAATCCCAGTTTATGAGAAGCTTTAGACTTTCTGAAATTATTCCTATAAATCTCTAACTCTGTGGTATATTTTTTGTATCTGCTTATAGCTATATGTCCCATCTCCCATATTCTGCATATATCCTTCTTAATAAGAGGTCACTGGAGAGGTCTGTTTGCAGTCTTATTGGGCTTTTCTTCATGATTAGTGTCATTTGTAATTACATTGTCAGAACTTCATTTTTGAGAATCCCCTAATCCTCTTGAGTCAGGTTCTCCTTCGCATCTCTGGCCATGAAATCAAACTTTATTTCAACCTTTAAAAATCTACTTTTCTAAAGCTTAGGATATATGTCTAATTATGCCCAGAATTTCCTGGACCTAATGAACTCTCAGAAAATACTACCTTCAAAGTTTCCTATCCTTTTCCTTTCATGAGCTGGTTCTCCCAAGGTCATCAGAATTAAATACAAATAAGTCGCTCCCCTCATCATCCCATCTTCAAGGAAATGTAACTGTTAGCAAATTAATTCAAGAATTTATTAAGTTCTCTATCATTAGCGAACAAAATTTCAAGTAGACATCTGGATAGTTAATTCAATAAATACTTATCAAGTGTTCCCTATGTACAAGACACCAAAATACTTCTTCACTATAACACATCTTGCTTCTCTGTTTTTGAAACCTGTTAATAAGAAAGGATTATCCAATTCTCTCTCTGTCTGGGCAGTCTATGGTATACTCCCACTGTGAAATAACTTTAATTTCTCTCATTTTTTATCCTCACTGAAATTTTCTTTTATCATATTTTTGCCACTTCACTTATAACCTACAACTATCAATTAAAATTACTCCACCTCTATGATCCTATACTCAAAGATTACTTTTAAAAAATCTTTTTAAATATAACCAGGAGTCAACCTACATGAAAAAAAAATAACAGCAGTATAACTATGACATACGCACTTTCTCATGCTAGAATGATCACTGCCAGTAATACCGACGGCATTTGGCATTTCTGAGTGCGCCGGAGGGGTAAGCACACTGAAAATAAAGCCAGAAGAACTCAACACTGCAATTTACTACCCATGTGAACCTAGGTGAGTCATTTATCTGTTCTGGGTCCAACTTACTTCACCTGTGAAAAAGGGAGCTAGTTGACATGATTTCCAAGGCAGCTAGATGGTGTAGTGGATAAAGTGCTAGACCTGGAGACAAGAAAATTCGAATTCAACTCTGGCCTTAGCTATGTGACACTAGGTACATTTGATTTCTCTTTGCTTTATTTTCTTCAACAGTAAAATGGAAATAATAATGGATTCATCTTTCTCAGTTGTTGTAAGGATCAAATGATATAATTTTTGTAAAGTGCTTAGCATAGTATCTTGCACATGACACCTAATAAATAAATATTTCCTTTCTACCCACGGGCCTTAACAACTCTAGAGTCCATCAGCCTCTGGTATCATTTTTAATGCCTCACGTTACAACATTTGTTGTTTTTCGTGAGTTGTTTCGGTCATGTCTAAGTCTTTGTGACCCCAGGTTTTTCTTAGCCTGAAGATACTAGATTGGTTTGCCATTTTCTTCTCCAGCTCCTTTTACAGATGAGAAAACATAGGCAAACAGGGTGAAGTGACTTGCCCAAGGTCACACTAACTGTGTGTCTGAGGTCACATTTGAACTCAAGAAGATGAGTCTTCCTGACTTCAGGGCCAGCACTCTATCCACAGAGCCATATAACTGCCCTGTTACAACACTATTTCCTTTCATCTCAGAGCATCAATTCGTCTGTCCGAACCAATAAAGCTATCCTGGGTAATTTTTCTGACTTCCTGCTACTTACCCACAATCTCTTCCTTATGCAGTTACGAAATATTCCATAACTTTCTTCTAAAGAAATTAAACCCAACAGCATTTTTTGTTTTGTTTTTGCTTTTTGTCTTTTTGGAGGGGGGGAGGCAAGGGAATTGGGGTTAAGTGACATGCTCAAGGTCACACAGTAAGTGTTGAAAGTCTGAGGCCAGATTTAAACTCAGGTCCTCCTGATGCTCGGACAGGTGCTCTAATCACTGCACCACCTGGCTGTCCCAACTCAAAAGTATTTTTATTAGCTTAATAAGTATGGGGGGGTAAAAAGATGAAATATTACCAAGTCCATCTTCTCATTGACATTACTGCATAGATGGAAGGATATGACAGTCTATATACATCAGAAAATATAATATTATGTGATTATTATGAGAAAATGAATGGAGGAGAACCAATTCTAACTGGTTGGGGTAGAATTCATAGGGAATGTCAAAACCGAGCCTTACAAAAAACTTCATTTTGTAAATAAAAATCGAATATTACTATTACTGCCACCAACAACAATGATGATAATAATGATAACAATAACACTTATGTAGAACTTAAAGTTTGTGAAACACTTTAAAATATTATGTCGTTTTGTCCATACAACCCTGGGAGCTAGGTGTTATTTTTATCCTCGATTTACAGATGAGGAAAGTGAGGCAGATAGTGATTAAGTGACTTGCCCAGGGTCACACAGCTAGTAAGTGTGTGAGGCAGTCATTGAACCAGATCTCCCTGACACCACTTCAAGTCCAACACTCTATCCACCATGCCATCTAGTTTCCTCTACACAATATATAACTCTGTCTCTGTCTCTTCCCTTCTCCTTTCTATCTACTTAATATATACACACATATATGTGAACATGTGTGTGCATGTATACACACATATATAACCTATGTGTATATATACATTCCTATATATAATGTGCGTGTGCATGTGTGTGTGTGTATGTGTGTGTGTGTGTGCACACTCTAAGCAAATACATAGCCTCTGGCCAAACACATAGAAATTTGAAACACTAATCTATATTCTTCCTTTAAATTTAGAATATTTTTTTCTTTCACAAATTTGTTCTTCTGTGCACTGTTTCTGAAAAATTGCCTTTTCAATTTTGTCATTTAAAATTTTAATTCAGAAAATATCCAAGGGAAAAAATGGCCAACACTTCTAATAAAATGGAAGATTAAGAATGTCAGAATTACTCTGATCCAATGGCTTTAACTAAACAAATCTTTTTAAAAGAGCTCAAATAGAATGAATATTTTATAAATGAGTGTGAAATATTCTTACTCTAAATTGCTCTTAACTTCTGAGTACTTAGAAATCTAGTATATGTGGCTCATAATGTAAACATCCATCCCAGACTGATAAAGAAAAATCTAGAGCAAATCCATGATTAATTTCTTTTTTTTAAGTTTCACAATATTCAGTTCCATTTCAGAGGTTTAACAAATGCTGTTGAAATTTTATAATATGAATATGAAATTGATTTAATTTCTGGCATAACACCATCATTTCCATCAGAATTGTCACTATCACTTACATCTTCTATTCATTATTTCTATTTCCATCTATACTCATTCAAAGAGGAAAAGCAATTCATTAAACTCATCACATTTCCTCAAACTACTGTAACTTGAATAAAATTTTCTGTTGTTTGAAAAGAATTAAGAATACAAGGGTGATAATCTCATGGTCATCTTTTATTTTGTCTTGCAACGGCTACATTTAAATTTCAATGTCTGTAAACCAAAATGTCTTAGTAGACAGAACTCGAATTCATCATCCACTACCCTTTCATGCTTCAATATGGCAAACATCTGTGATGTCATTAGTAAAAAATACTCCCTCTCCTGACACTTATCTCAAATCCAATATGCCTAAATAGGATTGCTTGATCAGTTTCTATGGTTGAAAAATGTATTAGTAGGTAGTCTAGATAATTTGGTGATATGCTTCTCCAAACTTAGTTGGGCTGAGTTCTAAACAACAGTCACATAATTCATTTCTTGGGCCACACATGATGCCTTACAGTTTTATCAGACCTGACAGAGGATACCTTCTGTTGGCACAAACTTTAAGGCTTTCTAGATACACTACAGGCACTGTTGGTAGAGTTATGAAGTGGTTCAAACATTTTGAAAACAATTTAGAACTATGCCCAAAGGGCTATAAAACTGTGCATACTTTCTGACCCAGAAATACCAGTACTAAGTCTGTATCCCATAGAGATTTTTTTTAAAGCAAAAAGGACCTACATATACAAAATATTTATAGCAGTTCTTTTTGTGTTGACAAAAAGTAAAAACTGAGGGGATGACTACTAGTTGGGGAACAACTGAACAAGATGTGGAATATTAATGAGATGCAATACTATTGTGCTATAAGAAATGATGAGGGGACAGATAGATGGCACAGTGAATAGAGCACCGGCCCTGGAGCCTGGCTGGAGGACTTAAGTTCAAATCTGACCTCAGATACTTAACACTTACTAGCCATGTGACCTTGGGCAAGTCACTTAATCCCAATTGCCCTGAATTCCCCCCTCCAAAAAGAAAAAAAAAAAAAGAAATGATGAGAAGGATGGTTTCAGAAAAACCTGGGAAGACATACAAAATGATGTAAAGTGAAATGAGCAGAACCAGAATATTGTACACAGTAATAACAATATTTTAAGTACGATTGATTGTGAAAGACTTTGCTACCCTGATTAAGACAAGGATCCAAGAAAATTCCAAAGGATTGATAATGAAAAAAAATACTATCCATTAGAAACAAAGAGAAAATTGATCAACTCATGAGTGAATACTGAATTATACTTTTTTCATTAATTTTCTTAGTTTTGTGGCAACATAGCTAATATAGAAATATTCTGTATGACTTCACATGTATAATTGATATCATATTGCTTGCCTTCTTAGTAGGTGAGGATAGGTACGTCTGAGGGAGAGAATCTAGGACTCAAAACTTTTAAAAATGAACACTAACTTAAAAAAAGGAACCCTAGAATCATACCAATAGTACAGTAATATATCAAAGGAGGACTTGAATGGAAGTCTCCCTTTCATAGAGTATAAGATCACAGAAAAAGAACTAGAAGGGACCTGAGCCTCAGTTTCTTCATATGCAAAAATGACTAGGTTGGACTAGTGGATTTCTAAAGCTTTAGCTTAAAATCCATGATAATATGACATATGAAAGGGAGCCCTTTATTCAAGTCTATCTCTGATAGATATACATTTCTATATCATATGAAATATATGTTAAACATATGTTTATAAAATGTATGTTAAACATGCATCTAAAAATGTATGTTAGGCATACATTTTTTGATGTGGCCATTGAAGAAATTTACTTTGCATGACTATACGTATTTGTTTTGAGAGTTTTCTTTTTCTTTTCTTCAACTGCAATGGGGTAGTGGTAAGAGGAATAGAGAGAAAAAATGCACATTAATCTGGATAAAATCAATGATAAACTATAAAAACCAAAAGAAAAACAAGAAAAATAGAAATTCTGAAAGACTTGACTCTTATTAACATGATAAACAACTAAGATTAAAAGGAAAGAAGATGAATTGTACTATTAACCTCTTAATAGGAGATGATGGACTGATGGTGCAGAATGAGCCAAATATTTTCAACAACATGGGGAAGTGAGAGATAGGACTGCCATAAAAATTTCTTTTAAAGAAAAAAATAGAAGAGTCTTATTGAAGAATTTTTAAATGAACCAAACAAAACAGAGGGAAGTCCAGAATGAACCAGAAAGTAGGACAGCTTTGAAAGTTCTATGTCAACGTTATTATTTACTCAAAAAGAAATACAAGCTGTATGTAATAAAGATGAGCAGTTTCATGTATAATCCTTTCTTTCTACATTATATATTAAAAGTACTCATGGAAAGTATTTATTAAATTCAGAGAGAAAAACCAAAAATATTCACTCTTTTCTGATCATAAGAGAGCATACACTTTCAAACTGCAAGTCAATAAAGGAATATTTCAGCAAGATTAGCTATAAAAACGTCTTCTAATATCTAGGTAATACCTACATCCTCTACCTGATAAGTTTATTTGAACAAGAATAATTCTGTACTAGGAAGCTAAGGTTTTTTTTTTTTATGTCCAATTACAATTTTATGTTGAAGATATTAGCCAAGAGTAAACAAAGTAATAGCTATTGGTCCATATATGAACCATAGTGAAAGAAATGGACCTGAAAAAAATTGGTTTATTAAGTAGTCTTATTAAACAACTAAAATTAAACTAAAGTGGTATGTTTTTCTTTCATTCTTTTACCCTTAGACAAACAGGAAAGTCATACGAACACATCATAAAAAGAGTAGCCTAAGTCACCCATCACACCCTTGTGCTGATTTATTTCTTTGAATTAATGAGTCAACTAAAGAAGATTTAGTTTACTTTAAATAAAATTTCAGTGACTAACATCATAACTGCAAAATAAAAAGCAGTAATATTTCAATAATTATATATGGCAAAATAAAAATATGTTATTGGTAGTCAATAAGTCATAGTAGGCATATGCATAGGCATTGTGCTAAAAACTGCTAGAAATATGGCAAAAAGAAAAGGACAAACCCTGCTCTCAAGGAGAGGGACACAACATGCAAACAACCATATGCAAACAAGCTACATTTACAAGGCAAATAGGAAATAATTAACAGAGTAAAGGCACAGGAATGAAGGAGGATTGGGAAAGGTTTCCTGTAGAAGGTGAGATTTTATCTGAGATGTGAAGGAGAACAGAGAGATAAGGAAACAGAGATGAGGAGGGAGAGCATTCCAGGTCAATGAAAGTGCCTAGAGTCAGGAGATGAAATGTGTTATTAGAGGCATAGTAAAGGAAATAAACAAAAAAATAGAATAGTCAGATAGGTAGGAGGAGAATGAGGAGAGAGTAATGTAAAAGTTACTTCCAGCTAACAGAAAAACGGCTTCTTCTTTTCCTCTTTTGTTCTTTGTATCAGCTAGTTGATGCAGTGGATAGAGTGCCAGACCTGAATCTGAGAAGGTTCATCTTTTTCAGTACAATCTGGCCTTAGACACTTACATACTTTGTGACCCTGGGCAAGTCACTTAACCATGTTTGCCTCCGTTTCTCATCTATAAAATGATCTGGAGAAGGAAAAGGCAAGCTACTCCAGTATCTCCACAAAGAAAACTCAAACAGGTTCACAAAGAGTCAGACATAATTGAAACAATTGATTAACAATATCCTATCTATGTGGCGATTACCACAGAGCGAAAAATATAAATGTGGCAGAATAAAAGATACTATACTGGAACTACCCCAACTGTGTACAAAAGAATCTGATTTCTGGAATTTACTAAGTTTTACAAATATCTTTAAAAGAAAACTCAAACAGAATTAAAAGTTACCATTTTCCCAAAGACTCCCCAACACTGAGCATTCTGATGTCTCTAAATACGATTAGCAAATGATTAAAGAAAAAAAATGAGGAGATGTATTCTTGGATGAAAAGTGTTCAAAGGAAACAAATGACACTCGATATTCTGATAAAATAAGCGTTCTCTTTAATATGGAAAAAGTCAAATAATCATAGAAAATAATATTTCTTCCAGTTTTCAATTTGATAGTAACTCTTATATAGCTAGATCATATAATTAAATGTCTGAGTTCAAAAGAAGGGCTGGGCAATATGGTCTGAGCTAGTATAGGGAAGGGAGGCTTCAACGTATGAGACAGAACTTAAGGGATTATTCTGATTTGCGTTGTAGGAGACAGTGGAGGGAGCATTTAGGTATGGTGGCTAGCATGGACAAAGGTTTTGAGGCAGTAGACATTTCCAAGTTCAACCTGCTAACAGGTAGATGTGTCAGAGATTGTGAACCTTGTAATTTAGTAAATGTTTGTTTCATGAAATGAAAGTGTGAACTGTAAACTTGGTTGGTAGATGTTTTGCACATACTCATCACTAACTCATATTTGATGAATTATTAGAAGCAACATGGAACCGTGGAAAGAACACTGGATTTGGAAGTCAGTAGGCTTGAGCTTGAGTTTCAGTACTATTGTCAACTGGCTGTGTTACCTTAGAAAAATGATTCACTCTCTTGGGCTTCAAGTTTCATCGTCTACAAAATGAGGGTGTTGGGCTAGATAATTTCTAAAATATTCACAATATTTTAATTCTGTGATTATGGTTTAATAGCTAAGGGGCAGGGGTCAGATAATGGACAACTTTGTATGAAACAGTGAGGAAATTGGACTTCTCATAGGGAAGGTGTAGCCATGCTGGAACATGCTGAAAGTAGCATATTAAGAAGAAAGGAGCTAAAGATTCCATATGGAAGAGAGAAAGGCAGACAATAGGGAGATTAGGGGTTTGCTACAATTACGTGTATATATTTATATATACTTTTTATATAACATATATATAATATATATTTATATACTACGTCTATATCAAGGTAATGACACTAAGGAACAGAAATCAAAGGGAAACACTGGTAAAGACCTAGAGACAGTTAAATAAAAGGGTAAAAGGAATAAATCAGTCAATAAACATTTAGTAAGTATTTACTATGTTCCGGGTACTATGCTAAGCAATGGGGATTTTTTTTTTAAAAGGCTAAATAAAGACAGTACCTGTACTCAAGAAGCTTACAACTGAACGGCCAAAGCAAGTAATAAGATGGAAAAGTACTGTCATAAATTAAAACTCAAAGCTACATTCAATGTAATACAGATAATAGACAACTTATTATACTATAACTTAGTAGCTGACAATAGTTAATGTAACCTCCTTAGGTATCCAATTTATAACTGCTGAGTCCTTCAAAGACCAGGAAAAACTGATTAACATCTTTTAGAGGATTTTTGTGACTCAGAAATACAAAAATACTAATATTTCTCTTAGTGCCCTTAGGCAACTCCTTAAGATTATAGATTACATAGCTGTTTTTATGTAGTTTTCTCAGTAAGAATTCATTTTTAGCAATGAAATCACAGGTCTACTTTCCTATATATACTTCAACTGAGGAAAACTCTAATTGCTCATTTTTCAATCCAATTAAATTTTTTCAAAGTTTTTGGCACTTTTAACCTTACATATTTCTATATTCAACTATGACCTGCAAGTGAGAAGCAGAATAAAAGATATAGTCAAGGAATCAAGGACACACATAAATAGTAAAAGAAGAGTATTGCTAATTTGCAAGAATGAGCAGGTCAACAGTCTGTGATACCCTAAAGACATGGAAGGTCTTCCTCTAACAGAAAAAAAGATCCTCTATGGAGAATTCATAAAAGAGCAAAGATTTTTAACTTTGTCGGGGATGGAAAGGTGAAAAGGTGTTATTAACCTTCAAAGATGTTAGAAACACATGAAAATAAGACAGTCAACTAGCATTTATTAAGAACCATTAAATACAAGGCTATGTGCTAAAAACAACAACAACAACAACAACAACAACCTGAGAATACAGTGAAAGGCAGTTCCTGCTCTTAGGGAACTTACAGTCTAAGAGCAGTTCTGGTATGGATCTGGAAGGTATCTCAGAGGCCATAGACCAATTTCCTCACTTTACAGATGAGGTAACCGGTAATTTAAGTGATATGTCTAAAGTTACACAAGCAGCACAACCAGGATTTAAACCCTCTTTCTCTAGAACTGTTGTTTTATTTTTCCTACTGTTCCATGGTACCTCAAATAAATATTTCTATATTATGTATATTTTCCATGGTAGCTTGCTTATATCTGTGCATTGTATTTCTTAATAAGTTAAAAAGTATTTAATAAAGAATATTGTTTCTAATAAATAATTCAAAATCATGGTCCTCTAAATTAGTAAGTTTATCCTTTCAGGATCACAAACATCTAGGAAAGTTAGGAATTCTTAATTCAACAGTCTGAGCTGGGAAGCCAAAGAACTGAAGGGTTTAGTATTGACCTGCCATTGTAATAATAGCTTGTGAATTTTGTAAAATATAACACATGGACCTTGGTTTAGAGATGAGCAATACACCTTGGGATGCATTCATCAATAAATCTCTTATGTGGAATTGCTTTCATTTTTATGTGAATTTCTCTGTGATGTCAGAACAAGCTGATGCATTGTCTTAGCTGCACACAATTCATTTGCTCAAAAGGAGGGGAAAAGCCAGGCAGAGTTGTGGGTGACTTATAGAGAAGGGTTAGCAAAGTTTCATGTCTGAGTTAAGATCTCATCATGAAACCAAAATAATCTTCTTAAGATGGTACACTGAAACTTTCTTTCAATGTAAGTGGGGGGAAGGGCAAGATCAATAAAATACAATGTGGATGTTCCCATCAACTTGATGTACAGGACATGGGCCTTTGTTAAGAGGCATATGAGGGTATCTTCCCATGTAGGGTGCTCCTACCCACTGGTATATTGTTAATAGGGCACAGGGAACGGACTTGACTATCAACTGGGCAGATGAGTGCACAGCAAAGTAAACCTGCATTCTGGGGTCACCCTTGCTCTTTATTTTTAAAAAAAAAATTTACTTTTTTTGGAGGGGGAAGACAGGGCAATTGGAGTTAAGTGACTTGCCCAAGATCACAGGGCTAGTAAGTGTTCTATGTCTGAGGCCAGATTTGAACTCAGGTTCTCCTAACTCCAGGATTGGTACTCTATTCACTGTGTCACCTAGCTGCCCCAACCCTTCTTCTTTCTTGAAGTTTCTATTCACTAGTAGGTAATGAAGACAGGAAGCAGAAGCATATAGTGCCCTGTATGTCCTTATACAAATGTCCTGAGAGGGGAGTTTCTAGAGTTAAAAGTTCCCAATCACCTTTTGCCCTTCTGCTTCCTTTTCTGATCAGAGACAGGATATCTGATAGTGGAATTCCAAGCTAAAGACATGTGAGCAACTAAGGCAATGACCCAGATCTTCAAGAAGCACATCAGGCACTAAACCCATGGAGGCTATTCACAGCAATGTTTTGAAATTCAAATTCTTGTGTGGACAGTGGAGGATCTGCAGGTAAATTCCAGAAGGTACACTTCTAAAAGCTAGGAGAAAGAGATTCCCTATGCAATATTAGCTTTGGAGGTTTGTTTCAAGGAAAATCCCCCCCCACACACACACACACATTTTTTTTTTGGAGGAAGGCAGGGCAATTGGGGTTAAGTGACTTGCCCAAGGTCACACAGCTAGTAAGTGTTAATTAAGTATCTGAGGCCAGATTTGAACTCAGGTCTTCCTGACTCCAGGGCAGAGCTGCCCCTCAAGGAAAATTCCAAATGAAAATTTCCCAGGTTTAAGATTTCCCAAACTTGAGAATTTGACTACTAGAGATTCTAGAGGAAGGCTTATTAATTTGGGGTTTATGGACCCAAAAGGAGTTCATGGATAAATTTCAAGAGATCCATTAACTTGGATGGAAAAAAATCACCTTATTTTCAATCACTTCCAAGAGAAACATTATTTCTTTCAATTATAAATTGCAGACAAGAAACAATAGGAGAAGGGGTTGATAAAATTCCCTAGATTGCCAAAGGGTTGATCACACACACATACACACACACATAGAGAGAGAGAGAGAAAGACAGAGACAGAGAGACAGAGACAGAGATGCATGATGTGGTGTGTATATATGCTATTATAATAACTAGCTAATTTTAAGGTGGGGTTGTGTATGGGGAGTGGTATATATGGTATGTGTTTATGTGTGTGAGAGGGACAGACAGAGACAGAGAAAAACAGAGAGACAGAGAGAGAATGGTGCCTAATGATCATTTGGTTCTCTTCTCTTCAGCATTAAGGATTTTATTTTCAATGACATATTCTGATTTTAGTCATAATCAGTCTGAGGAAAATCTCTAACATTCAGAAAAAGTTTGTATTTTATTTTATTTAACTTTAAGTTTATATTTATCTCTAATCAATGATCTCTTTATGGCTGAGGCAGAATGTTTGAGAAAGGAAAGCAATAAAAAAGCAGGGAAAGGCCCAAATTTTTAAATTTAAATTTAAATGTTTTATGATTTCACCCAGTGTTCTGTTCTAAAACATATATATCAGTGACATTCCTTGATATCTCCCTTCTCTGCCACAACTTAGTCCTACTTTTTCCTTTTCAAAGGTGTGCTGGAAAGCTACATGCTCCAATTTCCAGAATTCTTCTCTAGTCTCATCTTGCTTATTAATAATGAATGATCCCTGGAAACATGACCAAGTTTTCCAACCTACTAGAATAGATTCCCTGTCTGGTATCTTTTACTTCATCCAATTACTTTCAAAGACTTTTTACACTTGGTCTAAGACATTTTGATTGGCAGATTCAGGTGTGTTCTCAACTACTATCAGGGATAAATGATATGGGGTAGTTTGAACCCTACCTTTATATGTGCTTATCTTCTAGGGAAGTCTAAAACCACACTTTGGCACTACAAATCTCAGAGACCTACACAGGACTCTGAAGGAAAGAAGAAGTCAGGAATATGTTAAAGTATTGTCTTGATAGTAATTCTAAATCTAATTCCCATCAAGTAGATATGATGGTACTGTTGAACGACCTATGAATTTCTCTAACTAGGCTACTGTGAATCTTTTGCATCTTGTGATGTGAAATTTGAATGACTGAACAGAAGCAAGGAGGTTCCCTTCACCGATATTTAGGAAAGTCTAGCTATGAGAATATTACATTTCATGGAGTAAATCTAGGTGGGGGTACAATGAGTCAAAGGAAGAAAATAAGCCTCTTGAGGGCAGTTCCCAGGATTGCCACCAGAGCATATGAGTTGTGGGGATCTCAGAATAATGGGCCATAATAACATTTCTTAGAAAACAAGTTCTCTTTGAATGATATAGTTATTACCAATGTTTTATCGTGCTTATTTTTTTTAATTTTCCAAATGCCCAAAAGTTATATAGAGGTTATAAAAATATTAAATTGAACAGCATGTGGCCTCTGGCTCACAGTCTTCTCCTGTCTTTTTCAGCATCCATTCTCTTTTCATCATCCTCAGACACATCAATATACACTTTGATGAACCTCCCAATGCACACCTTGATTCATAGTTCCATAAATTGCTTAACCCCTAAGACTTATATTTCTGCCATGCCTCAGACACCTCCCATATTCAAAGATTAGTGCTAGAAGGAATATTAGAAATCAACTTCTTAAAGAAGAAATTGGGAAGAAGAAATTGAGGTTTAGGGAGGGTGACAGGCAGCACTTAGCAGAGCCAGGATTTATTTATTAGGCTCTTATTATGTATGAGACACTGTGCTAAACCCAGATCTAATCTCTTCCCACTGCAGACACAACTGATACTTCACTATTATTTGAAATTGTTCTGTCTCTAAGTTCTTGCAAAATGAAATTCCCTCTCTGATATCTTTCTATCTCTCCCTCTTTCCTTCTTATATCTTACTTGTTATTTGCCTTCATTATCACATTAGGTCTCTTGATTACTTTCAATTCTTACAGTTTAGAAATGGGATTCTGGTCTCATTTTCCTCCTTGATCAGGTAGCTGGAAAAAAAAAACTGGCGACAGACAGTTGGTAAATTTTCAATATGAGCAAATTTGTACCTTCGAAATTCTCAAATGATACAAATCAAGGCTTAGTTTTTCCTGAACAACTAGACTTATGAAAGTGATGAAGAAATTGCTAATAATGCAGATTAAACTTGAAAGTTTGTCTCCTGCTTTTGGAAAGCTGGTTGTTAAACATATACCAGCACACCCCTGCCTACAAGTCATTCATTGTAATAATTAATCCTCAAAGCTTTACCCTTCTATCCCCTTCTACCTTGAGATATTTTTGTTTCAAGACATTCTATCCCTAATAATCCTTAACCTGGGTATTTCTTACCATTTGATTCCCTTATTCCTACTCTAGCTGCTATAAACTTCCACGAAAAATAATGAAGTAATGCTGGAATAATGTATGCTGTATAACTTCAATGGCCCTCACTGCTACAAGCAATCTTACTTATTGATCCGCTATCGCATTTACAACAATTACTATGCTAAACCTTCTCTCCTCAAGCTCTCAAGACCATCTCTACTCCTTGTCTCTAAACTGATGAAATCCTTTTGTATATTACTGAGAATATTTGGACTTTTCAGGATGTATACTTCAACATCCCTTTATTGCTCTAAAACCTGTGGCAGAAGCAGCACCCATTTTACGTAGTACAAGCTTATTTCCCTTTGAAGATATCAGGAAACTGTACTTGAATGATCATTGGTTGTTTTTTCTTTCCACCAGTCAGAAAGTCCAACCTAGGGAAAGTTGGTATCAGAGGTTTTTAAAGAATTTCTTGCTAGAATGACTTTCTGACTTAGTGTGTCCAGTCGTCATGGTAATACAGAGGATTAGGGGAATAGCCATTTTATCTGAATTAGCATCTTTTAAAAAAATTTAGGAGTTGTATACTTTTTGTTCACTATCACTAGTAATGATTTTCTAAAATTGGATTTTATGATATCTGAGTGCTTTTTTTACATTCTAATCTGAGTTTGAATAACTAGACTGGCCTGAAGCAGACTTGGTCCAGATTACCCCCTCAATATTTTTGCCATAATTTTTCCTTTAATCCAGTTGCAAGAGATGTTGCAAGAGATGCTCCTAGTTGAGACAAATCCCTCCATCTGTACTTGGGACACTAGTCATTACTTTCTTCTCCATAACCCTGCTCCACTGATGTTTCCTTCTGTCATGAATCTTTGGTCTCAATCTCTTTATTGCACCTTGCCCTCAGCCTATAAACATACTCAGATATTTATTATCCTAAAAATACCATCCTTTGGAGCATCTATTAAGCATACACTATATATAAGATATTGTTCTAGTTGTTGGAATTGTTTTAATTAAAAGTTTATCATTCCTGTCTTCAACTACCTTGTATTTAAATGTTTGGGGGCAAGTAGCAACAACATTACAAAGTAAGAACAGAGTAATGTCACATCATAGGGTAACTAAGTGAAGTACTGGATAAAGTGCCAGGCCTGGAGTCAAGAAGACTCATTTTCCTGAGTACAAATTTGACCTGTGACACTTACTAGCTGTGTGATCCTGAACAAGTCATTTAACCATGTTTGCCTCAGTTTCCTTATCTGTAAAATGAGCTGGAGAAAGAAATAATCTTCATTTAACCATGTTTGCCTCAGTTTCCTTATCTGTAAAATGAGCTGGAGAAAGAAATAACAATCTTTGCTAAGAAAATCCCAAAAGAGGTTAAGAAGAGTCAGGCACAACTGGAATGACTGAACAGCAGCAAATGTCACACTATAGTGCACATAACTTAGGTGAATTCAAGTATATATGCTCCTTCATCTAGAACAATGGTTCCAACGGCCTGTCATCTTCCTGACTATTCCTTTTTTCCCTACTTATAGAACTCATTGCGAAGCTGAGCCAAATCCATAGTGATGGGTTCCCATTCTCAAACTCAACCTGCGAGTATTCTCAGGGCTTTCTATGCCACTGGTCCCTCAATCTTTCTTTTTCTTAACACCTTTTCCCATAAAAAGATCTGTGGGCTTATTCATAATGCTATCCACATCCACACCAAGGACACAATGGCTGCCTCCATAACCCTTGTTGGAGATGCTGCCATGGAGGAAATGTCTAATCAAGGGACTGAAGAAACAGGTTCTCCTTATGGCAAAGGAAATAACATGTTCCTTCCTTTCTTGGTTAATGGGGAAAGAAACTTGGAGACTGCTTTTTGTTTTAACTATCAGCTTTGGAAAGAATATATTTACACAATTTCATCCTTTACTCAATTCATCTTTCTCACAACTGCATCTACTGGGTCATGGGAGAAGACTTTTCTTCTTATTTAACATTCCATTCAAATTAAAAAGTAAAAAAATTTCTAGATAATAAAATGTGGTAAAAATCACTTAGTAAAGCCTGAAAAAGATACAAATTTCTGGTTCTAAAATAAAAACAGTAAAGGTGTGTTTATTTATCATAATACAATGCACGAATCAGGTCTTAACCTCTTCATGCTGTTCAAATCTTTCATCAAAGAGAGTCTTCTGATGAGATGGAAATCAAAGATAACAAATTTAAAGAACTTTTCTTTTACTTATATGTTGAACTTAGAATCTAATCCCCAGGTAAATGCAACTCCACTGTCCCATAAAGTAAAAAGAAATAGAGGCAAAGGAAAGAGTGAAACATTTTTGAGAGTGACAACACTTTCAGCTAGGAAGAGCAAATTAGATTTCATGGAGGAGTAGGCACCTGAATTTGGCCTTAAAAAAGAAAAAAAGATTTCAAAAGCTATACGAGGAAAGAGTTAGTTTCCAACATGGCACTTAATACATCCAAATATATGAGGACAGCACACTATAAGATAAGATTGGAAAATAGATGTTTTAATTAGAATACTAAGTGAATTAATGAGGAGTATTATGAAATAAGTCTAATAAAAGTAATTCAGAGTCAAATAGGTACTTATATTAACATTCACTTCTTAAAATTCCTGTCTTTAAATACAAACTTTCTACTAGATAATACTACACAAGAGCTATGAATTCACTTTTGAATTATACTTCTCAAATGATTAACCTATGAAGACCTTTTGGCCTAGCTATATCACTACTAGGTACATATCCCCAAAAAAATCAAAGAGAGAGGAAAAAATTCATATGTACAAAAATATTTATAGCAACTATTTTCATAATACCAAAAAACTAGATACTAAGGGAGTGTTCATCTATTAGGGAATGACTAAACAAATTATGGTATAAGAATGAAATGGAACATTATTATACCAATAAGAAATGAAGATTATCTCAGAGAAAAGGAGGAAGATTTGTAGGAACTGAGGCAAAGTAAAGTGAAAGGAGACAGGAAATCACTTTGTATAATAAAAATATAAAGAAAAAAATAATTTTGAAATACTTTAGAATATTTTTATTCATTTATATATGACCTACATAAAAATTTATATAGGCAGGAGTACAGGACAAATTAATCAGTAATTGCTGATGATTTCCTGGATGTTTTTTTGGTATTAGTAAGTGCCTAGTTTTTCCCACAATTTTGTTATCCTCCCCTACTTCAGAAACCTTGCATAGAGTGATTACTCAGTACCCTGATCATAGTATTTTTTCCCCGCCATCACTGATCTCTATTATTAGCACTTAATCCATTTCATTTGCTTTTCCCCATTTTGGTTCATTTTAGAGTCATTTCTACTTTTCCCATAAACACATCAAGAACTGTGATGGTAGAATTGAAGTATAATGGTTCCACTTTTCCTAACACTGAAAAGAGTTTGTGATGGTATTATTTATAAATGTTGTCATTGTTTCCTCTATATTTTGGCATCATTCCATTCTTTAAATGCCCTTGGAACAATTTTACTTAGTTGGATGTCTGCTCTACCTTCTGTTTTTACATTTGAGGATTTCTCTCCATCTTCCAATGGACTAATACTTTTTCACAAGATTTCACAAACAAATTTATAATCTAAGATGGTATTGTTTTTGACTGCCATCTCTGTTTGACAAACTAGTAAAAATTATTGATATGCTTTTGAGTTTCTTTTGGCTATAGTAATAAATTAACAATGGTTACATTTCTGTGTCAAGTTAGAATAATTGAAGCTGATGCTTGCTAAAGGATACCCAAAAGATACTGAAGAATATAAACACCTTAAAAATAGACTAGATCAAACAGCAAAAGAGATCCAAAAAGCCAATGAGGAGAAGAATTCCTTAAAAAGTAGAACTGACCAAATGGAAAAGGACATATAAAACGTCACTGAAGAAAATAATTCCTTAAAAATTAGAATGGAGCAAAGGGAATCTAATGACTCAATGAGCAATTAAGAAATTATAAAACATAACCCAAAGAATGAAACAATTACTGGACAAACTGAAAGCCATGATAAAAAAAGAGCCTAGACATCATCTTTCAAGAAACTATGAAGTCCACACCTTGTTTCAGCTATTGAATTAACACCTTGTTTCAGTTCAAGTTTCTTTTGAGCCTTGTATCAAATCTATTAAGAAACAGAACATGTGAACCCCACAATTTGTGAACCCTAGAACTCATGAGCTCCTGCAACGGGAAGGAGAGGAGCTAATGACCACATATAAGGAGAGACCCAGGCTAGAGACAGCAGAACCGAAAAGAAGACTCCTGTGGTGGCAGAGCCAAGAAAGAAAACTTGTGGTATCCTGGCACTCTATTTGTCTGTTCCGTCTGTGTTGATGTTTCTTTGTAATACTTTTTACAGAAGCCCTGGGACCTTACTGGAAACCCTGAAAGGGGATTTTCTGGTTGTATGTTTACATAAGTCCTGGAGGAGGGTTCTAGAGGTTGTGGGACTTTACTGATGATTTATGTTGACCTCCTGGACCTTGTTTGTGGGTCTGTGTTGATTTCTATGTTGATGATTTGTATTGAGTTCTCAGACCTTGTTGGTGGGTCTGAGTTGACTGCACAGGCAGATAGTGAATTGATGAGGGTGCCAGAAATATGTATGAATATTATTGTGGCTCTGTCAAGTTTTGTTTCCCCAGAAACAGGAACTGTGAAGGACTTGATGTGGACTGGACACTGTGAACTTCAATATGGAATGGGAACTGGATGAAGAACTGGACAAGGAGCTGGACAAGGAACTGGGATATACCTGTCTTTGAACCCAGGTGACAGTTGGAGCTGGGACCATGGAAGAGTAACCATGGAAGCTGAGAGCCAGCCTCAAGTCAAGATGAAAGAAGACTTTACTTGGATATTGTATACTGACTAAGATTATGATTTGCTATGACCTAGGGGTAGAGGCCTTTGACTTTTGCACTTTGTGATTGAATTAAGGACTTTGTGATTGACTAAATAAATGAGCTTTGCTTAAAATATGTGACCAATGTGGTGAAAACTATGCGGCCATTTCGGTGTTAAGTTGTTAAGTTATGACATGATGAATGCTGTATTTTGATTTTCTGTGAAGTTGTATTATTGTGAATGCTGTACTTTGATTTTCTGTGAATATTTTGCTCTGATTTGTTATTGAATAAATAGAGTTCACTATACTGTGTAATCAGAAACTTAAAAGCTGTTCACAGCAGCAGTCCTCTGGAAAGCAGCTTGTGCATGGCTTTACAATTGCTTGTCCTCACAAGTCATGGCTGGGGAGGGAGGAATGGAGAGAATTTGGATCTCAAAGTTTTAAAAATGAATGTTAAAAATTGTTTTTACATGCAACTGGGAAATAAGATACACAGGCAATTGGGTATAGAAATATAGCTTACCCTACAGGAAAATAGAAGGGGAAGGTCATAAGAGAAGGGGGGGGGAGGTGATAGAAGGTAAGGCAGATTGGGGGAAGGGGTAATCAGAATGCATGGGGTTGGGGAGGGGAAAGACAGGGAGAAAACTTGGAACTCAAAATCTTGTGGAAGTGAATGGTGAAAACCAAAATAAATAAATAAATAATTTGAATGTGACAAAAACGAAAAGAAATTAAAAAAAATAACTGATGTTGAAGTTATTTCTCTTACAGTTTTCCACTTTTTTTCCTTGCTACTTAATTATTTAAGTAGTTCATGACTGAGTGGCCTCATATTATTTGTTCTTCTTGCTTTTTACTAATTCTGGTCTTTGCCTTGACAAGTTCACAGCCTAACTATACCTAGACAGCCAGTTAAGAGATAACTCCTACATCAATAATAAATCTTTTCCTGTCACTAAAAACATAAATGATTTCGTCTGTGATATTATTTGTGTTCACAATGTCCAGCAACTACAAATTCTTTTCTCAAAGAAAATGTCAAGGCAATAAAGGTGCAAAATGTCTGTATAATTCAGAAATCTTCGGCTTCTCAATTCTTTGTCCCAAATCATGCTCTCCTATATATTTCTTGTCATCCTCACTTTTTCCAGCATTATAATGAAGTCACCAAGGATCAGAGTGTATGTTATTTTGATTTGGAGGACTCTATTAAGTTCTTAGTAGAATTTCTCTTCTTCTATGTAGGTTAATATACCGTGTTTCCCCGATAATAAGACACTGTCTTATTAATTTTTTTGGACAGAAAAACACCAGAGGGCTTATTTTCAGGGGAGGGCTTATTTTAATGAACATTGACAGCAATTTTAATAAAGAGGTAAATGTAAACAAAAAAATGTACCTTTATTCAATAAGCAAATCACTGGGGAAGAACAGGATGACGCGCTCACTGCTGCAGCTCTGATTGGATGCAGCTCAGAGCGCGGCGTGCATTTCACCCAGGGGGGGAACGGTGCATACAGAGGGTACCGTAATGTAGCGTGTAGTGCAGGGGATCACCTTCACTACAGTAGCAATCTCAATAGGGCTTATTTTAGGGATAGGTCTTATTATCGGGGAAACACGGTATAAGCTGCAATTATTTAGATGGTTTTCATTTAAAAAAAATTTTTTTGGCTGCAAACTTTATGTTTAGTTTTTAACATTCATTTCCATAAGATTTTGAGTTACAAATTTTCTTCCCTTCTTTCTCCTACCCAAAGATAGCGAGCCTACTGAATATCCCTTCCCCCAATCTGCTCTCTCTTATATCCTCTCCCATTCCTCCTCTAACTTTCCAGGAGGGCAAGATGGATTCCTATGCCCCAGTTCCTGTATATCCTGTATATATTATTTACCAGTTGCATGTAAAAAACAATTTTTTAAACATTTGTTTTTAAAACTTTCATTTTCAGATTCTTTCCTTTCTTCACTCCTCACCCACCCCACCCTGGGAAGACATGCAATTCAATATAGGTTGTACATGTGTAATTATGTAAAAAATTTCCACAGTAGTTATACTGTGAAAGACGAACTATATTTCCCTCCATTCTATCTCCCCCTGCTTATTCTATTTTCTACTTTTATTCTGTCCCTTTTCAGAAGTGTATGCTTCTAACTATCCTTTCCCCCAATCTGACCTGCCTTCTATCATCCCCCTTCTTATTCCCTTTCCCCCCAACTTCCCTACTTTCCAGTAGGGTAAGATACATAAACATGTGTGTATGTCATTCCCTCCTTAAGCCAAATTCAATGAGAGTCAGGTTGACTCTCACCCTTTCACTCTCACCCTTTTCACCGTCCTGTTCCTTCCCCTCCATTGTAACAGTTTTCTCTGGCCTCTTTTATATGAGATAATTTACCCTAATCTATCTCACCCTTTCTCTGTCTCTCATTATATTCCTCTCTCACCTCTTAGTTTTATTTTTTAGATATCATCTCTTCCTAGTCAACTGATCCTGTGCCTTCTATGTACAAATGTACACATTTGTACACACACTCACAAATGTATTTATACACACATACACCCTCCTATACATACATATAAATTCCCTTCAACTATCCTCATACTGAGAAAAGTCTCGTGAGTTGCAACGATCATTTTTCCATGTAGGAATGTAAATAGTTCAACTTTAATAAGTTCCTATTGTTTTTCCTGTTTTCCTTCTCATGCTTCTCTTGTTTCTTGTATTTGAAAGCCAAATTTTCTGTTCAGCTCTGGTTTTTTTCATCAAGAATACCTGAAGTCCTCTATTTCACTGAACAACCATATTTCCCGCTGAAGCATTATACTCAGTTTTGCTGGTTACCGTGTTTCCCCGATAATAAGACCTATCCCGAAAATAAGCCCTATTGAGATTGCTACTGTAGTGAAGGTGATCCCCTGCGCTACACGCTACATTACGGTACCCTCTGTGTGCACCGTCCCCCTGTCCCTGGTTGAAACACACGCCGCGTTCCGAGCTGCATCCAATCAGAGCTGCAGCAGTGAGCGCGTCATCCTGTTCTTCCCCAGTGATTTGCTTGCTGGCACCATTGAGAGCAGTGCCGCGGAGGAGAGCTGAGGCAGGACAACATAAGCCCTCCCCTGAAAATAAGCCCTCTGGTGTTTTTCTTTCCAAAAAATTAATAAGACAGTGTCTTATTATCGGGGAAACACGGTAGGTGATTCTTGGTTTTGATCCTAGCTCCTTTGACCTCTGGAATATCATATTTCCAAGCCCTTCAACCCCTCAGTGAAGAAGTTGCCAGATCTTGTATTATCCTGTGTATATATAATCCTATACATTAATATATATATATATATAAATAATAATATAATCCTATATTGTGTTTCCACAATACTAAAATTGTTTCTTCATGACAAATTGTAATATTTTCTCCTTGACGTGGGAACTCTGGAATTTGGCTATGATATTCCTAGGAGTTTTCTCTTTGGGATCATTTTTAAGAGGTGATTGGTGAATTATTTCAATTTCTATTTTGCCCTCTGGTTCTAGAATATCAGGGCCATTTTTCTTGAGAATTTTTTGAAGGATGATTTCTAGGCTCTATTTAAATCATGGCTTTCAGGTAATCCTTTCATGTAGTCCAATAATTTTAAAATGGTCTCTCCTGGATCTATTTTCCAGATCAGTGGTTTTTCCAATGAGATATTTTCACATTGCCTTCTATTTTTTCATTAGTTTGGATCTGTTTTATAGTATCTTGATTTCTCATAAAGTCATTAGCTTCCATTTGCTCCAATCTAATTTTGAAAGAATTATTCTCTTCAGTGAGTTTTTTGAAATTCCTTTTCCATCTGGCAAATTCAGCTTTTTAAGGCATTCTTCACCTCATTGGCTTTTTGGGCCTCTTTTGCCATTTGAATTAGTCTATTTTTAAAGATATTATTGTCTTTAGTATTTTTTGGGTCTCCTTTAGCAGGCTGTTGACTCACTTTTCATGATTTTCTTGCATCATTCTCATTTCTCTTCCCAATTTTTCCTCTACTTCTCTTGATTTTCAAAATCTTTCCTGAGCTTCTCCATGGCCTGTAACCAATTCATATTTTTCTTGGAAGCTTTTGATGCAAGAGTTTTGACTCTGGTGTCTTCTTCTGGTTCCATGATTTGATCCTTTTTATCCCCCAAAAAGTATTCTTGATCTGTTTGTGCTTCCTCTTCTTGCTCATCTTGCCAGCCAATTACTTGACTTTTGAGCTCTTAGCCATGGTGGAACTTTGCTTCCAGAGTGGAGAGAGCAGTGTCCCAAATGTCTGGGTTTTTGCAAATGTTGTCAGAGTTATAAGGACAGTGCCCTCTGTACAGACACTAAAAGCTCTGGCAAACTGGCCATACATCACAGGGCCACCACCCAAGAATGTGAACCAGATCCATGCAGGTGAAAGCAAAAGAGATTACCCTCTGAATGGTCACTGGTCCCACTACAATCTGTAGGTCAGGAGCTCTGGAGGCAGCCACAGGGCAGCAGCTACATTCACAGCCACCTCTAGCCCTTGGGCAGGGGCTGGACTGCACTCTTCAGTCACCTAGTTCCAACAGTGTTCCCCACTGACCTTTAACTTTCTCTGTGGTGTTTATGGGTTGTGAAGTCTGGAAGCCTCCACAGCTGCTAGTGATTCACTCTCCTAAAGTCTGCTCTGGCCATTCTGTGCTGCTGGTCAGGCAACACAGCTCACGCAGAACTGTGCTCAGCCCCCAGCTTACTGTGATAGACCCTTCCTGTCAGTCTGCCAGGCTGTCTTTAAGGGGAAATTTGTTTCATTCTGTCACTTTGTGAGTTTCGTAGCTCTAAAATTTGTGTAGAGTCATATTTTTCAGGTATTGGAGGTAGTTGGAGTAGGAGCTCAGACAAGTTCCTGCTTTTACTCCACCTTCTTGCCTCCTGAGCCTTGACAGTGTTCCTTTTACAAGTGATTATCTTCTCCATTATAATCCAAGACCAAATATACCATGAAATCAGGTCTCTTAGTGCCTTTGGATCGATGATAAAGTCAATTCCACCTGTTCCTTTCTTTGCCTCTCCATGGAGTACCTGTGACCTTTTTTTTTCTATTTAGCTACAACTTTCTTCATCCTTCTGCTTTCATTTATAGAGAGAATGTCCAGATTGATATAATTTGGCTCTTCTAGCAATAGGTCCCTTTTCTGCTCATTGGTCAAAGACTTCAAATTCATAGTAGAAATAATCAAATGAAAATATACAGGCTTAAAATTGTGTGATTATTGTCCCTCTTTTTACAATTCTGGTACCATCACAACAGAAGCAAAAAGAGGTTAAATAGGATTGTAGGCCATTTTAAATTTTTCTTTATTTCATGGGTTGCCATGGCCCAAAAACTCATCACATGTGTCTAGCCTACTGTTTGTGGGCCTCTCTGTACATAGCAGTGCTGGTCCTGAGAGAGCAAACTCAGTAGAATTTTATATTTTTAATCAAACTAAATTTATTTTTTTGGTTATTAGTTCCAAACTGTCTCTCTTCTTCCCTCCCCACCCTACACTAGAGAAAGCCATCATTTGATACAGATATAATTATATCTAAAACCATACTCTGTAAACTTATATTTATCAGTGCTTGTTCTAGAGATAACATCTGAGATTATATTCCAGTAGCATGGGTTTTGAGAAACTGAGGTCACCTGTGGTCTATGATAAGGCATCAGAATAGAATTTTGTGGAAGATATGGCATAAAGCATTTCAACCTAAAATAAAGGCTTTGTAAAGTCAATAATAAAATACCCATTTAAAATTTTCTTCAGAAAATACAACAAAGGAATACCTTGTTACTTTCATCTAATTGATGAAGAAAGCAAAGCAGAAAAATAAAAATGTCTTTCCCTGCACTATAATGTTAATAACTAACTAGTATTTAAATAGTGTTTTCAGTTTTGCAAAGCACTTTATTATTTCACTTTAATTTTATGAAAATGTTGGGAAATAATATTAACGCCATCTTACAGATGAGGAAAGTGACTTGCCCATGGTCAGATAGCTAGTAAATATCCAAGGCTAAATTTGAACTCGGGTCTTCCTGACTCCAGCTCTATCACTATCTACTGTACCACCTAGTTGCCTCAGAAGGGATTCCAATATTTTGTTTACAGTTCTCTGTCTGAAGCAACGCAGCATATGATTGAAAGTTATATGGGAGAAGGGAGAAGGAAAAACTCATTAAGAAAAACTTTAACATGGCTAATAGGGCTACAGTAAAATGGAAAACAGATTTGGGAGGGCAATGCTAGACTTTAAAACATCTCTGAATAAACCCTGTTTCTGGTACTAAATGGGAAATTATTCTAAGTCTAAAGCTAAATTCTGGTTGTGAATATTCATTGTATAAGATAGTCAAAAGTAGAAAATTGTTCTCCCTAGAGATCAACTGGCCTTGATAGATCTGAAAAAAGAAAAAAGAAACCTCTAGGGAATCAACAACCATTCAAGAAATACACTTATAGAAAATTAGATTTTCAGATGTTGTTGAGTTAAGCAATAAAAAAAGTATATTATAGTGTATACTGTTGATAAACTGCACAGAACGAATAATTCTTAGTTTCGTCCTTTCAAGTGCACTGAAAGATTGGCCATTTCCAAAGTATGACATGGTGAAATGAAACTATACGAAAAACATTAGGTCAAAAACTGCCAGAAAGAAACAGTCTTCTTTAAGATTAAACTTTCCACAGGGATAAAACAATAACCACATTCAAAATCAAACACTAACAAGCTTCTGAACTTGCACAGGAGCATGGAATAAGAATCTACTTGCTTCTGTTTAGCAAAGAAGGATGATATAAAGGTCAAATTAATATAACGCAAATGATATGACTTTGGAATGTTCAGATCTACTGACTTTCTCTTTATAAATTTTGGTTTTTGGCTGAAAGGGCAAAAGTTCACAATGGAACTGACTACTATTACTCTTGATTTAAAAATTGAATAAGTAGTAGAAAAGAAACATCTTATAACTGGGTCATATAATAATGCTGAGTAGCAGGGCTTTTCTAGTACAAGTCTTTTTTCTATGGAAATCTAATCCTGGAATGTGAGTGTATCCATTTTACAAATATGAAAATCGAAATCCAGACAGACTAGGTAATTATTTCATATGAAAATACTTTGAAAAATAATAAATTAGGTTGAGCCAAAAAATCAGACTGATATTCTGATAATCATGTAAACTCTTAAAGAAACTAGCCCCTTACAGTGTATAAAATTCTAGGCTTGGAGTCAGAAGCATCAGAATGTCAATGAAGTCTTTCTGTATTTCTGTAGACAAATAACTTCAACTCTCTGGAACTTACAGTGTCTTCTAAGTCATAGCGCTAAGAGTCTGGATGGTTGCAGAGAGATAGAAAACATTATTCATGTCTTAAGTCACTCATACCAAAGGAGGATTTCACAGCCTGTCTGGTGACACACCAAAGCATATGAATAAATTGCTTCAAATTTTAACTAAATACATTTTTTAAAGGAAAGTACCATACTTCGACTACTATCTGTTTACAAACAGATAATATGATCAACAAATTCTGTCCTTTATGTCTGAGAGGGATATTAAGAATGTAGACACAGTGGGTTATGCAGAGAATATCTTCAATGGAAGGTCGAATCCATCATTTGGTAATATGCTCTAAGTACGGAATATTTAAATGAATATACATGTTTGTGAATATAATGTACTTATGGTGAAACTAATAACATAAAGATGATATTTATATAGTAATTTCTAATCTATTACTAATTTAGTGCACACTATCTCATTTTCACATCACAATATACCTATGAAGTAGATAATTACCATCTCCAGTTTATAGATGAGGAAACTGAGGCTTAAAAATTTTGAGTGATAACTAGTCAGTTGTAGACTAGAACTGGGATTTCCTGAGTCCTTCAGATACCATATACAGAGTTATTCCATAGGTGCCCAGGATAAACTTGAAGTATTTTTTTGAGACACTAAAACTAACATAATGCAGTAGGAATAGCAATTGATTTGGAGTCAGAGGACCTGGTTTAAAACCTAATTCTGCTATTTGCTATCTGTGTGACTATGAAAGAGTACTTAAATTCCCTGAAACTCAGTTTTTAAAATGAGGGAGTTGGACTAGATTATTCTTAAGGACCTTTCCTTCCCTAAACCTGTAATTACCACTTTTACATACATACATATACATACACACACATAAAACAGAACATTACTTTTCAGGTCATTTGATTTCTATGAATGTTGAAATGAAAGCACCAGCTCAAGAAAGCTCAGTGTCAACAAGTGAAACTGGCTTCACAATTTTAACTCCTTATAACGAAATGATTTCAGTTAGTCAAGTTATTACTAATCAGTCCTCAAAATGAGTAATATTAGTAAATTTGATCAAAACAGTTGAAATGTTTGCAATATAAAGATATAGCTTCTGTGCATGAGGAAATGAAGCTAAAACATATACAAATTAAGTCTATACATTTTCAAAGTCTTAATAAGTAGTATTTGATGTTGAGATACAGGATGGCATTGTCCCATCTATCCTTAGCAAAGTAAAGAGAAAACAAAAACAAGACTCAATACCTCTAGATTATAAAAAGAATCGGTTTAGAACTGTTAGTAGGCATAGAATCCATATTTTCATTTCACTCATTATGACCTTAGCTGAGAAGTCAACATTATGCCTGTCTTTCATATCTAAATTTAAAGACTGCTTTTAAAAGTTCATAATAGGAACCATGCGATGAGATTGATGGCATAATATATTTTAAAAAAAGAAACAGAAACAATTGGTGCATATTTCTCAGAAAACACTAATTGAATCTCATTCTAGCCACTATACAAAAACTGTAAATAGTAAGCAGGGAGCTTTAGATTTCTTAGGTTTTTTTAGTTTTTCTATAGGTTTGAGGTCACCATCAAAATGGAAAACTTAAAGGAAGCCACAAAAAATATAAAATAACAGGCACAAATTAATGTTCGACTTTAGCAAGGTGTTAATCATTACATATTTAATATTCAAATAAGTAAAAAGGGGTAAAAAAGAAATGAGCCAAATTATTAACTCATTGTTTGCTTATAAATCTATATTAATAATTTCCACTCATATTTTACACATGAATGAATCCACAAAAGCATAGATAACCCCGCTTTGGTAAACAAAGAGTAACATGAACAAATGAAAAGCAAAATATACCTCTCACCTAGAAATGGAAAAATAAGGAACACAAAAGTAAACCCTAAAGAAATATCTTCACTAAAGGAGAGAATGATCTGCTTAGGCACTGTAATAA
The DNA here is from genome assembly GCF_028583685.1 of Petaurus breviceps papuanus. Lineage (NCBI taxonomy): Eukaryota > Metazoa > Chordata > Mammalia > Diprotodontia > Petauridae > Petaurus > Petaurus breviceps. The sequence continues at coordinate 6,323,494 of NW_027187349.1, forward strand.
CAATGCTGTTAAAAAGAAAATATGGGCTTTCCATACAACTAGGTTTATTTTCTTAGATTTAAAAATAAAATCAATGCCCTATATTTAAGAAAAAGTAGCACTCAACAACTGAAAGGAGGAGTAACAAAACAAAAGGAAATTTTTTTTGAAGCTCAGGGCTATTGATTTTGTGTTAGGACACTTGAAAAAATACTGGAAATATAAACACTTTGCTGTACTTATTATATTTACTTTTTGTTTTTACCACTTTGTTTTCAAACTTGTAACTTTCTTTACAAAAATACCCATGGTAACAACTACTGCTAAGGAACAACTGTATTATCACTTTAAATCTCAGGTAATAGAGTTTTTGTTTGGAAGAAGTAGAATTCATCCCATCCCCCCTTCCTTTATGGCCCTTAATTGACAGGCAGGAGCATGTCCCAAAAGTCTAAGTGCAATCTTAAATTTTAATAATTTCAGAAATATAAGAGCTAGAAATTTACTAAAAATACCTGAAAGGTTAATTATTTAAATTGTAAACACACTGATGGGTCTTATTAAAATTCTATATAACTACTGTTTGTTACATATACATATGTTTATATTTCATGCTCATTAACAGATTTGTAATCCCAGTCCTATGATCATCCAAAGAACAAAATTTTGAGGAATACACAAGAATTTTAATATTACCCTAAAAGAAAATGTCTAATAGAGACAGATTAGATGACAGAGATGGCTGAGCAAAAGGACCTCCTTTACTGATCTACTGGGATGAGAAAATGTCATCTGGAACCAGTCATACACACAATGAATAATGACAGAGTGCACTGAATAACTAAAATTGATATTAAACTTCATTATTGAAAATCCTCAAAACTAAATAAGGATTAAAAGAAATGCAAACAATTAAACTTTCAAAGTTTTTTTGTAAGTTTGTAGTACTTATATTCCTGAAATTATTCAAGCTTAAAACTGAACTAAGACTTTTGGGACAATCTATAAACATTTCTTAAGCCTAGTTACCTAGAACTCTTCTGTCTCTCTATGGATGACAGAAAGGCTATAATTGCCGAGTCACTTAAAATAATTCCTTTCTAGCCTGTTTAGAACTACTGTCATCATCATATCCATTTATAAAGTACTTCTAGATTTACGAATACTTGTCTAATAACACTGTAATGGAAAGTAGCACATGAGGTATTATATCAATTTTACAAATGAAGAAACTAATCTGGGTTCAGAGTTCGCATAACTGCTTAGTATCCGAGGCTGAATTCAGAAGATGGTTCTTGACTCCTAGTCTGGCACTCCATCCATGGAGATAAGATGCCACATAAACTATCATGAATTAGCTTGGTTTTAGCATGGATCACAGGAAGATAGATTTAGAGTTGAAAGAGATCTTGGACACCATTTAGCTCAACTACCCAACTTTACAGATTAGGGAATTGAGGCTTGGAAAGCTTAAGTGACTTGCCCATTGCTACACAGTTACTGAACATCAAGGGCAGGTAGGTGGTGCAGTAGATAGAGCTCCAGGCCTGGAACCAGGAAGACTTCACCTTCCTGAGTTCAAATCTAGCCTCAACACTAGTTGAATGATCCTGGGCAAATCACTTTACCCTGTTTGCCTCAGTTTCCTCATCTGTAAAATGAGCTGGAAGAGGAAAAAGCAAACCACTCCAATATCTTTGCAAAAATGAAGAAAAAAATCCCAATGCGGTCATGAAGAGTAAGACAAAACTGAAATGAAATGAAACGTTATTGTTCGATAACAAACATCAAAGTGGGATCTGAACCTGGCTCCTCTCGTTCTCTTTCCATTGTATCAATCAATCCTCCCTAGCTAGCTTCTTCCCTTTTCAGGATGATAAGGGAAAACTTAAAATTCATATACATAAAAACACACAAATGTATGGAATTCTTACTCTTCTGGGACCTTAGTTGATGGGGTTGGTCATGCTTCTGAGACCTCATTCAACATAAGAACTTGATCGTTCCACAAACTATATATACCACATCTTTGCTCCAGTCATTTTCTCATCCTCCCCAGTTTTACAATGCTCCCCCCCCCCTTAACTGCACCTACTGCCTTCCCCGAATTCCTTTAAGTTATAGTTAAAGGAAGCCTTTCCCAATCCTTCTTACTTGTAGGGCCTTCCCTATGTTAATTATTTCCTATTTATCCTAATAAAGTTTGTTTATACATATATATATTTGTTTGCATGTTATCTTCCCCATTAGATTGTGAGCTTTTGAGAGCAGGGAATGTCTTTTTTTCTCTCTGTATCCCCAGAGCTTAGCAAACTGCTTGGCACAATAGTGTTTAATGTATATTAACTGATGTATCTCAACACTTTTAACTAGTTTTGCAGGTAGCAGTTTATTTTCATCTCTGTTCTGTTTAATATCTAAATTTTGTTTTTTTAAAAAGTGACAAAAGTCAGCATAAACATAAGCCTACATTTATTAATATTAATAGGAATGGTAACAATACTGGTAACAATAGCCAACTTTTAGTATTTTAAAGTTCCCCAAATGCTTTACATTTTCTCATCTGATCATTAAAACCCATGAAGTAGATAGTTTTTGATGTCTTCTTTTGCAAATGAAGAAACTGGGCCTAAGAGAGGTTAACTGACTTCCCCAGGGTCCCATAACTAGGTGGGTGTCTGAGGCAGAATTTGAAGAAATATCAACCTAATTCTAGGACTCAGGTCTTCCCCAAACCCAGATCTGTGGCTCACCCTATATTATGCTCATTTATGAATGTGACTGTGCTGTATTTAAGCTTAAGCAACCTTAGCCCAAATAATGGCTCAGACTATCAAGTAGATTCAACAAAGCCTCCCATTCATATAAGAGTAAACATTTATTGCTTTATAGGAATAACAAAGAAAACAGTCTCTACTATCAGAGTCAAACTCAACTGAAACAATTTTTCTTTTCTTGGGGATGATCTCAACATTACTATGTCAAGCTACCAGAGGTTAACATTTAGTAGTCATTATTTTAAATCCATTTTAAGAAAACAAAAGAAAAATAGGCACATCTTAGAAATATGAGTTCTCAAATTTTGAAAAGCTAAATAGCAATCTCGGACTTCAGATGCTCATTAGGTAGTACTGCACTTTAAACACTGATTGTCAGTGAGATGTGGAAAGTCTCGGGGTGTTTGTAGTGTATTACCAAATCAAATACTGATTTAATCCTTTTGTAAGTAATAGCACTAGGTAATAGTAAGTAATAGCTATTCTTTCAATATGCATATATCATGAATTCATTATAACCCTATTACAATCAGGATAGCTTAATTTTAACTTGTTGTATTTTAACAAAATTAATTAATGACAATCTTGCAAGTCATAGTAATTGGTCAATCATCTGTGGAGTCAAAAAGACCTGGAATCCAGTACTAGCTATGTTGTAAATTAATTGAATGGCTTTGGACACTTAACCTCTTGGGGTCCTTGGACATTTTGGTGTCATGGACCCCTTTGGCAATCTGGTGAAGTACCTTGAATCTTGCTCAGAATAATATTTTTCAGTGAGTAAGATAAAATATATAGCATTAGAGAGGAAGCCAATTTTATCCAAATATAATCATCTTTTTTTTTCAAATTCATAGACTCTAGATTAATAATTCCACCTTTTAAGACTATAAATTCTACAGTAGTTTCTGATACCTAGAGAGCCAGTAGTTCCTCATGGGGGAAGATTTCTTCTCTAGAAAAATTTAAAAAATGGGCCCTAAAAATTGCATAGACTCCTCTCAATGCAAAAATCTAAAGGTATTGACTTGTTCTGAAAGTGGACTGAGTTGGTTTCCCCACCTTTAATAAGTTATTTCTCACATGAAGGCTGGATTTTATGCTATACATGTGTTTTATTGCTTTCCTTTGTTGTTTTTAATTATGTGATTAAAGAATGGATATTTTTCCAAGCAAATGTGCAAAAGTTGTAGCCCTTTAAGAGAACATTTAGATTACTGTTAAGAACATTGCAGTAACTGCTGTAGGGAATTCAGACATTTTATAGTTTATTAAAGGCCACAATGAAACAGTCAGTAAAATCAAGATACAAAGGAAAATGCAGTTAAAAAACAAACAAAATCCACCCAGCAGTAAAAAAACTGACAAATCATTGCTATAAATCAGCCTAAATAATCCTCAGAAAACAAAGAAATCCATAGGGATCTGATGTTAGGTGGGTTGATACCAGTTGCTCTACAGTGAGGTGGAGGCTTCTTAAAGCTGGAAGTCCAGGAAAACACATCAACAAGAACAATGATAATGACAATATCTGCAATAACAACCAAAACAACATCAAGCACAAAAACCATTTGTTACCATGCATAAAAAACACTTTTCAGGAACAAAACAATAAAAAGAGGACCCAAGAGAGGGAGAAAAGCTTATTTTTCCTGATGAAATTCTCTTTTTCACTCAATATGCCAAACATATACATACAAGACTGGTCTCAGAAGATAAAGTTGAAGTTGGCCTGTAAAATGAGAGTAGTCTTCACAGGCTAGAAAGCATTCACTCAGAAACATATTAGGGATTATTTTTTTACTTCCAATTGTCCTACAAGCCTTTCCCCAGTGAAGGAATAACCACTTTGATAAATATCAAAGATATCAAGACACAGAATTGTTCCAGAATTATCCAAACTACCAGACGGAGATGAAATATTCTAGTGCAATCTGGTGCTATGCCACATGTAAAGAAAGCTGAGAATTCTACCCAAGTGATAGAAAAAATATGCTTTAATACCTTGTATGAACTGTTCATCAATGGTATGTTTAATATCCAATATGACAAAAATGTAATTTCATGATCAAGAATTAAAGTATGTTAAAATCTTGTGAATTCAGTGACAAGTCATGTAAACACAGTAATCGCAAGTAAAGCAGAACGTATTACATGATGAAAGTTTCTTTTTCCTAAGATATAGAAAGGTGTAAGGTTTATTGCATAAAATAGATCAATGAACATAATTATTCTTTGCCTTAAGTTATAAAACACCACCATACAGGTATCCCACAATATTCAAGGTGCACTGAATTGTCATCATTTCCCCAGTCACAATAGCTCATGTTTCAATACTTTCATTCCTTTGCTCATTCTGGATCTTTTTCCAAAATTTTGTTATCATCAGGTATTCTATTGAAAATTCTATTAATCCTTCAAGGCACAGGTCAAATTCATACTTTTAATGAAACTTTCAGTAACGATCCTCCCCCTCTCTCCTATCCTCTTCACTAGAAGTAATTTCCCTTCTCCATTCATACTCTCTCTTGCTGTACATATTACATTCTGGCTTTTATTGTAATTAGTGTTTTTGTCTTATCTTTTCTACTTGAGCTCAAGATCTTTGAGGGTGTGGCTTATTTTCTTTATCTTCTTATCTTCCATAGCACTTAGCACACTTCTTTGAACATACTAGGCATTCCAAATATTTTTTTAAGCGGTCATAGAATTATTTTTTTTATTAATTTGTTTGTTTCCTTTTAGTTTACAGGATTCAATTCCACAATTCCTTGAGTTTCACCTTTCGTCCTCCTCCTTCCCCTCCCCCCCATGGCGGCTTATACTCAAGTATAGGATCTGTAAATACTTTCACATTATACATTAGTCAGGTTATAAGGATGCATTGTACCAGATGGAATGAAAAATGGTAAAGAGGACATAAAACCAAATAAGAGAAGGAAAAAGATCAGGTATTTTGCTTCCACCTGGATATAAACTTAGTTCTTTCTAGTTCTTTCTCTGGATGCACATATTTCTCTCTATCATGAGTCTTTGGGGATTGACTTATATCACTGCATTGCTGAGAAGAGTCCAGTCTATCAAAGTTGGTCATCACGCATACATTGTGTCTGTAATTGTGTACAAATTTCTCCTGGTTCTACTCTTCTCACTCAGCATCAGTTCTTTTAAGCCTCTCCAGGTGAATATGCTCCTTCCAAATATTTTCAAAAGTAATTTTACTCTTGAAGAGAAAATAAAATTTTGTAAAAGTGATTTTTTAAATCTCCTCTTAAAGACAGAGCAAAATATGGGCCCTGAATAACATATGGTCTCCGTATTCCAATGCCTTTTTATTCTCTTATTTTTTTGCTTTTTGGAGGGCAATTGGGATTAAGTGACTTGCCCAGGATCACACGGCTAGTTTTTGTGTTAAAGGTCTGAGGCCAGATCCGAACCCAGGTTCTCCTGACTGCAGGGCTGGTGCTCTATTCACTGCGCCACCTAGCCACCCCAATATTTAATGTTCTACATTCATCTGATTAGAAGCCCACTGTGTCTTACTCAGTTTTTTTTCTTTTTGGAGGGTAATTGGTGTTAAGTGACTTGCCCAAGGTCACACGGCTAGTTTTTGTGTTACATGTCTGAGGCCGGATTTGGAACTCAGGTCCCCCTGACTCCAGGGCCAGTGGAAGCCGTTGTATTCTAACTTCTTTATTGATTATCTATCACCATCAATAAAGAGCATTTATTAAGCATTTAATTGTGCAAAGTACTATATAAAGAAAAAGTAGATACTTTACACCCTTCAGGAAGTAGAACTAGAAATTAGAAATGACTAAAGTCAACAAGTAAATAACAGCAAAATAAGAACATTTAAAATCCTTTCACACTCCTCATATAAACAATATCAGTACTATCATTGCTGTCAGTTATCATAGTCTATGGTTACTACTCATGTAGCAATGTTATATAAGGAAACTATTCTGATCATACCTCTTGTTAGATCCACTTAGCAATATTCATTGTGTCCAAAATTGTTAATACTGTTTTACATTCATTCTACACATGCCCTATGGTAAAGAAATACAATTGATTTTTTTAACCAAAATTTTACTGTAGAATTTATTTAAAAGCTTATTCTTCTGTGACTAGTCATGAAAGGAAATACAAAGCCAACATTCTTTACATGCTTTATGCAAAGAAGGGTTGCCCTCTGGTTTGTTATTTTATCTATCTATCTATCTATCTATCTATCTATCTATCTATCTATCTATCTATCTATCTGTCTGTCTGTCTGTCTGTCTGTCTGTCTGTCGGTCTATCTATCACTATTTATCCCTAATTCCCTATAACTATGCATCTTAATAGAAATATATGTAAGCACTGTGTAATGCTAATAAAATTAATTTATCCCATAACTTTATGATTGTTGACTCTGTCTTGCCATTTGCCATTTGAAACCATTCATAAATGATGTTGATAAAATCATGTGCTGGCTAGATAGAAAAATTCAGATGCAACTTAAGGTTCTTCAATATTGCCAATGAAAATAATTGGTAAAGTATAGGATTTCTATAATGTGGAACATTTCTTCAATTATCTCTGACTCAAGCTCAGAGTCGGTACTTGGACTTAGAAGCTGTTAATAGCTAAAGTAACTATGCCAGTTTCATGACAAAAAACTTTAAAGTAATTGATAAGAGACTGATTTTTTTGGTTATTGTTATTTAAAAATGTAGTAAAGGCTAAGAAAAGATTCAAATATGGGGTGGGGGAAACCCATCAGGGTATTTCCTTCTCAGTGGATTACCACAAGACATTTTCATCATCCATCACGCATGTATGTCTACTCAATGTTGTCTAGTGATTTTCTGGTAAAAATTAAAAAGGCAGCATGGGCCAATAAGAATGAAAAACACTGGATTGGGGGCAGCTAGGTGGTGCAGTGAATAGAGCAACGACCCTGGAGTCAGGAGGATCTGAGTTCAAATCTAAACTCAGACACTTAACACTTACTAGCTCTGTGACCTTGGGCAAGTCACTTAACCCCAAATGCCCTTACTTCCCCACTACAAAAATCAAAAAACAAATCCCAAAACCCCAACAAAACACAGGACTGGGAGGCAGCCACTCTGGGTTCAAATAGCATCTTTGTCTTTTAATACCTGTTCGGCCTTTAGTAAGCTATTCAGTCCCTCTGGACCTTGGTAAAATGAAGGGACTGAAGGGACAATTTTTTTTTTTTGCATAAGCAAAATCAAGATTTACAGAATTAGAAGGAAAGCAACTATCTAGGAGAAACTCCTTAGAGCTAATTTCTCTAAGTCAGGAAATCAAAGATATCTAAGAAATTGATGCAAATATATAAGAAAAAGAGCCATTCTACAATAAATAAATGATCAAAGAATATGTAAAGACATTTTTTTCAAAAGAAGAAAAGTCAGCTATCAACTATATGAAAAATGCTCTATATCACTAAAAATAACAAAAATTAAAACAAGTTTAGGTTCCAACTAATACCTATAATATTGGCATACCCACATATATACAATATGCCCATTAGATTGGTATGTATATATATAAAAACATGATGTCACATGCATATATACACACATGTGCATAATAGATCTACCTATGCTGTAGATATATGTATATACACAGTTGCATGGCATACATGCACATATATACATATATTTCTATATACATGTGTATATATACATATTCATTCGTATATATGCCATTTGGATGTGTGTAAGATGGAAACCAAGTGTTGTATGTGTGTGTATAAAGGCACACACACATGACTCTGTTTTATGAGTATACACACAGTGAAATAAACACAATTTAAGGTCATTCTCTCAAATAATAAAGGAATTTCAAGTTTCCACATGGTTAATATATTTTGTGTTTTCTATATATTATTATGCATTATCACTTTTCCAAAATTACTCTTCACCACATTTATGAACAATTCTATTTTTAAATAATTAAATAATCAAGAAAGTCTAGTATCAGCTCTTTTAATCAATTAACAACACTGATTTTGTAGAAGTGTTGGGTAAAATAACCTTATAAAACCAAGTCCTTGGCAGAGTTTACCCAATAGTTGAAAAAATTAAAAAAGAAAACAAGAATTGATTAAATTAAAATTAATTTAACTACAAAATTAATTAAACTATTAATTGAACTACAAAAGATACAATATTAACTTACAACCTAAAGAAGTAGATTTCCCCAGGATTATTTTTTTCCTACCCTGACAGTCATTTATTCACTTGACAAATATTTACCATGCACTTATTAATACACATACCAAATACTTTAAATGTAGTATGAACAGGGAAAAGTCCCTTTTATCCCCACCTTTATCCAAAGTGCTTATAATCTTACTTAAAAATAAGATGAATATACAAATAATTATGATGCAAGGTATAATGCAAGGTAAAACATAAGTGTCATAGTTAAAGACCAAGGAGTTACACTGTTCAAAGGAAGGGAGAAGTCTCCCCTGGGTAAGTGGAACAGGGTAGGCTTCATGAAGGAAGTAACATTTAAAGGCTGGGCAGGATGTTGACAGGTGAGAGGAGAGAGAGAATTCTACATCTGAACACTTGAGCTCTTGCCTCTTGCTCCAACCTATTTCATCTGTGTGAACTCTAGTTTCAATCCAACATTTTACAATTGTTTCTCACAAACCCCTTAATAAAAGGCAAGCCATATTATAGGAAGTCAAGCGTCCAAGAAGCAAAAACTCTTGAGAAAATCCTATATAAAATTTAAAAAAAAACTGACCCTTCAATTCACTCTTACAGTCTTAAATATAAAGGGATACAGTGGATAGAGTGCCAGACTTAGAGTTAGGAAGAGCTGAGTTCAAATCTAACTTCAAACACTTACTAGGTGTGAGATTCTGAGTGTATCATTTAACCTCTATTTGTCTCAATTTCCTTTCCTGTAAAAAAGGGAAAAAAATGGCAGACATCTCCCAGGGTTGTTCTTATGAGGATCAAATGAAAAAATACTTGTTAAGTACCTGGCATATAATAAGTGCTACCGAAATGTTAGCTATTATTATTTAAAAAATGAAACTTTTTATCACTCTTTTAAAAAATGAACTACATTTACTAATGTTTCCCAACCCAGAAAACATTTATAACAAAGAATTAAAAAGAGGGCAAAAACATTCAGAAAACTAATATATCAAAAAAGTCTAACATCATAACCCGCATTCCATATTCATATTCATCCATCTTTACAAAGAATCAAAGGGAGGAGCCTTCACATGTATTTTCTTTGAGACCAAGTTAGGTCATTGCAATCTTGAAGCAGTTAGATTAAATTAGATTTTTAATATATGGTAGAAGAACTTTGTATGAACGATCATGGGCCATTCACCCAAATCCACCGGCATGCAACAGGCAAATCACCCACAGAAACAACAAAGAGTCATTTGCACTGCCTACATTTGAGCATTTCATTTTAGCTAACAAAATTAAATCTAGAGACATTTTTGTAGGAAATGACAATGTGTGGGCCATGTTAGCTTATGTTCGAGGAGACCTGTTCACTTACACCACCTGTGCCTTACTATCTTGTAGAAGGGGAAGAACAGAAGTGGAAGCAGAACTGGGTTGGATTTCAACATGAATGGTTCTCAATGTGAAGGGCCTTCACAATTCCTGCAGATGAAGCGGTGACTGTTTTTAGTCACTCCTCGGCAACAGAGCATGAACATTAAAAAGACAGATCTGTCTATCTCAAGGTACACATGCCCCAGCAAAATGGGTGTTATTTACTGATAAAAACCACATGACAGCAATTTTAAAAACGGGTTTGTTCTGTCAGTCAAATTAGAAAGGCAAAATATCCTCAATGCCAAGTGATTACTGCCTAGGCCTAAGTGCGGCAAACTGCCAGCACAATTAGAGTAGTGTAAAAGAGGAAATATGAAGACGGATTGGCTTAATTCTAAACAGAAGCATCAGTAAAATAGAAATCCTGGGACATTTTAGTGCAGTGGCCAATTGCTTAAGAGTGTGTCTTTGGAACATGTTTCAATTTTTATTTATATAGGTTGTTCTTACACATGATTTTTTTTTTAATAAAGCAAATAGACTTACAGGGATTACTCTGTCATATAAAACACATCATTCTTCTCTGAGAAAAAGAGCAATTCTAACCTGAAAAACAGGATTCTGTTATTCTCATCCAGAAATCTAGACATATGGGTAAATAAGTATTTAGGCATTTCAGCCAAAAACATTTCATAGATGTTCGTGTAACTGACACCTTAATTATCTTTCACTTTTCCCATTGCCAAAAATGATTTTGGGTTTAAAACTCTCCAGGCCAATTTTCTCCTCTCTTTTCATTATTTTTGTCTTCATGAAAAAACAAATAATTCCAACAACATATTAATAGCATGTAAATCCTGGATTTAAATCAGCAACAAAAACCAAGGAAAAGGCTCCTAAGCTTTATGCTTAGATCCCAGGCCTCACAGAATGACATGAGATATTGATCATACTTAGGAAAATAGAAACTTCTTGAATCATACTCCTCATTGACCATGAACCAGATGCTTATAATCCCCAAGAAACATTAAACAATTCTTGTAAAACATCTACCTGGAAAAAATTCAGGGTTTCTGTAGCAGAATTTTATAGCTAAGTTATATCCTACGGCATTTGATAAGATCTCAAACAAAATGGTACTCATATAGAAGGCAAATTCAAAAGGAATAGAGATCAAAGTTCAAGAAACAGTTTAGGAATTTCTTTTTTAAAAGAGATTTGAACACAAAGTTTTTTTTCAAATAAACCTAATTTCTGTTATATGAATTTTGCTTTTCCACTAGTTTCCATCATAAGAACAATAAAATCTTAGATTTGTACAGATGATCCTAGAACTGAAAACAAAGTACATTACTGGAAGAGACAATAACTGAGAGACTAAGAGTTGAGTCTGTTTAAAAAAAATTGGGCCTAACAAGTATTTGTAGTAATGATGACAAATACCAAATCTGATCAACTACAATATAAAGTTGGGAGTTAACTGTACCGATTTATTAATCATACTACCCACTTTGGTCTGATGCCTTTTTCAGGTAAAAAACATATTCCCAGTGAGTTTACAGAGTAGAGGTATAAACTAGGTATGACTAGCCTGGGAATTTTGAGTAGGGGCAACAGGAAGTATGTTTGGATTGGCTGAGGTACATGGGCATGCCCTGTAGGTCTTGTATCAAACTGGCAAATTAGTTTATGATTAGAGGACTCAAGATTCTGGTAGCTTAGGTTGCAGACGTCTACCCAAGCCCCTGAGAAAGAATCACTTGGTGTCTTGGTAGAGTGGGGAACAAGGAAAAAACATCTTGCCTTTGACCTCAATCTTGGTCTTCACCTACTCTTGGCCTGAGGATACTCAGGAACTTTTGAAAATCTGTACTTTCTTTCATCAGTATCCTAGTGGTGTCTATGCGAGCACAAAAGCTGTTGGTCCTGTCTGTTTACAGAGCTGAGAACAGACTGAATGTAACAAGAAGTCAGATTCAAGGTTCTACAAGAAGCCTAGCAGAAAAGTAACACCATACATAAGGGGGTATCTTTAAGACTTCAGCAAAAAGACTAGCAGGGGCTATAAGTTAGTCGTTTACCACATGTATCTGAATTTGAGCCCATTTTTTTTTTAAAACAATTGGAGTTAAGTAACTTGCCCAAGGTTACATGGCCAGGTTTTTTATGTGGGTGTTAAGTATCTTAGGCCAGAACAGATCCCAGGTCCTCCCAACTCCGAGGCCGGTGCTCTTACTCATTGCACCACCTAGCCGCCCCTGAGCCCATTTTCTGCTGGATTCTATATACAACAGTGGGAGAGTGTGTCATAGACTTTGGAGAGGGGAATGCTTTTTAATAACCATTATAATTATAGCACTTTAGTAAATATCTTTCCAAATCTAACCATCAAATTGACCAAGTAATATCATCATTAATCAATGGGGGAAGCACATCATTAGGGGGTTCTGAGAAAGACATCAAGGCTACAAGCCTAGAATCTTAAGGGGAGATATAGTGGTCAATTTCTGGAGAAGTCAGCATTATGTGGGAGGGGGTTAAGAAGCTCCAGAATTACATTATGCAAAGTTTTATAAAGTGCTCACAAATTAATTACATAGTAATCAATTAAAAAATTTGAGTGAATAAACACTCATCCTACATAGAAGGTACAGTATTTGCAATGATGAAAAGTAGTCCCTACCCTAACAGTATTCTAAACATATACAAATAAGTATGCTACAATGATATAAGGTCAAATGAGATACCAAAATAAATTATAATTTTAAATGAATAATTTGCTATAATTTATGTCATAAATTATAAAAATTGAGAAGGCTAAGGAAGGCTTTAAAGAGCTAGGGCTTCTCATCTGGGCCTTGAAAGAAAAGAAGGATTTCACAGAGTATGAAGAAAAATCAAGCTGAATAAAGAGGCAGAAGAACACAGAATAAAATGGAAAAACTGTTTGGTTGATTCACAGAACAGATGCCAGTGAGTAAAACAAAAATGTTTGAAAGGTAGGTGGAAGCCAGTGTGTGGAAGTTCTTAAATGTGAAGCAAGGATATTTTTGTGTTTTGTTCTGAAGACAACAGAGAATCACTGAGGGTTTTTTAGCAGGAAAGTGATACTCTGAGAACTTTACCAGAGGAAAAATATTTTGGCAGTTTTGCTGGAGATGAACAGTCGACAGAGGAAGATTGGAAACATTTGCCTTCATTTTCCATCAGCTGCTTGACTGGGTTTTGACTCCTTGAACTTCATGGTACCCTTTGGTGCCCCCACTCCCTTCACGTCCTTTTTTTGTAAATTCTTTTCCCATGACATTTTAAAGTTCCTTGAAGGAAGAAACTGATGCTCTGTCTCTTAAAATTGGCATCCCCAGTATTTAGCATTGTGCCTAGAACAAAATGGATGCTTAATAAATATTAACTATTGATTACTGACTATGAGGATCAGTTCGAAGGCTATTATAATGGTTCAGGGGAGAGGGGATGAGAGCGTGAACTAAGTCAGTGGCAGTATAAGTGGGGAGAAGTAATGGATTTAACAAGTATTTTGGAAATAGAATCAACATGAGTAGACAGCTAAGAGTATGGGTAGGGGGAAGGAGGCATGTGGTGGAGGAGAAGGAAGAATCAAAGACGATGAAATTTTTGTGACTAGGATCTTTGAACCAAGGTAGTTTCAGGTAATGGTGGGTCCTAAGGTTTGATCCAACTCTGCTGCAGAAGTACAGTTCATGGAAACTGTTAATACTGATATGATAGGAGACCAGAGTTTGAAGGATCATCTATTAATGTTACCAAGGATGGGTTGAGGTGAAGAGGATGACTGAGAGCAGTGATAAAGACATTGTTCTGGTGCATGACAACATTTGGCTACAGCATTACAATCAGACAGCATGAATTTACAAGGGACCTGAGAGCTGAGGATGGATCTCATTTCTTTATAACATCTACTTTATTTTCATTGTAATAAATCAGAAAGTAACAGAATCCTTCTTCATCTAGGTCATAAAATTTAGAAGGGCTACTTTGGAAAGTTGTTGCGAGGAATCTGAGAACTGATAGCTTTTCAGGAACTGGTCCTAGCATGTCTAATTTGCTTCCTTCTTCTCCTCGTAGAAAGTTCAGGAATTAAAAAATAATTATTACATAAAATTCCTTTGGCAAGAAAGTGGATGAAAATACATAAACAATAAGTAAATGAGATCAAATTTTCAATAATTAAAATCAGAGATCTTTTCTGTTTGGTTGAGCTACCACCTCAATAAAAGCTTTTTGTTCTTTCCTATTATGCAAGTCATATCTACGTTAAAATGCACAAAACCACTTTCATCATGTGATCTCTCACCACATTGTTAATTCCTAATGCTGAAAAGCCTCAAAGCTTTGATAAGATTTCATTTAATGATAGCTAAACTCAGAGGCCTACTGCACTTTTGGGGCCTCAATGCTAATATCAAAAATCTTTCCATCTCTGCAATAAGTCCTGCATACATTGTCCAATAAGAGAAAAAATTACGACCCAATTCTAGAACATTGCTCTTTCCTTCAGTTATCCATTCTTAAATATTAAATACAAGGTATGACTAGAAAATGATGACCAATTTTTCACAAATGTACCAGAACCTATACATTCAAATGAGTATTTCCCTTCAAAGCAGCTCCTTTGTTGAAAACACTGCTATAACTACTCTTTTGGAAATTATATTAGAATCTCTTTCTTACTGAATATTTTCATACTTGCATACACACACATATATTTAATGTAATTAATTTATTCCCAGGACACCGGAACCTTTTCTCTTTGGTGGGAATCTTAGACAAAATACATTAGGAAACAAGTTGTCTGAAGAAAGTACTATACACATATATACCATTTATTTGATATTAGGAGTTATAATTGCCTGAATATTGCAAAAATAAATCACTGAATGCTGTATTGCCACAAGTCGAAGACTGCTTGCATAAAGTTTTATGATTTTCAAAGCATTTTCACATTTATTACCACATTTAATACTTAGAGCAGTTCATTTCTAAAAGGGGATAACAATAGCATGTAAGTCCCAGAGCTGTTGTGAGCATAGAATGAGAAAATATTTATTATGCACTTTGCAAACCTCAAAATACTGTGTAAATTGTAGCTATTAGTAGTATTAGTAGGCATATGCAATGAGCATTATTATTACTCCCATTTTACGGATGAGTACAATGAGGTTCAGGAGTTCATAATGCTTTCTAAAGTCACAGTAATAATTAAATGGCAAAATAGGGATTAAAAGTGATTTTTCTTTTTCTTAGTCAAGAGCTATTTCCATAAGAAGATGATGCCTAAAATCAGAATTTATTTCCTTGACAAGATATTGTGTGTAGCAAAAAGTCAACCTAAAAATTAAAGCATATCTGCTAAAAAACTTAAAGATACTTTAATGATTCGCTGACAGAGTATTTTTGATAATATCAGGCTACACAAAAATTAAATAAAAATACTGAAAGGGAAAATATAGTAGAATACTAGACATTTTGCAGATATGGCCACCTGTTTCACATATTGGTCCACTCTAAAAGTAGAAATCCTTAAAGCTATTTGAATTTGACCAAGTTTTTCTGACAGCAACTCGGGAGAGATTTGACCAAAGGAAAAGTAGAATGCTTCTAGCATAGTGATAATGACTATAAGATGTCTTCCTATTTATAAATGGTTGTCCTAGGTTGTTTGGACTCAGTTCGATTTTTCAAAAATATGTTTATCATAAACCTGATATTCAAAGCATTTAGGGAGTGGGGTAGAAAAGCAAAACCAAAAATAAAGTTTAGATGGAATACACAGTCTATTAGGGGAATAGAGTTATAATATACGTAGTGCAAAAAGCTATAAGTTGCAACTACTGACAAATACAGGAATGAGAACACAGTGAGATCTCAAGTTCTAGGATGCTGGTTCTCTGAAATTGTAAATATATTTTGTATATAATTAAATATATATTTATATGTGTGTATTAATAATTATATATTAATATCAATAAATATGCATATAGAAATATATACACATTCATATACATGTTTATATATGGTTTATGTATTATATATAGTTTATGCTTATTTATCTGCTTGATTTCAAAATTTAGAAAAGAATTTCAGTGAGGCAAACTAAAACAACAATGCACAGAACTGAAAGAGAACTTAGACATTATTATAACATCCTATCTAATGTAGGAATTTCCCACACAAAATCCTTGACAAATTGACATCCATCCTTAGCTCAAATACTTGCAGTCATGGTGAGACCACTTATTTTCAAAGCAGTCCATTCCATATGGGTATAGCTCAAACTGTGGGAAAGTTCATCCCTTAATTGAACTGAAATTCCTTAACAGAAATCTATCACTGAAATTTCCTTAGGTGTATGGATAGAAATGCAATAAGAGTGCTAAAAATATGAGTATGAGGTATTCAGAGAGTTAATGGGAAGATGATTATAAAAAGATAGGATTTAGTTCCACCCCTCCATACTCAGCTGATAAAATGAAAGAATGTAATTTCAGATGACTGAATTGTTGATGTATTAATGGAGAGAGTAAAGCAAGTATCATCAGGAATACTATTGAATACAATGACTACAACAGTCTACAACAATAATAACAACAAAGTAAGGCAGGTGAATTGTACTCTACTGCAAAGATTAATATTTTTTTAAGATTTGATTTTAAAACTTTGATTTCCAGATTCTTGCCCTTCTTCCCTTGTCACCCACTCCTACTGAGAGGAAAAGCAATTCAATATAGGTTATGCATGTGTAGCTATGGAAAACATTTTCATAGTAGATATATTGTGAATGAATGACTATATTTCCCTCCATCCTATCCCGCTCCCACTTATTCTATTTTGTACTTTGACCCTGTCCCTTTTCAAAAGTGTGTCCTTCTAACTACCTTCCCCCCCCCCCAATCTGCCCTCTCTTCTATCGTCCACCCTCTCATCACCCTCCCCCTACTACTTTCCTGTATGGTAAGAGACCCAATTTGGTGTGTATGTTATTCCCTCCTTAAGCCAAATTTAAGGAGAGTAGGGTTGACCCATTCCCTTTTGCCTTCCTGTTCATCCCCTTCACTGTAACAGTTTTCTCCTGCCTCTTTTATATGAGGTAATTTACCCTATTCTATCTCTCCCTATCTGCTCTCGTTATATTCTTCTCCTCTTAATTTTATTTTTTAGATATCAACCCTTCCTATTCAATAGACACTATTCACTCGATGTATACATGGACACATATATACACACACTCACATATATTTTTATACACACATATACCCTCCTATATAAACATATATATGTATATATACATATATATATATATATATATATTCCCTTTGACTATCATTATACTGAGAAGTTTCATGAGTTACAATTACTATTTTTCCATGTAAGAATGTGAGCAGTTCAATTTTAATAAGATCCTTATGATGTCCTGTTTACCTTCTCATGTTTCTCTTGCTTCTTGCATTTTAAAGTCAAATTTTCTATTCAACTCTGGTTTTTTCATCAAGAATACTCAAAATTCCTCTATTCCATTAAATGACCACATTTTCCCCTGAAACATTACTCAGTTTTGCTGGGGAGGTGATTCTTGGTGTTAATCCTAGCTCCTTTGACTTCCAGAAAATCATATTCCAAGGCCTTGGATCCCTTAATGTAGAAGTTGCTAGATGCTATGTTATGCTGATTGTGCTTCCATAATACTAAAATTGTTTCTTCCTGGATGCTTGTAATGTTTTCTCCTTGACCTAAGAATTCTGGAATTTGCCTATAATATTAACAGGAATTTTTTTTTAGGATCTTTTTCAAGAGGTGATGGGTGAATTCTTTCAATTTCTATTTTGCCCTCTAGTTCTAAAATATCAACGCAATTTTCCTTGAGAATTTCTTGATGGATGGTTTTAGGCTCTTTTCTTTATCATGGCTTTCAGGTAGTCCAATAATTTTTAAATGATCTCTCCTGGATCTATTTTCCAGGTCAGTGGTTTTTCCAATGAGATATCAGATTGCCCTCTATTTTTTTCATTTGTTTGGGTCTATAGTATCTTGATTTCTCATAAAGTCATTAGATTCCATTTGCTCCAATCTAATTTTGAAAAAATTATTCTCTTCAGTGAGTTTTTGAAATTTTTTTTTCCATCTGGCAATTTCAGCTTTTTAAGACTTTCTTCTCCTCATTGGCTTTTTGGACCTCTTTTTCCATTTGAGTTAATCTATTTTTTAAGGTGTTATTTTCTTCAGTCAGATTGTTGAATCTCTTTTCACGATTTTCTTGCATCGTTCTCATTTCTCTTCCCAGTTTTTCCTCTACTGCTCTTACTTGATTTTCAAAATCCTTCCTGAGTTCCTCCATGCCTTGTAAACAATTCATATTTTTTTGGAAGCTTTTGATGCAGGAGTTCTGACTTCATTGTCTTCCTCCTCTTTCATGCTTTTATCCTTTTTGTCCCCTCAAAAAGATTCTATGGTCTGTTTGTGCTTCCTGTGCTTTTTCATATTGCCAGTCAATTACATGACTCGAGCTGTTTGCCATGATAGAACACTGCTTCCAGAGAGGAAAGCTTTGTCCCAAATGACTGGGGTTTTCAAAAATGTTGTCAGAGGTCTGAGGAGGGCACACTCTCTACAGGAACCATACTGGCAAACTGGAGTTTCTTACCCCAGGACCACTGCCCAAGAAAGCGACCCAGATCCAAGCAGGTCAAAGCAAGTCAAAGTAAGAGCAATTACCCATATGAATGGTTGCTTAGTCCCCCTACTATCTGTGGGCCAGGTGCTCCTGATGGAGGCACGCGGCAGAAGCTGTAGCAAGCCCTGCCTCAGCCACCTCGCACCCCGGGGGCAAGAGCCAGACCGTGCCCTTCCTTTCCCACAGAGTCCCTCACTGACCTTTTACTTTGTCTTTGGCGTTTATGGCTTTAAGAGTCTGGAAACTGGGGGTGGAGCCAAGATGGCAGAGTAGAAGCAGGACCTTCCAGCGGCTCTGGCTTCCACCTTCCCCAATCCATGTAAAAAGGGGACTCTAAACAAACTTTGGAGGTGCAGAACCCACAAAATGACACAGAGAAGCTAACCTCCCACTGAGGACAGCCGGGCAGGCTGGCAGAAATTGGCCAGCCCAGCACTCTGGGAGCCGAGCCCAGCCTCACGCCAAGGCTTTAGCCCCAGGGCGGACCTGACAAGTCACCGGCCAGAGGGACTCCAGATCAGCAGCAGTGGTGGCAGTTTCCAGATTTATCAACACATAGATGTGAAGGACAAAGTGAGAGGTCAGTGCACTCTGGACTTTGGGACCAGTAAGTGGGAGTGCGTGGCTTTTACCCTCAGGATGAAGAGTCACTGAGGCAAGCACAGCCAGCCAGTGCCACATAGCAGCTTCAGTTCTTGGCCTGCAGAGTGTAGGGGGACCAAGCACCAGTCTGAGTGGTAATGGCTTTTGCTTTAACCTGCTTGGATCTGGATTGCAGTCTAGGGTGGAGGTCCTGGGGTGTGTGTCCAGCTTGCCAGAGCATGTGAGACCTCAGAGAGGGCACCCATCTAATACCTCCAGCAGCTGAGAAAACCCCAGCATTTGGGACGAAAGCTCTGATGTCTGGTGTCAGAGTCCTACTGTGACAAAAAGCCCAAAAGTCAAGTAATTGAGAGGCAAAATGAGCAGGCAAAGGAAACAAAGCAGACAGAAGATTCCAACATGACACTCCTATTTTGGGGACAAAAAGGAACAAAGCATGGAACAGGAGGAAAACAGTGAAGTCAGAACTCCTGCACCAAAAGCTTCAAAGGAAAATACAAGCTGGTTACAGGCCATAGAGGACCTTAAGAAGCAGATAAGAGAAGTGGAGGAAAAATTGGGAAGAGAAATGAGAACAATGCAAGAAAATTATGAATTGAGAGTCAACAGCCTGACTGAGGAAAATAATACCTTAAAAAACAGACTGACTCAAATGGCAAAGGAGGCTCAAAAAGGCAATGAGGAGAAGAATGCCTTAAAAAACCAAATTTGCCAGATGGAAAAAGAAGCTCAAAAGCTCAATGAGGAGAATCATTGCTTCAGAATTAGATTGGAGCAAATGGAAGCTAATGACTTTATGAGAAATCAAGATGCTGTTAAACAGATCCAAACAAATAAAAGAATAGAAGGCAATGTGAAACATCTCATGGAAAAAAACCACTGACCTGGAAAACAGATCCAGGAGAGATAATTTAAAAATTATTGGACTACCTGAAAGCCATGACCAAAGTAAGAACCTAGAAATCATCCTCCAGGAAGTTCTCAAAGAAAACTGCCCTGATGTTTTAGTACCAGAGGGCAAAACAGAGGTTGAAAGAATCCACCAATTACCTGCTGAAAAAGATCCCAAAAAGAAAACTCCTAGGCATATAATAGCCAGGTTCTGGAATTCCCAGATTAAGGAGAGAATATTACAAGCAGCCAGGAAGAAACCATTTGAATATTGTGGAAACACAATCAGGATAACCCAGAATCTGGCTGCTTCTACACTGAGGGATTGAAGGGCTTAGAATATGATATTCCGGAGGTCAAAGGAGCTGGGATTAAAACCAAGTGTCATCTCACCAGCAAAACTGAGTATCATGTTTTAGGGGAAAATGTGGTCATTCAGTGGAACAGAGGACTTTCAAGCATTCTTGCTGAAAAAAAAAAACAGAATTGAATAGAAAATTTGACATTCAGATACAAGAAGCAAGAGAAGCATGAGAAGGTAATCAGGAAAAATAAATCATAAGGAACTTATCAAAGTTGAACTATTAACATTCCTACATGGAAAAACAATAATTGTAACTTATGAAACTTTTCTCAGTAGTTGAAGGGAATAGAAACATATATATATATATATATATATATATATATAGATATATATATATATATGAGGGTATATGGGCATATGAATACATATGTGAATGTGTGTATATATGTTTACAGGTATACATAGATAGAGGGCACAGGACCGATTTAACAGGAAGGGATGATACTTAAAAGGTGAAATTAAGAGGTGATAGGAATATAATGAGAGGATATGGGGAGAGACAGATTGGGGTAAACTATCTCATACAGAAGAGGCAAGGGAAAATGGTTGCAATGGAGGGGAAGAAAAGGAAGGCAAAAGGGAATGGGTCCACCTTATTCCCACTGAATCTGGCTTGAGGAGAGAGTGAAATACCCACTAAATAGGGTATCTCACCCTCCAGGAGAGTAAGGGGGGAAGGGGATGAGAGGGGGGATGATGGAAGGGAGGGCAGGCTGAGGGGGAGGGAAGTTGGAAGCACCCACTTTTGAAAAGGGATGGGATCAAAGTAGAGAATAGAACAAGTGGGAGGTGGGATAGGAGGGAGAGAAATATAGTCAGTCTTTTACAATATATCTACTATGTTATTGTTTTGCATTAGCCACACTTGTACAACCTATACTGAACTGCTTATCTTCCCAGTAAGGGTGGGTGACAAGGAAGGAAGGGAATGAATCTGGAATTGAAAGTTTTAAAATCAAATATTCAAATATATATGTATATATGTGTGTTTGTGTATATATACATATACACACATATATACTATTATTAATACCATCTTACATGTAACTGGGAAATAAGATATACAGTCACTGAGGCATAGAGATCCAGTGGAAAAGTCGAAAGGGGTATGGGAGAAAATATGGGAGAGAGCAGATTGGAGGAGGGGATATCCTGTGGGACTGCTATTTTGGGGCGGTGGGTAGGGGAAAAATGGGGAGAAAATTTGTAACTCAAAATCTGGCGCAAACGAATGATGTAAATCAGAAGTTAATAAAGCATTAAAAAAAAGAGTCTGGAAACTGCTACAGCTGCTGGTGATTCACTGTCCTGAAGTCTGCTGCTGCTTCTGCTGCTGCCTCCCTGGGGCCAAAACCACATGGATCATGTGGGACTATGCTTGGCTCCCAGCATGCTGTGGTAAACCTTTTCTGTATGCCTGCCTGGCTGCCTTCAAGGGGAGATTTGTTTCTCTCTGTCACTTTGTGGGTTCTGTAGTTTTAAAATTTGTTTAGAGTCAAATTTTATAAGTATTTGAGGTGGTTGTGGGGGGAGGTCACAGAATTTCCTGCTTCTTCTCTGCTATCTTGGCTCCGCCCTGTAGAGACTAATCTTGGAACAGGATAGCAGAATATAAAAGAAACTTTCATCCTCTCTGTAGAGAGTTAGGGAAAATAATTATAGATTTTTATATGCACTGACAGATATGGTTTCTAAGTTGATTGACTTTTTAAACTGTTTTGTTGTTGTTGCAAGGTGTTGTTCAATGTATTGTGTACAGGGTAATCAGAAAATTATTACAGTATAAAATCAGAAATGAAATAAAAAGTTGAAAAATGGCAAGATGAAATTTGTCATTCTGCAGTCTGATTAGTTGTGAATATTTGGTTCACTACTCCTGATACAAGAATGAAAAAAAAATGCTATTCTGAATTGAAAAAAAATATTCCATGGAGTAGAAATTTTCTAAGCTATCCTTTAATTAGAAGGTTATATTTTTATTAATGAAACCTAAATTATGTTGGCTTTTTAAAAATTATAGTATCACAATGTCAGTTCACAAGGAATTTGTGATCAGCTATAAGCCCCAGATGTTTTTACATAGGAACCATTACTGTCAATTCAGGCTCCCCATTCTGTACTTTTGATATTAGGGGTTTTCTGACCAAAATTCAGGAATTTATATTGATCCATGTTAAGTTTCATCCTGTTACATCAGTACTGTATTCTAGCCTGTTAAGATGTTTTCCTATCTTTATTATGTTATCATTTATTTATGTCAGCATTTCTTCCCAGTTTTGGAAAACGATAAACAAATCTTCTATGTCTTCATCTGTCACTGATAAAAATGCTAGCAAATATGTCAGGCACTGTGCTAAGTGTTCTATGAATATTATCTCATTTGATCCTCACTACAATCCCCATTGTACCACTGAGAAAAAGGAGGCACACAGTGATTAAGTGACTTGTCCAGGGTCACAGAATTAGTAAGTAAGGCAACTCAGGTCTTCCTGGCTCCAGGCCTAAGGCCCTATCCAATGTGATACCAAAGGATTCCAGAGGATCACAGAAATGGATCACAGATTCATAAACATACATCTTGAGCTAGAAGGGATTTTGGTGGCCACCATGTCCAACCATCTCGTTTCAGTGATAAAGCAACTGGGTTACAGGGAGGTTAAGTGACTTGTCCATAGTGATACAAGCAGTAAGCAGAAGCAGAATTTGAACCCAGGTCCTCTGAAAGGGGCAGCTAGGTGGCACAGTGGATTGAATGCTGGGCTCTATGTCAGTAAGACTCATCTTCATGAGTCTAAATCCAGTCATAGACCCTTCCTAGCTGTGTGACCCGGGGCAAGTCACTTAACCCTGTTTACCTCAGTTTTCTCATACGTAAAATGAGCTGGAGAAGGAAATGGCAAACTTCCTAAGTATTTTTACCAAGAAAACCCTAAATGGGGTCAGGAAGAGTTGGACAAGACTGAAATGACTGATGAACAATGACGCTTTGATTATAAAACTAGAGTTCTTCCCATTGTGCCCTGGGATGCATATCCACCCCCTAATCACACACACACACACACACACACACACACACACACACACACACACACATATATACATAAAGAAATTTGCATCATGAAAACACATAGGCCAGGAACCCAAACAATTCTAAAGAAATAGAATAAGTAGGTTTACAAAGAGCAATTTGAATGAGGCAGCAGGTAGAGAGTGTGTGAAGTGGGTGTGATTTAATTGGTGACAGTATTTGTCATGATTACAGAGTGGAACAGAGTACAAGAGCCTTGTATGAAATCCCAGGCATCTCTTGACAAATGAAGCAAAGCAGGTATTAAAACCTCAGTTCTTGTGGTGTCATCCATTGTTTACTTGCCCAGCCCTATAATTAGTCATCTTATACTATACTTTATTGTGTTGTTGTTTTCAATGTAGCCACAAAATGTTTTGTCCTTTGCTGGCTAAAATTATTTTCAGCCTTGGCTTATCTCATTGCTATTCTCATTGTACTATATCTAGACACATCTGAGTGTATATTTTTGATCTTAGAAAGTATTAATAAGAGAGATTTCTTTATTAACTTGAAAAAGACATTCATATTTGAGCTTTAAATTATGTAGTTTAGGAATCCACAACACACCATATCCTCAAAGGATTTTTACATACTATATTAACCATGTCATTTCCCCTACATATCTTGGCATTTTAAAATTCTGTACCTGTCTCTCAAAATATTCCAATTTTCACACTCTCAGAAATTCAATCTCAAAAGGTTAATAACTGAATTTTAATAACAAAATATTAAAATTTAGCATTTCTTTAAAATTATGTTTGTACACTGATATTTTTTATTACCTTGATATTTTCTTTCTCTTGCTTTTCATTTTATAAATTCTTAGATACTTCTTAAATTCCTTAGGCATAAAATAAGAATGATAATGGCAAATTGAAACTTGCTTAGTACACTGAGGTGACACATACATTATTGAATTAGATCTTCATAATAAAAACTATTAGTTTCCATATTCTCATGGTAACCTAAGACATCAAAACACATCCAGATTTTCAGTACATATGTTGGTATATCAAAGGAAATAACATTTGCAAAAATGTTACTATAGTGTCTAAGCACTTAATAATTACTTCCCCTGTTAACAATATAATAGGCTGACGGGCTACCAATTGAGTTGCTAACTTATTATAAGACTCTTAGCAATGATTCTACATGAATGGGGTATGTTTTGAGCAAAATGGAAATCCCACCCAAAAGATAGGTCTGATTGAGATTATGAAGTAGGAACTCTTTGGACAACATGTTTATATAAGTCATCATGGTGGTAGTACGAACCCATCAGGTAGGAACGAGAAAGAAGAAAGAAAGTTAGGAGGTCATCCTACTTGAAATATTGCTAAAAGTCTGGTAGCATTAAACATTCCCTCTATGTCCCAGGGTCAGGCCCTTGAAAATCATGCATTTGGTATGTGTATTACTATTTAGCATAAACAGAAGGGAAATGCTAAGTTTACCACATGGTGGGCTGCTGTGGCTTCAACCACAATGCCCTACCAAAGCCTCGCCCTTAAGGTTTATTAGTAAGAAGAATTAAATATATTAACTCTTATTTATAAATTTTTAAAGGGAAAAATGAAAGGGAAAGTTATAAAGAATAAAACTAATAGGATAATAAAAGAATTTATTTTAATGTTTCTCTGTTCTACTCAAGATTTTAGATATTCAAAGCTGCTGTTTTATATTTTACCAGCAAAATTTTTTTGCTGAGAAAAATAAATTGCATTTCCGCCTCAAAGTTGTGATGTGAGAAAACAGAAAGAATAAATTATTATTATTATTTTAGTAGTAGTAGTAATCACAGTTAATACTTTGTTTATAAAGTACTTTAAAAATATTATGTCATTTGATCTTTACAATAACATGGGAGATACGTAATATTATTATCTCCACTGTTAAATGAATTGTTCAGGGTCACACAGCTAGTAAGTATCTGAACCCTTATTTAAACTCAGGTCAGCATTATAACCGCAATTCCACCCAGCACAAGTTATGTTGAGAGTATAAAGATTTGGGGAAGTATAATAGCCCCTCATACAAAATCTTTGTGTAAAGTTAGGTATCTAAATAAAATGGGGAGTCAAAGTATTCTTGTCTACTTTTTTTGGTCCATCGTGTTATAAAACTGAAGTTTTAAACACACAGAAAAGAGGGTTAACTATATATATATATATATATATATATATATAAATACCTATATATAGATAGATAGATATAACTTATAACTCTACATGTATACATAATAAATTTGTAGATATAAGTAAATGTATGCATGCATACACACATGTATGTATACATGTGTATTGCACGTGTGTATATGTGCATGATACACATTTATATGTATGTGTATATACATCTCTATAGCTATATATCCTCACAAGGATCCTTAGATATTCCCTGGATGCCTTAGTGAAAGGAAAAACTTTTCCAAAACTAAACCTAAGCAAATAGAGGCTATTAATGACCTTCTAGGGCTGGAAAGACAATTCATTGAAATCAGAATGTGGCCATTTTAAGTACATTCCATTTTCACTAATAATTTGATGCCCCATTTCAGCGAAAAGAAGTAAAATGTCTGACTAATTGAAATATAGTGGTTGTAAGTGTCAAATAGTAATAACTACCCAGGCACTGATTAGGGAAACATTACTTTTCCCCTGATACTGTTTTTTTTTTCCTCTAGCATGTCAACGTTTGCATTATTCATACATTTTTGTCAGTGTTTATTGCATTGGGTTAATGATATGACATTTTCCATTCTTGTTTCTATCAGGGGGCTTGTTATTAGATTACTGCTCAGTGCTTCATGTGTCATAATATGATAAATGCCAAACATATGCTAATCAAAACTTCCAATTGATAGAATTTGCTGAAATTTTCCATATGCTGAAGTTCAATCAGACAGTTTTTTGGTTTGATGATTTTTGCCTATTATATTTTTGACATACATCATTAGGAGAAAATTTTTCACCCAAACAATAGGGTAAAACAGAAATAAAAAAAACTAAATGATGTCTTCTCTGATTTACTCCAAATATAGAAGGAATAAGGAAGAATTTAAATGACAGTTCTTCATAGTGAGTATGCAATGGGGTCAGTTTTCCTACCAAAACAAGCACACATAAAAAAAAAATCAGTTTTGTGACCTTCAAATGCAACTCATATTAGTTTCTTTTTAAAGCACTTAGCTATCAGTTATTTTATTGGTTCCTCCTTTTAAACAATGTCATAAGTTAGGTAAAATAGATAACATCATATCTGTTTTATGTTAAATTCAGGTCCCAAGAAGTTAAATGATATCTCTTAGACACACAGCTAATTGGTGCCAGAGCCAGGAATAAAATTATCAAATTCTCTGTTCCATGTTCTTTCTGCAGTCTCATGCAATTTTGGCATCATAACGTTAAAAAATCTTCAGATACTATTGTTTCATGATTCATAACTATATAAAACACCAAAACAAATAGCTATAATATACAAGAGCATACAGTATGTCCATTAGAGGGTTCCAAAACAAAAGGCTATAGAAGGAGATTGTATCTTACTGTAGGTCCCTCTCAATCTGCCTGGGGAGAATATTCTATCTTGATATCAAATTAAAAAAAAATTAGACCTAGACATTAGCCCATGAACAAGAATTACCATTCTAAGCATTCCTAGACACCACTGACATTTAGTAATACCCCATTTTTTTCATATATATTCGTTAGGTGGATTTCAGCCGTGCTTATGGGATCAGATAATTATAAATATCAAGGACCCTTGGAAGAAAGAAAAGGTTCGCTATCTATAAGCACATGAAGAAATGCTCTAAATCACTATTGATTAGAGAAATGCAAATCAGAACAATTCGGAGGTACCACATCTCACCAGTCAGATTGGCTAAGATGACAAAACAGGAAAATGACAAATATTGGAGAGGATGTGGGCAAATTGGAACACTAATGCATTGTTGGGGGAGTTGTGAATTGATCCAACCTTTCTGGAGAGCAATCTGGAATTACACCCAAAGGGCTATAAATAATTTCATACCCTTTGACCCAGCAATACCACTTCTAGGGTTATATCTGAAAGAGATCATAGAAGTGGGAGAAAGACACATATGCACAAAAATATTTATAGCAGCTCTTTTTGTGGTAGCAAAGAATTGGAAATTAAGGGGGTGCCCATCAACTGGGGAATGGCTGAACAAATTGAGGTATATGCATGTTATGGAATACAATTGTGCTATAAAAAACAAAGAGCAGACGGTCTTCATATTTATCTGGAGAGGCTTATACGAACTGATGCTGAGTGAGAAGAGTAGAACCAGGAGAAATTTGTACACAATTACAGACACAATGTATGTGTGATGACCGACTTTGATAGATTGGACTCTTCTCAGAAATGCAGGGTTATAAGTCAACCCCTAAAGACTCATGATGGAGAGAGATATCTACACCCAGAGAAAAAACTAGAAAGTTTAAATCCAGATTGAAGCAAACTACCCGATCTTTTTTCTTTTTCTTGTTTGGTTTTATTTCCTCTTTACGATTTTTCATTCCATTTGATACAATCCGTCTTTATAACCTGACTAATGTCTAATGTGAAAGTATTTACAGATCCTATACTTGACTGTATGCCGCCATGGGGGAGGGTGGAGGGAGAGGGACAGAATGTGAAACTCAAGGAATTGTGGAATTGAATCTTGTAAACTAAAAGTAAACAAACAAATTTAAAAAAAAAGAAGGAAAAAATAAAGAAAAGGTTCTATCTATAAGGTTTTAAAGTGTTTTCAAAGCTATTTTAAGCTCAGTTATAACATGAACCAGGCCAAAAATAATATCTCCAAATTTAAAAAATTCAAACAAATTTAGTGGTATTTCCAAGAAGAGGTAATCTTATCCCAAATGAAAATTTGAAATTTGGCATTTCAGAATTGGCAGTTTGGTTCAATATCTCACTCCTCTTGTTGTTACTTATTGAGTCAAAAAAAAAAAATGTGACAGTTCTTAGGCCTGTTTCATTGTACACTGCTCTCCTCCCACACGTGGTGATCCAGTCAATTCGATTTTTTCTCTATTCCTCCTACAAGGTCCCCATCTCCCATTATTGTACCTTTACCCTGTACCTTTACTATTCTTCATGACATAAATACAACCTATTCTCAATACTACCTCACAGAATGCTCCTTCAACAAGCAGCTCAAACACTTCTTATGTGACTCTTTTCCTGAATCCCCAGATGCCAGCACCCTCTCTCCCACCTTACCTGTTTTACTTATTATGTATATAATCACATATGCATTTGTCTCCTCACATTAGAATGTAATCTGTATAACATGAGTGATTGTTTAATTCTTGTATTTTTATCATCTGTTTCTAGCTTTGTGTCTGGCACAGAGAGGGTATTTAATAAATGTTTGTTGATTACTTGATTGATTTAGGAAAAGATATGAACTTTTAGGTTCTTTAGTTTAAAATTAAGAGTCTCTGAGTCACTTTTCCTTTTGTGGTGATATTCTAATGAAGAACTCCTTTAGGAAATACAACACAGAACTTAATTACACTGCCGTTGTTTATTATTTCTAAAGAATAAAATTATTCTAACAGTAATATCTCAGGGAAAAAGCTCAAAAAAGAAATAATGGGATCATCTAATTTAGCCTTCATTTTCTCATGTAAACCTTGGCTCAATGGGTCAATATATGGAATTATTTCTTCATTGTCAAGAGAGACTGGTTTTTTGCCTCTTTACATTTTAATGATTGACTGATGTGTGCTTGTGTACTGGCATTTGGTAGGAAAGGATTCAAGCACTGGATGTAAAGCCTAGAACTCTCCTTTCCCCATTCAGGAACAGTGATTAGAAGTATAATTTGAACCTAAAGCTTACTTCTTCTGGGGAGCAGATATAATTCTAGTCCAGAGTTCCTTCTCTCTAAGAAGAGCAGAGTGACTAACCTCTGTTCCCAACCTCCATCTTCCCCTGCTGGCTGGAATCAGAATCTCTCTTGGAGGAGGATGAGGGGTGTAAATGCTAGAGATATCTATTCTTGCCTTCCTAAGATCCACATCTAGACAGATCCATGTGGACATAGATAACCTATATAGGGAAAACCAAACATTACCCATGTAACACCACACTCATCATAGCAATAAAGACAAAATGGAAAGCCAATGAATTCCACAAACAAAAGATAGAGTGATTGCATGTATGTGACCATGGGGGTGGGGAAAGATGGGGGAAGCACAGAGATTTTTTTTTTCAAGAATTAACAATGCATAACAGTGGTCAACATCAAAGTAAATTTCAATTACATTCATAGTAAGTTCTTTTCCCAATAGGAGGAAAATGGTATTCAGATCAGGGAGATGGCTAACACTGAGAATTAATTTGGTTCAGGCCTAGAACATTTCTGAGCACAAAAAATCCATCCAAGATTTTATGACTGATTTACTGCTATTCTCTGTCACACCCAGTCCACAATTTGGATAGGCAGAAAGAAGTAGGAAAGGCACTCCAGGGAGATGGGGATGATATGAATAAAAACATGAATGAGCAAGATGTTTCGGGAATAGTGACTTTCCCCTGCTAGGTTAAAGGAAAGAGTTGATATTGAGGAGTAGCAGGAGTTAAAAGTTTGGGGACAGATGATTGAGAGCCTTAATTCAAGTCAATGCAATTCCAACATTAATTAAACCTCTACTAGCATGAGTGGCACAGTACTATAATGGATAAAGAGCCACTCAAAACAAGGAAGACCTGAATTCAAATCCTGCCTCTGATATGGACTAGCTGTGCAACCCCTGGGCAAGTCACTTCAACCTTAAGTGTCCTGAGTAACTCTCTAAGACCACAATTGTGAAGGGGGTTTCCTCAATTGGAAATCCCCTATAATAATGAAATCACAAATCCTATCCCTATGCTTATTCCTATGTGCAGAGTGCTGTATTAGGTAGCAAGAGGAATGAAAAATTCCATCAGTCTCTTGTGGAGTTTACAACTGCCCCCCACCACCATTAATAAGTATAATACAAATAAGACATGTCAGACATGAACAAACTACTCTACAAAGATTCCAGAGGGGAAAGCTTTTATTGACTCTTAGGATCAAAGATCATTTTGGACTATTTCCTTGGGAAAGAGGGAAACACTGAAGGTTTCTGATTCCAAGAGAATAGTGATGTAAGTCATATTCAATTAGAAGACACATATGGCATACAGGATAGACTTTCAGTAGAAGAGAGCAAAAGTAAGAATAAGCAACAGAAATCAATTGTAATGATTTAGATGTAAAGTGATCAGTTATCAACTAGATGGTTACGAGGAATAAATAGAACATATGAAGAGACATGAAAGAATCCTCTCAAAGATTCAAATGCACCGATGATCTCATTTATCTGCATGTCCCCTCCAAGAATGTAGATCCTCACAGCCTATCCATGCCTACCCGTCTGGTGCAACTATGTTCCATGTCCTCCTAGACATTCTCCACATGTTAAAGGCCTTCATTATTTTTTCCTGACATCCCAAGGATAGCAATAGAACATCTGAATTGCCTAATTGTCTTCCCTTGCCCTCATTTCATGGCCAACCAGTCCATCTTTTTTTTTTCCTATGAGCATTTCACTAATAAATTCCTTTACTTCTGTTCTCAGCAAGTCCTAGAGGAACAGTGGAGTGGGGCTGCTATTTGACTTGACATGAGGATGAATAAACAGAAGCAGCCAGTTGTGGACATACTCCCAGGTTTCAAAATCTGGATGACTACAAAACTGAAAGGAACAAGCAGGTCATAAAAATCCTCCCAGAGGTAGAAATAATGGAAGAGGGTTATGATATGAAAACATCATTAAGTGTTAATTACAGACTGAAAAATGCAAAACACCAGGCTAAATACACACCATTTGTTGGAAAGATTCTGTTGTTTTGGGATTATTTTTCAGTTGCGTCCAACTCTTTGTGACTTTATTTGGGTTTTCTTGACAAAGATATTGTTGTTGGTGGTCATTTCCTTCTCCAGTTCACAGAGGCAAACAGGATTAAGAGACTTGCCTAGAGTCACACATTTATTAAGTGTCTGAGGTCAGATTTAAACTAAGGAAAATGAGTCTTCCTGATTGTTGACCTGGTGCACTACCCACTTTGCCACCTAGCTGCCATACTAGAAAGGTATATTTATTTATAAATTAATAAATTAGAATCTTGGTTGAAAAGTCAGAGCTTTATAATTTTGTTTATTGTGAACTTATGTACCAGAGACTGAAAAGCTCTAGACTAACTGATAATACTAAATTCTTGAACTTTCAAAACTGACCAGAGTTAATTCAATCAGGAATCTACAAGGTTCAAAGGCCTAGCCTGAGCAGCCTGGACATCTCCTTTTTAAGGTATATTACTGCACCTCTCCATGCAATAGGCATTATGTGCTTAAAATAATTAAATAAATGGATGAATGAATGAATAAACAAACGAATTAATTAATTAATGGATTTCATCAATTTGCCCTGTGCTTCCAGTAGTTAGTAAAACTTAATTTCGTCCTGTTCAGATAACTCCTAATATGCTTAGTTTAGGTAAATCACTGTGATCATCAAGATTTTATTTAGTTCAGTGGTGACTTGGGATAAAACCAACTGAACCAACCTCAGAGGGAGAATGTGAAGTTAACATCATTAGTATTTGAAACATCATCAAACCTTTATTTCTATTTATTTGTATTTCATTACCAATTAATATACTGTCAGGAAGGAACAGACACACTTAACCACCTTAGCAGGATGCTTCTCTTAGTACAATCATTAGCAGATATTATAATTAGGAGACATTATAATTAGGTTCCAAACTCAACGTTCCATTATGATGAATGGGATACTTTACTTAAAGCTATTTCAGGTAAGAGTAAAAGATAATGAAAGGAAAATATAGCATATGATTTCATAAAAAGAAATAATACATATTGCATTTAGGTAGAAATTTTTTTTTTTTTTACCTAGAATAGTGTTCTCCAAAGGTGGGGGAATAAGTCCCCTATAGAACCATGGAATGTCCCCAGAGGGTATGTGTTCAATCTACTTCCCCTGTAACAGCTACTCATGGGACACCAATTACCCATTACTGCACAATCCTCAACTGCCCTATTCCATCCACTCACCCACTTGTTCAAGTTTTCGACCTTCTTCTTTCTCCTTCTGGGAACCTCTCCTTCTAAGAATGTCTCCATCTAGGAAGGCATCTACTAATCCTGACCTGAGTACTCAGCAGCAGCTACCGGTGTCAAAGGGATTTTCTATTCTTCTCCTCCAAGTATATCTATCTGCTGATCACCAGATCATCTTGCTACAAATAAATTCTATTCCAGGGCTGTAGCTGGTGAACCCACCTCTAATCCTTTTTTATTTGGGGTAGGAGAGCATGACTTCACAGGCTAAGTAGGCAAGGACAAACCATGATCTGCCCTGCAGACCTCATTACAATATCTTTTCACTGAAATCCCGTCCATTTCTACTCTTCATTTCTGCTGAGAACATCCTCATTCTTTTAGTCACTCAATTACACAACCTCAGTATCATTCTGGGGTTTTCAATATATCTCACCTCACATACAAGTAGTTGCCATTTCTTGCCATTTCTATTCTACCACACCTTTAACATCCTTTTCCCTTCTTTGCACTCATATAACAATCAACCTAATTCAGTGTCTTACTGATTCGCACATGGATTGTTTCAGTGGCCTCACAACTGGTATTCCTGCCTCAAGTCTTGCTCCACACACGTACCAAAATAATTTTCTTAAATATCAAGTCCAATCATGTCACTGTCACCACCCCTCTTCTCAATAAACTCCAGTTGCTCCTATTACCTAGAGGATAAGATATAAGCTCCTCTGACATTTAAAACCCTTTCCCAGCCAACTTCTTCCTCAAACTCCTCCAAAGTCACACCCAAAATAGAGAAACATGAATAGGAAATTAAGGCCTAATTCTAGTCATACCATAATGTATGATACCATATTCACAGTGAGAAAAGAAAAGGTATCTATATTGGAAACTTTCTGCTGAGATGAAACCAGAGATAATTAACTTTTTTGGTTTCTTTTTAAAAAACCTGTTATTTATTTATTTATTCTTAGTTTTCAACACTCATTTCCACAAGATTTTGAGTTACAAGTTTTCTCCCTGTCTTTCCCCTACCCTCCCCCCAAGATAGCAAGCCTACTGAATACTCCTTCCCCCAATGGGCTCTCTCTTATATCTCCCCCATGCCTCCCTAACATTCTAGTAGAATAAGATGGATTTCTATACACCAGTGCCTGTATATCTCATTTTCCAGCTGCATGTAAAAAACAATTTTTTTTAGATTTGTTTTTAAAACTTTGATTTTCAGATTCTTTCCTTTCTTCCCTCCTCACCCACCCCCACTTGGAAGACAAGCAATTCAATATAGGTTGTATATATATAGTTACAAAAATATATTTTCATGTAGTTATATTGTGAAAGACTAACACTATTTCTGTCCATCCTATCCCCAGCCCCACTTACTGTATTTTCTACTTTGACCCTGTCCATTTTAAAAAGGGTTTGCTTTTGGGATAGCTAGATGGTACAGTGAATAGAACACTGGCCCTGGATTCAGGAGGACCTGAGTTCAAATCCGGCCTCAGACACTTAACACTTACTAGTCTTGTGACCTTGGGCAAGTTACTTAACTCCAATTGTCCCCTCCAAAAATTAAAAAAAAAGTTTATTTTTAAAAAGTATTTGCTTCCAACTACCCTCTCCTCCAATCTGCCTTCCCTTCTATCATCCTCCCTCTTATTCCCTTCTTCCCTACTTTCCTATGGGGTAAGATACCCCTATAGTATGTAGGTTATTTTCTCCTTAAGGTAAATTCAATGAGAATAAGGTTGACCCATTCCTGCTCTTCCCCTCCATTGTAACAGTTTGTTCCTGACTCTTTTATATGAGATAATTTACCCTATTCTATCTCTCCCTTTCTCCTCTTCCCATTATACTCCTCTCTCACCTCTTAATTTTTTTAGGTGTTATCCCTTTGTATTCAGCTGATCCTGTGCCCTCTATGATTACATGTACACACATATACAAATACTCACATATGTATTTTTACACACATATACCCTCCCATACATATGCATATATGTATGTATACACACATATACTCCCTTCAACTATCCTCACACTGAGAAAAGTCTCATGAGTTATAATTATTGTTTTTCCATGTAGGAATGATAATAGTTCAACTTTAATAAGTTTCTTATGATATCTATTTCCTGTTGACCATTTCATGCTTCTCTTGCTTCCTGTATTTGAAAGTCAAATTTTCTGTTCAGCTCTGGTTTTTTCATCAAGAATACTTGAAAGTCCTCTATTTCACTGAATGACCATATTTTTTCCTGAAGCATTATACTCAGTATTGCCTGATAGGTGATTCTTGGTTTTGGTCCTAGATCCTTTGACCTCCAGAGTATCATATTCCAAGCCCTTCAATACCTTAGTGTAGAAGCTGCTAGATCTTGTGCTATCCTGATTGTATTTCCACAATACTCAAATTGTTTCTTCCTGAAAGATTGTAATATTTTCTCCTTGAGCTGGGAACTATGGAATTTGGCTTTGATGTTCCCAGGAGTTTTCTTTTTTGGGATCTTTTTCAAGATATGATCAGTGAATTCTTTCCATTTCTATTTTGCCCTCTGATTCTAGAATGTCAGGGCAATTTTTCTTGAGAATTTCTTGAAGAATGATTTCTAGACTCTTTTTTTGATCACGGCTTTCAAGTAGTCCAATAATTTTAAAATTATCTCTCCTGGATCTATTTTCCAGGTCAGTTGTTTTTACAATGAGATATTTCACATTGCTTTATATTTTTTTCATTTCTTTGGATCTGTTTTATAGTATCTTGATTTCTTATAAAGTCATTAGCTTCCATTTGCTCTATTCTATTTTCAAAGGAATTATTTTCTTCAGTGTGCTTTTGAAATTTCTTTTCCATCTAGTCAATTCTACATTTTAAGGCATTCTTCTCCTCACTGGCTTTTTGGAACTCTTTTGCCATTTGAGTTAATCTATTTTTAACATGTCATTTTCTTCAGTATTTTTTTGGATGTCTTGTAGGAGGCTGTTGACTCACTTTTCATGATTTTATTGCATCATCCTCATTCATCTTCCCAATTTTTTCTGCACTTCTCTAACATGATTTTCAAAAGCCTTCTTGAGTTCTTCCATGGCCTGTAGCCAATTCATATTTTTCTTGGAAACTTTTGATGCAGGAGTTTTGACTTCTTCTGGTTGCATGTTTTGATTCATTTTGTCCCTAAAAAAGGATTCTGTGGTCTGACTGCATTTCCTCTGCTTGCTCATCTTGCCAGCCAATTACTTGACTTTTGAGCTCTTTGCCATGGTAGAACTCTGCTTCCAGAGTGGAGAGAGCTTTGTCCCAAATTGCTTGGATTTTTGAAGCTGCTGGAGTTATGAGGAGGGTGCCCTTTCTATAGCCACCACAAGCTCTGGCTCACTGGTATGTCTCACCCCAGGACCACCCCCAAGACTATGACTCTTATCCAAATATCTTAAAGCAAAAGCAATGACCTTCTGAAAGGTTGCTTGGTCCCCCTATGATCCGCAGGCCAGGAGCTCTAGAGGCAGCCACGTGGCAACAGCTGTAGCCACCTCTGACCCCAGGGGCAGGGGCCAGATGGTGTTTTTCTCCACCCAGATCCAACAGAGTTCCCTGTTGACCTTTTTACTTTCTCTTTGGTGTTTATGGGTTGAGAAGTCTGGAAACCACCACAGCTGCTGGTAATATATTCTCCTGAAATCTGCTCTGGCCAGTTGGGGCCACTGGTCAGGGGCAACCCCAGGTCTGGTCCTGCGTAGTTCATGTGGGCCTGTGCTCAGCTCCCAGCTAGGTGCGACAGACCTTTCCTGTCAGCCTGCCAGGCTGCCTTCAGGGGGAGATTTGTTTTTCTCTGTCATTTTGTGGGTTCTGTAGCTCTAAAATTTGTTTGTAGTCATATTTTACAGATATTGTAAGTGGTTGGTGTGGGAGCTCATGCAATTATCTAAATTGAGATAATTAACTTTTACTTGATTCTGAATGACACATGGTGAATATCTACATAAAGAGAATTGTAACACCTATGCTATATTCATTGACTACTATGATCTATTATTTCTTTGCTCTACTGTGTAACTTTACATTTAAAAAATAATTAAAGTAAAGAAATTCAACTGTTGGGGTGGCTAGGTGGTGCAGTGAAAAGAGCACAATCCCTGGAGTCAGGAGGACCTGAGCTCAAGTCTGGCTTCAAACACTTAACACTTACTAGCCATGTGACCTTGGGCAAGTTACTTAATTCCAATTGCCCTGCCTTCCCCCCGCCAAAAAAAAAAAAAAATTCAACTGTTCACTTAGAGTGATAAATTTTAAGAGAATAATTGCTTCTTTTTTTTAATAATGAAGGATTTGTTGCTGTTCAGGCATTCAATTGTATCCAACTCTTCATGACCCCATATGGGGTTTTCTTGGCAAATATAATGGAGTGTTTAGCCATTTCTTCTCCAGCTAATTTTATAGAAGACGAAAGTGATTAAGTGACCTGCCCAGGGTCACATAGGTAGTGAGTATTTAAGGCTAGAAGTGAACTCAGGTCTTCCAGACCCCAGGCCCAACCTTCTATCTACTGAGCCACTTAATTGCCTCTATCTGGGTGAATAATGAAGCCAATTAATCAGACAATTAATAATGTTTCACCAATAATGAAACACAATCTCTAATCTTGAGATCAATTAAAAATTAATAAAATTTTAAAACTTTATTATTTTAACTTTATCTTAATTATTTTAATTTCTACTTTGTTTCATAATGTACAAAATATTGCTTTATAATGTATATGCTTTATAATATATTCCTCTAATAAAATTTACATATAATGAGGAAGAGTGCTCACAATTTTTACTTATAAGGAGTTCCAAATTTATAAAAAAATCTGGAGACTATTGCATAGATTCTTACACAATTAATTCTAGTCAGTATCTGGCACTGATAATAAAGTTGTGCTTTTTGGTTTGTTTGTTTTTTGGAGGGGGAAGGCAAAGTAATTGGAGTCAAGTGACTTGCCCAAGGTCACACAGCTAGTATCAAGAGTCTGAAGCCAGATTTGAACTCAGGTCCTCCTGACTCCAGGGCTGGTGCTCTATTCACTATTCTACCTAGCTGTCCCTAATAATATAGTTTTAACATTGATAAGGCACTATAAATGTTCCATAGCATTTTAGGTGTTACTTCATTTGATCTTCACAAAAACCCTGTGGGGCAAAGGCTATTATTATCTGTATAAGGGTAAGACACATATTTTGAATTCAGGTCTTCCTCACTGCAAGAAGCTCTCTAACCACTGCACCACCTACCTGCCTCAGTGACCTGATGAACTGGAAAAGGCAGCACCTGGACCATACCACTTCTGACTTCATAATGTCACTAATGCTCATTAAATCACAGAATGTTAAGCCCTGTAAAGTTGTTTAGAAATCATCAAGCCTAATCTTTTCATTTTACAGAGGAAAAACATGCATTCAGAACAGTTTTGATGAGCAGAATCATATAGCAAATTAGGTAGCTGGTTAGGGACCCACAACCAGGTCTCTTGATTCTTAGCATGGTGGTCTTTCTACTATAAAATTTAAGCATGTTACTGCTATTGAAATCAAAATCATGAGCAAGAATGAAACTGCCTTCACCTAATCCTATTTCAACTCTTCTAGGGTAGTTATTATTTACTGTTAAGACAACATGACATAAAAACTGTCAAACATTTATTTATTTGTTTGTTTGTTTATTTCCTCCAGCCAAAGTAGTCAGTGTCTGCCAGAGGAAAGAGGGTTCCTGTAATTATGCACAATTCACTAATGAAGTTTCTCTTCAGTTCTTGGGGACGAAAGAATAGCTCCAAGGTACGCACCATCAAAATTGCATGGGGTCTGCCTTAGACACTGACTGTCCCAATGATATATATTCTTTTGCAAAGCACAAAATAGAGGTTAGCAGCAGGTGAGAAGGAGCCAAAACAATTTTCCTATAGTTCTAACTTTTCTAATAGTAATTTCTTTTCTAGTGCCTAGAAGTAATTATTAAATGACAGTTTCCCCCCTTACTGTGGTCTCACTCCTTCCTCAAAAGTGAAAGCCTTTTAATTCATTTTGGTAAGAATAATTTATAATTAAAAGTAGAAGTGAGGCCTAGAGCTATGTTGACTTTTGGGTCACCAAAGTTATGCGTGAACCCATATCGCTTAAG
Source organism: Petaurus breviceps papuanus (assembly GCF_028583685.1). Taxonomy (NCBI): domain Eukaryota; kingdom Metazoa; phylum Chordata; class Mammalia; order Diprotodontia; family Petauridae; genus Petaurus; species Petaurus breviceps. The sequence continues at coordinate 6,362,734 of NW_027187349.1, forward strand.
AACTGCAGGTCTAATGGGAGGGAAACCAGAAGGGAAGTGTAAAGGGAGAAGATGCACCAAGATTTGGGGATATTCTGTGACTATAACTATCCAGTGACTATAACTATCCAATGACTATCCAAGATATGTTTAAAGGATAGTTTAACACCATCTTTGGGAGCTAGTACTTTGGCCATAGTTCAAGTCCTAGCTGAAAGCACCTATAAACAAATCAGTACTGACCCTAGTGGATCACAGTGGTGTAACATGAATTGGATGGAGATTGGTCTGTCTTACAGGAATAGAATGGGAAAAATGGTTCAGCAAACCAACATGGCCAAAGCTTGAGTTCTGTCCATTCCTAGCTTTAAAGAATACATTCAATAAGATTTCAAAATCCCTACCTTCTCAACTACTTACAAAGGAATGTTTAGTAGATATTTTTCATTTACTGCTATTTTATTTAAGTTAATGATTAAAAGGTGGAACCATGATGGAGTCTAATACCAAAATCTTTTAAGTGGTTTCCACAAGCATTCAGGGGTTTCCAGTTCAATTTTATCTCACTGTTTATTTGAAGCAGGTTGCTGTTTAACAATGAACTTTTTCTACTGCCTTAGTGATTTGAGGATGTGTATTTTTATGCTCTAAGAATCGGCACTAAGAATCATAGAAGTTTATAGGATATTTCTAGGAATGCACACAAACCAAGCACGTAGTACACAAATCACAAACAAATCACAAATCTACTCTGAACAAGTTCTGTGTGTATATACTTGTTTGCATGTTGTCTTCACCATTAGAATGCAATTCCCAAATACAGGAACTGTGAACCTATCTTCGTATTCCCAGAGCTTAGCACAATGCTTGACGTATAGTAAGCATGTAATAAGTGCTGTAAAACTATAAAACAGCTGACTTACAAATGAAACAAGAATTTCCCCTTTACCACATGCCTGAAATGGATGTATTTATAAATGATGACTTCTGTCCAGTTAGATAACAATTAGAGAAAGATATATGGTATTAAACAACACTAATTATTAATATTTAAAATGTTTAAATCTCTACTGTGCTGTATATTTCTACCTCATTTACATGAATATAGTTAAAATGCACACTAACTAGTAGGTAATCTATTTATTTGGCAAATATTTACTGACAATGTACTGTGCACATGACAATGTGCTGGGTTTTGTAGCTACCAAGGAATAGAATATATAATATCCACTTTAAATGAACTTCTAATTTATATGGAGTGATAATAAATTGTACACAAATAATTATAATACAATTAAGCATATAATGTGTAGTGTGAGGAATACCGATTATGCAAATCCCTGGGAGTTTAGAGAAGGCAAAGAGAACTTTCAGTTCAAGAGATCAGGGAAGATTTAGTTGAGAGGCTGAGATTTAAAGGATGGTCAGGGTTTGCATGGACATCTTGGATAGTAAGCAGAAAAAAAGCAGGAGTAAAGGTACAATTGTGACAAAGAACAAGGTATGTTTGGAGGATAGTGAATGGGTCAGTTTGGCTAGATTTGTCTGCGTTAGGGAAAAGCGGGAGGTTAGATTGGAGGGCTAGGTTAGAGCCAGGTTTAGGAATTTGGGTTTATTTAGGCAATAAGTATGTAGTAAGCAAGCATAAAGGATAAAAGGAGTGTTTTATAAAGAGTAATTTCACATTAGTGAATGGGGGAGAGACATGGGAACCAGTAAGGGTGCTACAGTTGTCGTAGCATGAGGTGATAAAAACCTAAACTAGGTTATTATCTGTAGAACGGGAAAATATGAAATAGGAGAAAAAGAGTGAAAGAAGAATTAGAGACCTGATTGGAGCAAAGCAGAATGAGAAATTATTGCTGACTCTAATGAACCTGGTAATAAGGAAAGCTGAGCACCACGGAACTGACACTTTCAAATTATGGGGCTGGGGAAGACTTTTGAGAGTCCTTTGGACAACAAGAAGTTTAAATCACTCAAAACACAAAAAAATAATTCAGAATACTTATTGGAAGGACAAATACCGAAGCTGAAGCTTAAAAACTTTGATCATATAACAAGAAGACAGGACTGAAAGGAAAAGACTGATATTGGGGAAAGACTGAAGACAAAAGAATGGCAGTGGATGAGTTGGAAAGAGGGAGTCATGGAAGCAATGAATATGAGCTTGGACAGATAGTGGAGCACAGAAGGACCTGGAATACTGAGGTCCATACTGTCACAAAGAGTCAGACAAGACTGAACAACTGAACAATAATAACAACTGGAACAGTGGTAATACTACTAATTCAAAGGAGGTAGTTGGGAAGGAAGATAAGGAGTTTCTTTTTAGGTGTGATGAAGTTGAAGTGACTATAAGACACTTGAATGGAAATAAGTAAAAGGTTGATAGAAGTGTGTCACCAGCAATTCATTACCAAACACTGCAAAAGCAAGTAAAAATGTCAGGGAAGAAGAGGCGAAACAGAGCTTGGTAATCTAATGATCAGGCGTATTTTTAGATAGGGAAGCGTGTGTGTGTGTGTGTGTGTGTGTGTGTGTGTGTGTGTCTGTCTGTCTGTCTGTGTCTTAGGTGGAGAATGAAGAAGGGAAAGCAAAACAACCAACCAACCTAACCAAAATGCCCTATACCTAAGCATCCCGAAAGGCATCAAAATATCAAAATAGCTTTTGTAAAAGAGCTACAGGTTCAGTTATCCTAAAAAAAAATTGGGTTTTTTTTTTGGAAAGAATGATTCTATCCTTCTGCATCAGCCATGATGATCAAATACTTCCTCGTATACTATACTGTATTCCCTCATATACTATGGTGGTTATAAAGTTATATTATCGTCAATAAGAAGGAAAGTATTGCTGACAACAAATGAGGCCTACATGGGCAGTTAATATTCTAAACTCAGCCTTGCCACTAATTTGCTGAGTGATCTAGGACAAACCACTTAACTCCCCTCTGCTTCAGTATTGCTGTCTATAAAATGAGGACAATAGAATGGCACACTTGTCAAAGCATCCAAATTACTACATTGATGGCCATTATGTAGACAGACAGATCTTTAACTCTGACAAAAAACCAAGGACTCTATCATCATGTGAAGTGATTAGTGTATCTTCAGAAGAAAAAAAAATGTTCAGCTTTCAATAGCAATTTATGGCACTAAAGTATTCCTTTCAGACTATCTTTATCAAAATACAAAAAGGGGGGAGGGGCAGCTGTTTCCTAAGGAGAAATGCTATAGACTTAATTGAAAGGGAAAAAGTTTAAGGAATCTCACTAGATTGGAGAATACCATCAAATAAGAGGACCAAGAATAACTTTTTTTCTTTTATCCTGAAATATGACTATGTTTAATCATTAATTATGCTACCTAAATAACAAGTAACCTGAAAAATAAATCCCTAGTATTACCCATAACATACACGTTATGCCTTCCTCACACAGTTTAAATACTATGCTCTTTTTATTTTCTTTGTTTCAATAAATTATTTCATTTTAAAGGCTCAAATATTTTGCATTGATTCACAGAGGAAGAAGGGACTTTATTAAGCTCTTTGGAGGCAGGATGTATTTCATCTTTGGTTTTATAAATCCAGTGCCCAGTAGAGTGTCCTACACACAGTTAAGACAAGGGATTAGATCTGTGAGGCATTTGACAAAGAGAGTGCCCAGAAATGGAAACTCCTATAGCAATGCATATTAACTCTTTTTCAATGACTTAAAGTTTTAGACAGTTGCCTAGAGTAGTGAGTGATTAAGTGACATGCCTCAGGTCATAAAGCCAGTATGTGTCAGAGACAGAATTTGAACTCAGGTTTTGCAGGTTTTGATGTCAATTCTCTACTCACTATATCACAGCTTCTTCTGCCCATGGTTGGAACTCAAAAAATGTTTGTTTATTTGAATTTAACTAATTCAAACTTTTCAAAAATATTTATTATTAAACTCGGAATTTTTTTTCTTTAATGTTAAGACTGTTTTAATTATGTAGTTTGTACTTTCAGTAAAGTGTAGACCAGAAGATTGGTCCACCAGACCATGAGACCAATGGTACACAGAGCAATGACTATCAAAGACTAAAAAAATCAGTGGAGGTCAGGTCTAGCAGGAGCAGTATAATGACATTCATAGAGGAAATCAAGTGGTTCAGAAATGTAGGAGCTGTGAGTTGTGCTTGCCTTTAACACATGTTCTCTATCTTTAAAACTTTTTGTGTTTTATATGTTTGCACACTCCTTCCACTGATAATGTCTGTATTTATGTGAAAGTATACCTAAGTTTATAAGGGAGATGCTTGTTTATTCCTTTTCTTGCTAGACTATTTCACTCATAGCCTGGCTAACTATTAAAGATAAACACATGAGAGGGAGCTTGGTAGCTTGGTTTTAGGAGTGTGGTCCCTTGGATTACCTTAAACCTGCAGTAGGTATTCATCAGGAACTAGCTCTGTGAGTTGGAGGGCTGCCATATGCAATTTTGTGATTAGAATATTTTAACCAACTACTTCCTTCTTTAAAGACATAAAATCTCAATGTGATGATGGGTATCTTACCATTAGTTCAGGATAACACTGACTACTGTTAGCCTAGAACCCATATTCCTTTCTTCATTCTTCCCTTTCTCTTACCCCTCTGCCTCCACATGTGCCGCAGAACCCACAGGTGCTCTATTCCAACCTCCTGACCACAAGAATTTCTCAGGACCAAGATTGTCTATCTGTATTATTCCGCTCAACTCAGCCTTAAATTCTGCCTCCGCGCTCCATTTGATTTTAGGGCCACCCAAGCAGTTACAACCTCATCTGGTTTCCTAATACTCTCGACCCAATTCTGCTGAGCACAACTCTGAGTCCTCCCAAACGCCTCACTTCTCCCATGCCCTGCCCATTCTGTTCAACTTTTTCTTAAAGATGCAGAATACTCCACTCGGATCCTCTGGGTTCAGCCCCAGAAATTCCTATCCTTTCCATACTGTTCTTTAGAATTTACCAGCTGTTCTCCTCAGGAAAATGAAAACATCCAAGGAAGTACAACCCAAATCTCACAGATAAACACAAACTCTTCTCCTATTTAATCATTCTTTCCAGCAGGAGAAGAGGTTATTCACTTAAAAGTAACAGGATTTTTGAGCTCTTTGAAAGCTTTTGTCACCACTGATTTGCCGTCATTAAAACAAGTCAGTTTCACAGTATGAGGTGTAAAATCAGGATCTAAAATTAGTTGATTTCATATCTTGAAAATAATCAATGTCTACATAGAGTAAGATTTTTAAAAATACTGGGGGAGGGGTGTTGTGAATTATAAAACCTGATCACATATTCTATTGGTTCATCACTGAGAATATTTTTCAAATGGTTTCAATATACTAAAGCCTTAAATGTTTTGCTTAAAGCATTCTTGATTTGATTTTTCACACATAATATATTTTAAGGGCCGTTCATTTGATTGCGTTTGGCTCATTTAAACTCATCTCATCAAAATGCAAAATTTCTAAAAGCTATTTTATTTCCAAAAAGTCATTTAAATCTGATTTCTGACCTATTTTTCTTAGAAAAAGGAAAACATTTTTTTTTACTAAAAGTAAGTAAGGAACTTAAGGTACCAAAAATTCAAATCTGGTTCAAAATTCAGAAACCATGAGATTTAAAGTATCCTAGTACATTTATTTACAGAGACAAAGAATCTGAGAGTTGGAAGGGACCTTAGCAGCCATCTAGTCTAACTCCTACAGGAAAATAATCCCTATTCTAAAGTATCTGACAAGTGGCCATCCACCTTCCACTTGTAAGAGGTATAGTGGATAACAGCATTGAACATGGATTTGGGAAGACATGAGTTCAAATAATACCTCAGATATTTACTAGCTAGGTGAACCTGGGCAAACCACTTGATCTTTCTTAGATTTATCATCAGTAAAATGGGGATATAATAATGGTAATTATCTTTTAGGGATGTTTAGAGAATAAAATAATATCTGTAGAGTACTTTGCAAACCTCAAAGCACTTCATAAATGTCAGCTATGATCATCATCATCCTCATCCCTCATTCTCATCACTGAAAATCGCCAAAGAAAGGGAACCCATCATCTCTAAAAGCAACCTACTCCACACTTTGAGAGAACTCTAATTTTTAGGAAGTATTGGTGGTGGTAGCTGTTTTCCTCTGTCAAAATAAGCTCAAACTGTTGCCTTTCATCTTCCACATATCACTTCTAATTTTGCCTCAGAGGTTAGATAGAACAAATCTGATAGCTATCCACATGACAGATTTTCAAATACCTGAAGACAACTTTCATGATATCATGCTCCTCCTCTACCCCCACAATCTTTATCTCCAAGTCAAATATACCCAATTCCTTTGATCAATAACCATACGAGATGAACTAAAAGATTCACCTTCATGAGTTCAGACATAATCTCAGACACTTACTAGCTGTGTGATCCTGGGCAAGTCATTTCACCCTGTTTGCCTTAGTTTCCTCATTTGTAAAATGATGTGGAAAAGGAAATGTCAAACCACTCCAGTATCTTTGTCAGGAAAACTCCAAATGCAGTCACAAAATGTTGCACATGATTGAAAGGAGTGAACAACACAAAAGGCTCTTTACCAACATGGCTCCCCTTTAAACTTTTCTACTTATCAAGTCTTTCTTATTCCAGGTTATCAACATCCTCCTTGAACCTTGGTGACTACAAGTGAAGACAATATTGCAGATGAGATCTATTGAAGGCAGAGTATAATACAGTGAGGCTGTCACACAGCTAAGAAGCATCTGAGCCTAAATTTGAACTTGTCTTCCTGACTCCTGGTCCAGTGCTCTATCTACTGTACCACCTAGCTGCCTGTATCCCCAGTGCTTAGCACGGTTCCTGACATACAGTACACAAATAATAAATATTTATCAAATGATTTTCACATCGTTTCATGCATGGACACTATTTCCTCACCAAGACTGAGAGTTCCTTGAGGACTTACTTTTTTCAAGTCGTTTCACCTCAAGAAACATTTATTAAGTACCTAGATCACAATGTGCTAGGCAATGAGCTAGGCTCTCTGTATGTCAAAGCACAATAATAGGACCAGAATATGTGTTTACTAATTATGTGTGTAAATGTTTTATATATAGATAAAAACTAAAGCATCAATACCCTCTCAATTTAATGAAGTGTTTCTCTTAGGCTGCCTGAGATATGATATTTCATTATAGTGCAACCCATGTTTATAAAGGTACAGTTTTAAAAACCTTAAACCAACCCACAAGTATTTCTTCAATGGGTATTAGTACCCACTTTACAAAGTACTTAATAATGTTCTATGTACTAGGAGGACACTAAGAAGCCAAAGATACCATCTCTGTCCCCTGCGACTTTAAACCTAATAAACTGACAAGAGTTCAGAAAAGGTATTCTAGGCAGGGGAAATGGCATAAGCAAAGAAATGGAGATAGGAATGAGCATTTCAGGTCTGTATTAGTATAGTCTATCTGCAGCAGAGATTATATGATGTTGTAAAATCCTGATAAGTGGGGTGAGGTAAGATAAAAAAAAATCTTAAAAGCTAGGCTGAAAATTTTGGACTGAATATGCTAAGCAGTAGGAAGATATCAACCAGTCAGTTAATAAATATTTATTAAATGCTTACTATGGTGACAGGAAATGTGCTAGGGATACAAGTACATAAAAAGAAAGTCAGTCTTTGCTCTCAAGGACCTTATAATCTAATGAGGGAAGAAAACATACAAAAAGAAATTGAAAAGGGGAAGGCAGAGTAGATGAGTCAGAGAAGTCCCTAATATAGAGCAGCCAGGAGGGAAATTAAATGATCTGATCTGGGCTTCTTTCTTAAATGGAGGTTCTGGAGTTTATATTTCCATTTTCCAATCAGAGGGCAATGACAAGATAGAGAGTACTAAGGTTGACGGAATCCAGCAGGGTGATGAGGTTTTCCCAATAACGAGTTTCCTGGGGTAACATGGAAAAATCAGAGAGGTCCCAAAGTAGTATAGCCACATGAGAAATAATAGGTTCCTGAAGACAGAATTAATGAAATGGAATTACAGGAAAATTAGTTTGACAGCAGTATGCAAGACGGTTTTGGTGATGGGAAGAAAGCCATCTAGACAGCTGGGAGATAACTGCAGAATCCCATTATGAGATGCTAAGTATGATGTGTCTCAAGCTAGGAGGAAATTCTGTAGCTAGTCTAACTACTTCATTTTAGAGATACAGAAACTAAAATCAGTCAAGTTCAAGTACGAACTTGACTCCTTTAGTGTTGAAGGCAGGATCTGAACCCAAGTCTTCTTACTCCAGAGATTCAATTTTCTATCTATTGCTAGCACCATAATGGTCAGACTTGGGTGGTAATGGCAGTAGGAATTAACAGGAAAGGCCTAGTAAGAAATTTCAAAATAATCAAATGACATAAACTGGTTATCAAATTGCATAATAGAATACAACTCAAAGTCAATCTACATCTTTGGCCGGGCCAGAATAAAAAGCTTTTGATTCAGAGTTCAGCATTTTACTGACTACAGAAAACAGCCTCATCAACTCAAAATCTATGAACTACAAAACTTAATAAATATTTACACATCTTTTCACAGTATTTACATTAAAAACAGAATGCAATAATTAGTTTTATGTATAACTGTAAACTTCCAGCATTAAATGTCCCCATAATAAAAAGCATGTATTAATGAATCCATGATATGGTTAGGTAGGCAGAGGGTTAGATTAGGACTTAGAAGACTTGTGTTCAAATCCAGCTTGACATACATATTAACTGTGTGATCATAGGTAAGATACTTGACATCTCAAAGCCTTGTTTTTTTTTAATCTACAAAATGAGGTGACTTTCAGAGATGGAGGATGAATTGGTGGTCATTTCTCTATGGACAGAGAAAAGGACTTCAGTACCTGTCTGTTGGAGTTTCACTGCCCTGAGAAAAAGACAGTCTTCTCTTTCCTTGAACTGAAGAAGAAGGGCATAAATCTATCCAGGAGGAGTGAGAAGTATGCAAGGAGATGTGAAGTACCCACAGAAACTGGGTATGAGATAGGATTGAGAATCTGACTAGTGAGGGCAAGGAAGTGGAACGGAGGGTAACCTAGAGATAGTGGTGGGCAGAGGGGAGATTGCCCTTAAAAGCAGGGCTGGGCTTCTCCTTGGCTACCTGCCACCACCTTTTCCCACTCTGGACAAACAAAAGTCTCAGGCCTGAGCTAGAGGCAGGTCTGATCAGATGAAATTCTTCTGAGGGAGGATTTAGGCCTATAGTGAAGTGTTTGCCTTACTTCCCTACTCACTTTATGGCTGAGAGTGTAGACCTTAAATTGAAAATTTTCCTTTTCTTTAAAGCATTATATTTTCTGCTTTAATTAGCCCCAATGACATCTTGGATAAAGATTTGTTCTAGGATTGCTGTTTTTGATCTGTGCACTTCATTGCTGTGAAGAGGAGATGAGAAAAAGGGAGGCTATGAAGGCAACATATACAAATGAAAGCGAAAGACTGTCAGTCTCAATCTCTTGGATCCCACCTCAACAACGGTGGTTCAGGGGCTATAAAAGAAAAAAAATCTTATTGACTTATAACATTTTTAAAACCTCTGAACCCAGATCTCATGATCCATCTCACCCTTCTAGAAAGAAGAATGCTTCAGTTAATTTTCCTGCCCCCTTCAGCTATGCTCTCTGACCACCTGGAATTCTCCTTTGTGAGGGACAGAGATATTTACTAAAGGGAAATCATCTCACTGAGATGAGCTATGGAATGGACATGCTATCTAAGAGAATCAAACCTCTGAAATAAGCTAATTAACTCCAAGGAGGAGTTAGGAAGAAAGGTAGGGGTCATCCAAGAGGGAGCATCCAGTTTTCTGGCAACATAAACACCTCCTATCCCACACTCTGCTAGACTAATTCTATTTCCCACTCCATTTCCCCCAAAGGGTTGTGTGGGGAAACAGAACTTAAATTACTCATTAGGTGTTATACTAAATTCATACAAAGGGAAGATAAAGGAGTCAGAGGACCTGGGTTAAACTGCAATTTCTTAATGGATTCCAAATTCTGATGCTCACAACTTGTGTTCCTATAGCTACGTCATTCAACTTTCCCAGGCTATAGTTTCCTCATCTATAAAAAGAGGACCTTCAATTAGATCTCACGTGAGATCTCTTTCCACTTTAGATGAATAAGGATTCAATAAATTAAGTCTTGGGCTTCTGGGAATTCACAATCTAAGATACACATTTTCATGCAAAAGTTTTTAAATGGTAGAAAAACACCAAAAGAATCTATGTCAGGAAGACATAAATCCAGTAAGCCTGAAGTCAATCTGGGATCAGATTAGCATCATATGTAAAGTTGATGCTTAATAAATACTTCTTGAATGAACTCATGTTCTCATCAATATCATCCCTATTTCTTCTGCATAGGAGAAAAGAAACCAAAACAGGTATGTATTACCTAGGTCAGTATCCTGAACACATAGTAGGGATTCAATAAATACCTGTTGAAAGGTGAAAAAAAAAATTCAGTAGAAATATTATTATTGGCATGAATAATATTGACCTTCCAAGTACAATGATGGATTAAAAGACAAAACACATTTTCCAAAAAAATAAAAGTCCAAGAAGGGTGAGAGCAAAGATAATTTTGCTAACTGTAGTAGTAGCCACAGAGGCTAATGAGGTTAGATGCATTAAAAAGAGAAGAGATTAATATAAATTTGATTTCCTTTCCCTCAAAAGGATAGGGAATATCTGAAATTTAAAAGGCTAAGTGGAGGGTAATAAAGATGAATAAAGTCATAAGTGGATTTACTTACGAGCAGAGATTTTAAAAGATTATTTAACTTAGCCAGAATAGTAAAATATTCAAGGTAATTATCAGGCAATTAATGAAATATTGGAAATGGAGAATGAATTGTCAGACTGCTGGTGCCATGCTGCAATAAAGAAAACGATGACAAAATTTGATTCTGTTGGGTAACAATGTAAAATAAAAATCCCACCCTTCATTTATCATAAAGGCAACCAACCCACTGTGCACACATTTTAAATTGTTTTTCCAGTAGGGTTACTAGGTGGCACTGAACCATCCACAAATTTTCATTTGATCCACATTTGGAATTCATTTGTAAAGAAGTCAATGGAAGTCTGACATACCCAATGCAGCCTTGGAACACATATCTCTCTACACACACAAAAAAATAATGTACTGGCATTTGGTTGATGACCTGATTAACACTGAGGTCTAATCAAAAAGTTAGATTTAAACTGTCAGTTCTTTCTTTCAAAAATCAATCCATTACAGACAAATTAATTCAAATAGCATCTTAGAATGCTTGATCTAGGAAGAGAAACTGAATGTAAATCTTCTTGATATTATTAAGCATTTTATACATTTTGGGCATCAATCCTTGAAAAACGATATCAATAAAATAACTGAAGCAAAATTGAACTTAGAGGCTATAATGCAAAATTTAATACTATCTTGTATCTATAAAGTGTTGGCCTTCTACAGACTCTAAAACAATTTACAGATATTAAACTTGTAAAAATAGCATCTTTAAAACACAAACTTCTTTCAAAATTAAAAAATTTAAATCTTTTTATATGGGAAAGTATAGGAACATATATTATAAATAAAATAAAAACTTTGTTTCCATTTTCAATTGTATGTCTAACAACTTGTAAATAAATTCTACTTTTGAAATTTTCAACTGGGTGCTTAATGCCATGATTAAAAGATTTGGATGTGGAAAAGTATCAGTTATGAAAAAATATAGTTTTAAAAGAGCAACTTTTAAAATATGTTTTAGTATAAGAATGTCACCAATGTTCCATCCCACTTCTAAGATCACAATTATAGGACTTAAAAGTCTAGATTAATTTAAGAGTTGACTCCAAACAACATGGCTAAATGATTTCTTTTTATCTTCTGCATTTGGATCTACTAAAGTAACTCAATAGCATCTAGTAGATTCTCAAAAAATTATCGTTTATTAAGAATTATAGAATGTACAGAATGTTAGATTTAGAGTCAGGAAGAGTTAAATTAAATCCTGCCTGTGATATCACATGGGTAAATATGTATAACAACACCTCTAGTACCTTCCTCATAAAAGTGTCGTGAAGCTCGAATGAAATATATATGTATATATATATATATGTGTGTGTGTGTGTGTGTCTATATATAATATATAATATACATACATATACATATATATATATATGGAGAGAGAGACACACAGAGACAGAGAGACACAGAGAGAGAGACAGAGAGAATTTTGCCAGGATGAAAGTGCTATAAATATATATGTATATGTGTGTGTGTGTGTGTGTGTACATATATATATATATATATATATATATATATATATATCAGCTCTGAAGATGATAATTTTCTCAGGAAATGGAACATATTAAATTCCACTGCCAGAAAAAAATAAATGTAAAATAACTTGTTATTTTGTAACATGCACAACATCCTATCTACATGCAAAGAAAATGGCCACAAACAATGTCCCTATAAAATGTGTCATGGAGCCTTAGCTTTAGTACCTTAAGTCAGACCTATATGAGAAAAGATGAAATTAAATAAATATAAAACTACAAGGAATTTTGGTTTTTTGTCTACTCTTTCACAGCATATATAGTTCACTTGTCTTTCTTTTGCTTTCAAGAAATCTGTATTAGGAAGACATACTTTCATACCAACAATCCCAGACTACTGTTGGAAGGACAAGTGTATTATCATGAGTTTCCCGAAAATAACATAAATGTTTTTCACTACCACATCCAACAATTATTCCAAAGATTGATGTGTTGTTTTAGTAACGCTCTATCACTCAGAATCCCTCTGTTTATGTCTTCCCTCCCCCAGAGGGTAACCATTCTAAAGAGTTATCCCTCACTGCATGCTTCAAGACCCATAAACTCTCTGTGAGAACAATTAAGGGCTTCCACTATTCAAATTGAAATAGATACCAATTAAGCAAATTATCCAATAAAACTTAAAGAAAAAAATTAAATCCCTACATATTAAAAAAAATATCACCCACCTAACCTGGAATTATTAGAAATTGGTACTTTACAGCCTTTTGAGTGCTTAGTAGTTTTTCTTCACTACTGTTGTTACAAGAGAGAAGTAACTTGCAGGATTTTGCCTGTTTTCTTGGTAACTCTAATGCAGTTTATATTCCCTAGACTAAATTGTAGATTTTTTTGATAAATAATATATTCTTTGAGATTTTGGGAGAGTATATTTTGTGCTTATAGATCCTCAATTTTGGGTAATGAAGTGATAAAATATAACAAGGAAAAACAAAAAAGACTGTAATTACTTCAATAATAAAAAAGGAAAAGAGATTATATACAATTTTTTTTAATCTAGTTACTGAAATCTTTAAAAAAAAAGTACCACTTTGAGATGAAGCCAAGAAGACAGAATAAAGGCAGGAACTCACCTGAGCTCTCTCCAAAACCACTCCAAGTACCTTTAAATAATGACTCTAAACAAATTCTATAGTGTTAAAACCCACAAAAAGACAGGGTGAAAACAATTTTCTAGCCCAAGAAATCCTGGAATTTGGCAGGAAAGGTCTGTTGTACCAGTGTAAGAGAGAAATGCAATCCAGCACATACCCAGTCCCAGCAAACCAGGAACAGGAATTAGGAGAAACTGAATCAGCAGCAGCAGCTCCTGGATGTCTTAGCCCACAGGCAAGTAGGTAAGCCTACAGGTAAGGGGGTCCAACAACTTGTCAGGAGATTATAGGGGTCTCTTTCCTAGCACTGAGGAAGGACTATGTTTTGTTTTTTTGTTTGTTTATTTGTTTGTTTTTTTGCTTTCTGGAGGGCAATTGGGGTTAAGTGACTTGCCCAAGGTCACAGGCTAGTTTTTGTGTTAAGTGTCTGAGGTCAGATCCAAACCCAGGTCTTCCTGACTCCAGGGCTAGTGCACCACCTAGCCACCCCAAGAGGCAGGACTATGTTACTTTGCCCATACTCAGATCAGGGTTGCAGAACTGCACGGCAGTCCTAGAGCAAGAAGAAGCACTAGCACACCAGAGCTTGCAGTCACAGTGGAGGCAGGACCTTCCCCACAGCTCCAGAGTAGAAAAGATAGCTTGTGGTTGCTCACAGATCAGAGCTCAGGTAGGACAGCAGGAAACACCTCTCTGTATATCATACCACTATGGAAGAATTGAAAACTTACAGGTTCTGAGAAGCATCTCTGAAAACAGCTGCATAAAACCCCTGAAACTTGGGACAGTGCAAACTCCATGCCCTACTTTAACAAAGACTTAAAAGTTAAGCTATAGGCTGGGAAAATGAGTAACAAGAGAAAAAAATCCTGACTATAGAAAAGTACTATGGTGACAAGGAAGATAAAAACACATATTCAGAAAAAGACAACAAAGTCAAAGATCCTACACCCAAAGCCTCCAAGAAAAATATGAATTGGTCTCAGACCATGGAAGTATTTTGAAAATCAAGAGAGGTAGAGGAAAAATTGGGAAGAGAAATGAGAATGATGTAAGAAAATCACACACACACACACACACACAAAGTCAACAGCTTGGTACAGAAGAAAATAACACCTTAAAAAGCAGACTAGGCCAGATGGTAAAAGCAGTCCAAAAATCCAATGAGGAGAAAAATGCCTTAAAAAGCAGAATTGTCCAAATTGAAAAAGAAGTACAAAAATTCACTGAAAAAAGCTCATTAAAAAAATAGAATTGACCAAATGGAAAAGGAGGTATAAAAGATCACCGAAGAAAAGAATTCCTTAAAAATCAGAATCGAGCAAATAGAAACTAATGACTTTATAACAAATCAAGAAATTATAAAACAAAACCAAAAGAATGCAAAATATAGATGACAATGTGAAATATTTCGCTGGCAAAACAACTAACCTGGAAAATAGATCCAGGAGAGATAATTTGAAAATTATTGGACTACCTGAAAGTCATGATCAAAAAAAGAGGCCAGACATCACCTTTCAAGAAATTTTCAAGGAAAACTGTCCTGATATTCTAGAACCAGAGAAACAGAAAAGAGAAATTGAAAGAATCCACCAATCAACTACCCAAAAGATCCCAAAATGAAAACTCCCAGGAATATCATAGCGAGATTCCAGAGCTCCCACATCAAGGAGAAATACTGAAATCGGCCAGAAAGAAACAGTTCAACTATGGAGGAGCCAGTCAAGATAACACAAGATTTAGCAACTTCTACCTTAAAGGATTAGAGGGAATGAAATACGATATGCTGGAGAACAAAGGAGCTAAGATTACAAGTAAGTATCACCTACCGAGCAAAAATGATCATAATCCTCCAGGTGAAAAAAAAAATCGATATTCAATAAAACAGAGGACTTTCAAGCATTCTTGCTGAAAAGACCAGAACTGAATAGAAAATGTGACTTTCAAATATAAGACTCAAGAGACGCACAAAAAGGTAAACAATTGGGGAATGGCTGAAAAACTTGTGATATGTGATTATGATGGAATACTATTTTGCTCTAAGAAATGATGAGTAGGATGCTCTCAGAAACCTGGAAAGACTTAGATGAGATGATACACAAGTAACAGCAGTACTGTGCGATGGAGAGCTGTGAATCTCTTAGTTATTCTCAACAATACAATAATCCAAGACAACTCTGAAAGACTTATGATGAAAAATGTTATCCATCCCCAGAGAAAGACCTGATGGCATCTGAATTCAGACTGAAATGTACTTTTTATAATTTTTTGAGTTTTTTTGTCTGTTTATTTTCACAACATGACTACTGTGGAGACATTTTTCATGACTACACACAAATATCCTATAATAAACTTCTTGCCTTCTCAATGACGGGGGTGTGAAGGGGGGAAGAAGGGAGAGAATTTGCAAGTGACAGTTTTAAAATGAATGTTAAAAATAGTTTTTACATGCACCTGGGGAAAAACACTAAAATAAATTTAAAGTTTTAAAAAATGTACACTAAAATTGTATTGACATGAAATTCTTTTTACATATAACTTTGTAAAAATGAAATACTGAATACTTTGTTTTTAATTTTGCTTTCTGGCGAGGAGAATGCAGGGCAATTGGGGTTAAGTGACTTGCCCAAGGTTACACGGCTAGGAACTGTTAAATGTCTGAGAGTGGATTTGAACTCAGGTCCTCCTGACTCCAGGACCTGTGCTCTATTCACTGTGCCACCTAGTTGCCCTTGAATACTTTTTTTGAAATGCCACTTCATAAAATATCTCTCTTAAAAGAACATAATGGGTGGAAAGATATCAAAGAAAAGAAGGAAGGGTGGAAGGAAGGAAAGAAGGAGACAAGAGATGAAAGGAAGGAAAGAAATAGGGAAGAAAGGATTGAATTCCTACTATATTCTCAGTAATATGAGGATAACAGAGAATAAAAAAACAGAGGGACTTGACGCAAGATGACCAAGTTAGAAGTAGGATCTATTAACCCCATCCCTACCCCTTTGACTACTTAGAAACATCAAGAATGCTCAGTCAAGTGGTAAAAACAAAAAGAGGAAAAAGAAAATAAATCATTGTACTGAATTCTACAGGAAACAAACAAACAGCAAAGATCTATAATGCCAGCTTCAGGCTCTATTCCCTCCTTTTGTAGGTAGATTTTTTGCCTCACTTAAGTCTGGGGTTTATACTCTCTGCTTTTTAAAAAGTTCTGAAGAAACTACAGAGGCAGAGGGACACTGAGACTAAAATGAATTCCTTATTAATGCTTTGGACCAGTTACCCCAGCATCTGTTGTTGTCTCTTAATCTTGGTTGCTTACAAGATGTTGCTTGCTTTCATCTTAGCAGCAATTCAAGATTTCTGTGTCTCAGTAAAGTGGAATTCATGAGTTTACCTAGCTTCAGTAATCTGGGCAAGAGAGAGTAGCTAGCCATAGAAGATAGAAGGAATCATTAGGAATATCTGTTCCAGTTCTATGCTTTAAAAAAGTGGGGGGGGGGTCTAGGGGCTTCCAACTAGGTTTAGTGAGAGGTTACAAACTGTGTAACCTTTGGCAAGTAATTTAACCATTGTCCATCATGATTCCTATCTATAAAATGGTAATAATAATAATACCTATATCTCAAGGTTGTTGTGAGGATGAAGAGATATTTGTAAAATGCTTTTCAAACTTTAAAATTCTCTCTACATGGTACCTAGACAGCTAACTAGTAGTAGCATTACTAGTATTAGCCAGCTAGCTATAGTAGTAATAGTAGCAGCAGCAGCAGTAGTAGCAATAGTAGTAGAGGTAATAGTATTGGATCACATTCCTGTAAGATGCCCTTCCTAATTCTTCCAACTGTTAGTCCCTCCTTCCAGATCCCTACTTTATATTTATTTTGTATCTACTTTTAAAAATTTTGTGTATGTATAGTTTTAGTCTAGTACAATGTAAGCTTGAGGGCAGAGACTTTCATTTTTTACTATATCCTGTTTTATCTTTGTCTGCTTGAAAAGAGGCTCGCACAGTCTCTGACAAATATTATGCGTATAATAAGTGCTTGTGGGATTTAATTTAAAACTAGATATGATAAAAGGTTGTCAGTTATTGAAGGGGAATCTTAAGGAGAATACCCATTTTTCAGCAGTGCAGGGTACCTTTACAAAAACCAAACTTAGATTCTAGAATAACAAATTTATGAATAATTACTAAAAGGCAGACATGCTAAATAAATAAAACTATAAAGATCAATAAAATATTTTAGGCACAAGCTCATACGATGAAAGGGAGAGAGGGAAAGAGAATGAGGAAGAGGGGTGGGAGAGGAGAAGAAAGGAGATGAGAGGAGGAAGGTAAAGGAAAAAAAGGAGAGAAGGGGACAAAGGAAGGAAAGGAATTGAAGAGAGGAGAGGAAAAGAGAAAAGGACAGGAGGAAATTAGGGTAGAAGAGGAGAGGAGGATAGGAAAGTAGTGGAAGGAAAGAAAGAAGAGAACATGAGGAGAAGGAAGGAGAGGAAACAAGAGGAGAACATACAAGAGAGTTGTTCAGTCATTTCTAAGTTGTATTCAACTCTCCATGATCCTATTTGGGGTTTTCTCGGAAAAGATACTGGAGTGGTTTTCACATTTCATTCTACAGCTTTACAGATGAGGAAATTGAGGCAAATAGGGCTAAGTGACTTTGCAAAGGGTAACACTGCTAGTATGTATCTGACGTCAGATTTGAACTCAGGAAAATGAGTCTTCCTGACTCCAGGCCTGGCACTCTATCTACTCTCTCAGCTGCCTGATCCAAGAGAGAGGAAATGCCAAAGAGGCAAAAAAAAAAATTTTTAATGAGAAAAATTGCAATTAAAGGGGAGGAAAGAAATTTTTGTAAGTTATTATACACAATCATATACCAACAAAACTGATAATTTAAGTGGCAAAACTAATGATGTAGAAAGACAGGCACACCAATTCACTGTGAGTGGAACTGTTAAATGGTTCAACCAATTTGGAATACTTTTTGAAATTTATAAGCAAAGTTAATAAATTATCCTTTATTTATCTTATTCCTGGAAAAATATTCCCAGAAGGTTTTTGACAGAAATACAGGGCTTTTTATATATAAAAATATTCATAGTAACATCGTGATAATCAAAAAGTTGAAAAATATGTGTCTGACAAATGATTTAGAAATTAATAGCATAAGAAAGTAATGAAATAGCACTGCATTTTAAGGAATGATAAAGATGAAGATTTCAGAAGAAAATAGGAAAACTTGTATGAAGTGATCAAGATGAAGAAAAACTAAGGCAAAAGAATATTGCATAATAATGGCAATAATCAAAATAGTCAATATACGTAAGCAAACGCTTCCTTTAAGGATCATAACATTTGCTGATTTTTCTCTCCCTAACCGTTTGAGGTCTTCTGCCCTTCTTAAATTATTATGTATTTGTTTATTTGTACACATTATATATCTACTAAAAATAAGTTCCTTGAGGACAGTCTATATTTGTCTTTGTATTACCAGCATCTAGCACAGACCATGTCATTAGGTACTTAATAAAGGCATATTGAATTAAATTGCTTTTGTTTTCCTTTTATTTTTCTATTAAATATATACATATACAGTCTCCATACCTCACTTAGCCTGCCACTATAAATGAAAGGAAAACAAAAGACTTCTAAACATATGCATAGTAAACAAATTCCCACACTGGCCAAGTCTGTACCCTGAGCCCATCATCTTTCTGTTAGGAAGTAGCAACTTGTTTCATCATGAGTCCCCTGGAAATGTGCTCAGTTGTTATACTGATCAGAACTGTTGTATTTAAAAATGGTTTATTTTTTAATGTCATTTTTACTGTGCAGATTTTTGTTGAATTTAAGTAAATAAAACCAGAGATCCTACTGATAGTCTAGCACCTGGACATATTCAGTGAAAGTAATCCAAATTGCTTTCTTGCAACAATCCTGTGATTATTCATTTAATTTAATTTTAGGAGCCCCCAACACATTTAGTGGGAAAATACTACAGTCTAATTGGAGAGTGGGGGTGAGATTATAGAACACATTAGAACACACCATGACCACAGCTTCAGATCTTGTATTTTGCAGGACTTACTCAAAAGGAAGGCCATCAAATTGTCTTCTAATTTAGAGCAGGGACATCTTCCTCAAGTGCTTAATATTATATATTACCCTAATATTACACAATGCATATTCTGATCCAAGTTTTCCATATACAGGTGTAACATATATCCAGCAACAACTAGATGTGACTATACAAAAGTTAATATTATGAACAAAAACAGTAAAGCTATTTGATGAATCTTATGCCTGTTTCTAAGGATTAGCCTAGCCAAGGTTTCAGAGGCTCATCATCAGGGTGGCCACAGGATAATTCTTTTATCCAAAGCCACTTTCAAACACTATCTACAAAATTATAGAAAGACTGCATTCTGTGTCAGTAGAAAGTATGTGCAATAAGAAAATTATATATCCTTGAACTTCTAAAGTAACAATACTACTACCTAGTACTTACTTCTATCAATACCTACATATTGAAAGAACTACATGAGAGAATGGAGCAGGGCTTATCTAAATTTGTTTTGTTCCCCAAATTTAAGCATGAGGCTCTATAAAAAAGAAACACAAATTTTTTTTATTAATTTAAATTTAATTTTTAAAATGATTCCACATTTACTCTTTCATTTAAATATTATAATAGCTTTTCAAGCCATATGTTACCTGCATTTTATAGGTAAGAAAACAGGGCACAGAGACATTTGCCTATGGTCACACATGAGTTAACAACTTTTCCACAACCATAAACAAAAGCAGGTAATCTTTCCAGAGCATACGATGTCTGGACTACTAGGTGGGAGTCCTTGACTACTAGGTGGGAGTCCTTGGTTCCAGGCCTGCAGTTACCCTTTACTTGTGATGTGACTGGACAAATAAACCCTAAGTTTTGCACCACAGCTTTGTTATGGTGGCCCAGTGGACTTGCAGAACTTAGTTCAAATATGGTTTCAGACACTTAATAGCTATGTGACACTAAGCAACTCATTTAGCCTTTCACAGCCTCAGTTCCTCATCTATAATATGGGTATAGTAATACAACCTATGCTAGGTTATTATTAGGATCAAATGAGAAAACCCATACAAAATACATTGCAAACCTTAAAACACTATTTAAATGCTAGGTATTATGATGGGCAGCTCAGTGGCACAGGAGATACAGTACCTGACTTCAAGTCAGAAACACTGATCTTCATGAATTCAAATCTGACCTCAGACACTTGGTAAGCTGTGTGACCCATTTAACTCTATTTGCCTCAGTTTCCTAATCTATAAAATGCGCTAGAGAAGGAAATGGCAAATCACTACAGTATTTTTGCCAAAAAAACTTTAAATGGGATTACAAATTGTCAGATGTGACTGAAATGACCGAACAATTATTATATTATCTATTATTGTCTCATAAAGAAATTACTTAAAACATATGGTGGTGAGTATAGCTTTCTAAAACTGATTTAATTTCAGCTTCTATAATTGATATTTTAAAAAATCAATTTACAATATTTTCATGTCTACTATGAATTATAAAGTATATCCATTTAATATGAATTAAAGACTGTGATATTGAAAGGTCAGGTAAATATTTGTTACTGTATCTTGTCCCTGACATGATAAAATCTCATAGGAGCTAGATCTTGAAACATTTAAAATCTCTTTCATTTTAAGTGGGAAGAAAAATAATACCCTTCCCAAAGTATAAATTTGCCTTTATGATATTTCTAGCTTCAAAAAATGAATATTTTCAGTAAAGTTTAAAAACACAAACTGATCAAGCTACTAAATGAAAAGAGAAAGTAATGATCTTAAAATTCCAGCTTTCTGCCAACCTTAATCTATCTGCAGCATCATCTACTTCTATTCAATGTTTAGAAAGTATATCAAGAAGGTGAAAACTACTGGTTAGTAACAACAAATTTCACAGCATCCATTGATTTTGCAGGCTGTCTTGCCACTTTCTATTTGAATCTTCTTCCAGTTTGGTCCTGAATGGGATAACAACTGAAATCAGTTTCTTTTGCAAACCGTGTTGTTAGAAACGTAGCTCTGACGTGAATGAAGAATAAAGGAAGAAAAAGAAACATGCCATGAAAGATATAAGAAACTTCCTAAACCATACAGCAATGATTTGAATTTTAGAAAATGTCTACAAGAAGGTAGTTGTTAGAAGAGAAATGGTACAAAAAAAGAGAAATACAATAATCACTAATAATAGGCACTTGTATAATGCTTTTAGGGGAAGCAAAGGAAAGGGTAAGGGAAAGAAATAAGTATTTATACAGTTCTTAGTATTTGCCAGGTGTGCTAAATGTTTTTTACAAATATTATCTCATTTGAGACCCACAATAAACCTACAAAGTCGGTGCCTGTATCACTCCCATTTTACATTTGAGGAAACTGAGGCAAATAAAGGGTTAAGTGATTTATCCTGAGTCACATAGCTAATAATGATAAGTTAACAACATTGATATAGTGTATTGTACATGCCAAGGCATTGCACTAAATACTTTGTAATTATTATCTCATTTGACCCTTACAACCCTGGAAGCTAGAAGTGAGGAAACAGAGGAGGAAACTTGAGACAGACAGTGGTTCAGTGACTTGACCAAGGTCACACAGGTAATAAGTATCTAAGACTGGATTTAAACTTGTCTTGCTGACTCCAGGTCCAGCACTCTATCCACTGATCCATAAGCTGCCTCTAAAATGTATAAGCTGCTTTTAAAATTGCTTTAAAGTTTGTAAAAAAAATTATGTGTATTATCTCATCACATAGTAATCCACAGGGCTTTAGTAAATAGTTATCAAAGTCAAATTGCTTCTTAAGAACACTCTAGGTTTTAAACAAATGCCCTGATTGTTATTTTATAAAATTCTGAATTTAGAGAACATTTGTCTCCTCATAAGTCAACATAAACGTATGAACTCTTAGCCTAGCAATCATGTGCTTCTAGGTTCCAAGGATTAAGATATTTCTGGAATAGCCCCAGTGATCTGCATGATACCTCTCTGAGCAGGGCAGAATCCCTGAAATGTGGTCAGACCTGAAAGTAGACTTTGCTATTTTTTAAGGGCCCTGGAGACAGTCTGATATCCCAGAAGAGTCTACCTTTCAGGACTCTTTGATAAATCGACCCCAAACAGGCTCCAGGGGAAATGTTCTGATAAAGGACATTATTTAAATAAAATTGAATGGAAAAAATAAAGCTTAGAATCCTAACTATTTTTGTCTATGAGTCAAACAGTTTCTTTGAATGATTTTTTTACATGGTTCATTTTATATCCTACAAAAACCTACTCTCTCACTACTATGCATCAATTAAAAGAAAAATTTTTTAACATTGTTAGTAAGATTTTTGGGGGGAAAATAGAGCTTTAATTTAAAAAAAATTTTTTTTCGAGTTTTAACCCTGCTTTTTTTTGGCTTCAGGCTCTTGGAAAATGTCAGAGATTTAAATTAAACTTTAATTTAATTAAACTAATAGTAGTTTTTAAACAGTTCTGCATTCATGGTTTACAATTTTAATGATTATATAGAAAGTGTAGAGTGAGCATGTTCTATGGGCTGACTTTAGTAGTAAGAGCCAAATTAAACTCAAGTCTAATTAGGGTACAGGTTCCAGAGAGAAAGTCACAATTAGTCATTCTCTGAACCAGTCTTTTAGATTCATAGAATGACAAAACCTAGCAAGAAAACATGATGTCACTATAAGAGATACAACATAATGACAAAATGTGAGAATCCAGACTGACGGGGTGAAAGTAAAAGTCAATGGCTGCTACATTTTTTTAAATGCTGAACTAGACTTATAATGTCCTTCTGAACACAAGTAAGTTAGAATATTTTCAATTTTTGTACTTAACTTTGCCTTTTCCCCTTCATATTTTATGAATAGAACTTCTTTACCTTCATAGAGCATCTTGGTACCTATTTCTTTTCTCCTCTTCAGTAAAAACATTGTTTTGCCAAGCTCTGATGGCAATAATTAGTATTTATTTAACCCTTTACAGTTTGTAAAGCACTATGCAAACATCAGATTATTTGGTCCTATTTGAAGGATCAACTCTTCGAAATATATTAGCCTCATTTTACACATAAGGAAACTGAGGCTCAGAGAACTTGTATGTCTTACCCCAAATCATAGAACTAGTGTCTGAAACACGATTTCAACTTAGGCCATCCTACCTCTCGAGTTTACACTCTATCCTATGTCGTCAAGATGCCTCATTTCCTTCCACCCAAATACTTTGACCATTCCATACTTTTCCACTACTATCATCTGTGATTAATCTAACTACCTAAAGTATCACAAAAATGTCCTTATAACTTCCATGAAAAACATATTTTAGCATCTGCTTTAGGTGCTCCTTAAAGTCCCCCTAGATTACAGAAAAGAAAGATATTATCCAAAGAAAATAAGATCTGTTTTACAAAATATAACAAGACCACAAAGTAGGGATGTATTATTAACTGACTGAAAAGACCCATGAAATCTGTATAAAAATAGAATAATAATCTTGAGTGTCCTTAAAAATAACTACATATTAATACAATATTAATATAACATAACCTATAACAGTATAATATAATTCATGGCACAATACGATAACATAATGTGATGTGATATGCTTATGTTCTATAATATGATAAAGTATAAGAGAGTCAAAGAAAAAAGCATATAATTTTACACAACATAATAAAATGAGAATTTAATGTAAGTGTTCATAAAACACAAAAACAATCAGGTGATTTTTTTTAAAAGATAAACAATAGAGAAATATAGTATAAATGAAACAGTTCTTTTAAAGTCAGCTAAGTTACTAATGCAGAAAACACAAGGGAAATACCCTTTACCAAGTTAGAGAGAAGTACTTTAATGACAGCCATTTTATGAAGGACACAGAGAAATTTTAACAACGGAGGCTAGGCAGTACTCTGGAATGCCTACTAGACAAAAACACGAGCTACTCGAGCCTCTGAACTTAAATGACAATTATGTGCAAGGTAAAATCAGAAGCTATTTATTAATATCAGGTACAAGAAAACAAAGAATGCAATGACAAAGTCAAAAAGGTCGGGGTGGCTAGGTGGTGTGGTGAATAAAGCGCCAGCCCTGGAGTCAGGAGGACCTGGGTTCGGTTCCAGCCTCAGACACGTAACAGTCACACAAAAAACTAGCCATGTAACTTTGGGCAAGTTACTTAACTCCAATTGCCCTCCAAAAGACAAAAAAAAGGTCAATGAAATGAGTTAAATTTGCAATGTATAGAAAGACAAATGTAAATCTTTTAGAGCCATCTGTAGCAATAGGACAATTAAAGAAATTATGGCTTCACTAATTATTGGTGAAGTGAAACAATTAGTGGATGACACTTCTAATTCCCATTTTTATGTACATTATAAATATCTATTTTAAGATTTCAGAGAAAAAGCTAACAGTTCAATATCATGAAACCAATAAAAATCCACAATGTAGAGTGAAATGTGAGATATGAATCAAGGAATAATAAAAACGTTTCTTCACTTGTTTACTGCTCGGGAGATTTTACACAAACACACACAAGCACACATACATATATATGTATATATTTTTATATGTGGTCTTGATCGACCATTCTGAATGGACTCATTACAAATTGATGATGATAACTGATAATCATAACAACAACAATAAGTTAAAGAGATTTCCCTGGAGACAGAGATATTGGACCATAAGTCCTGGCTCTGACATATCTGCCGCATGACCCTAGACAGGTCAGTTAACCTCCTAGTGCCCCAGACACTTGTCTAAGACTCTAAGTTGTATAGAGGATTGTGAATTGTATTAGTTGAAGGAATTTCCTCATCTAGAAGTTCTTTAAATCAATCACATATCTAGCCCTTATCCCTAATTATAATATTATAATAACAATTTGTATGGACCTGAAATTTCCTTGGTATAAAGGATTCTTGTTGTTGTTACAGAGAATCCAACTCTGGTTACCTGGCCATGTTCTTTGAATGCCAAACATCAACTTGCCTAAAAGACTATTTTACAGAGAACTCAAGCAAAAAAGGCATTCACATGGTGGTCAGAAACAAACGATACAAGGACATTCTCAAAGTGTCTCTGAAGAACTTTGGAATTGATTGCATGACACAGGTGACACTGGCATAGGACAGTCCAGCATGGCATGCCCTCATCAGAAAAGGCACTGTGTTCTATGAGCAAAGGAGAACTGAAGTAGTTTTAAAGAAGATGAGATGCTCAAATTAAGAGAATCCACCCCAAATATTTAAATGGATTAGTTGCACCCAACCAGAGGTAGAGCATTCTGAGCTTGTACTGGTATGAGCAGTCACAGTCAGACCCACTGTAACTTGACTGTAACACAGTGATATCATTTTGGTACTCTTTGAGAAGGAGGGACAACAACCAAAATCTTGTTTAGTCAATTAGACACTTTCAACTCTGTGACCCCATTTGGGGTTTTCTTGGCAAAGATACTGGAGTGATTTGCCATTTTCTTCTCCAGTGGAATAAAGCAAAGATTATATACCTTGCCTGAGGCCATGAAACGAGTAACTATCTAAGGCTAAACTGAACTCAGATCTTCCAGACTTCAGGCTTAGCATTTTATCAACTGCATCACCTATCTACCTCTTTAGATACCATGAAAAATAACTAAAATATATGAAGAATCAAATCAATCTAGTCAAGGTACCCAGAAATTCACAGAAGATAAAATACAAGGAAGGTGTCAGGCATACCCATGTCTTCACATATCTAATCACAAGGAATGAATTGATAAGCAAAGAAAACTATAGATTCTATACAAAGAGGCACATTTGACTTCAGAGTTATCACTGAGACTTCACGGGATACATTTACGTCTAGAATATATTTCTGGGAAATTCTGCTTCATTAAAAAATGAGTGGGCCAGACAAAAGAAGGGCAAAGTAGAATTGTGTACGAGAATAAGATGAAATTCAGGAACCACAAAAGGTGGAAATATGACTTGAGTGAAAATCCATGAAGGCAGAAATAAGTTACTTGAAGAGAAGGATGGTTTTATCCTTTACCTTCAGAGTCTGGCGTGGTGCCTTTTGCTCAATGGTAATTAAAATTTTATTTAACTGTATAAAATTAAATCAGTGAATATGACATTGTACTTATATGGAAAAACATCAAACACATATGGAGGGTTTGAGAAACAAATTTACAAACCTGATTAAAAGCTTGATATGGGAGACTTAAATACCTTGATCTGTTAGAAATCTCTTCCTTTGGCAAAAATCAGGGTAGTTGAAAATTTCATGATATATCTTAAGAGTCATTTAATTCTGAAAAAAGTGGATAGACCAACGTGGTGACATGCTGTTGTAGACTCGATTCTCACCAATAAAGAGAAACCAGGTAGATTAGATTTTATAATTCTATGGGAGAAGCCAGTCTGGAAAGGATAGGAATCTCTCAAGAATGATGCTGTACAATGAAAAGAGAAATAATTTCAATGAGGAGGAAAAGGGATGGATGTCAAAAGAAATCAATGTGGATACACAGGGAACTCGTGGACCAACTGATGATTTTATCTTTTAAATATTTTATTTTTCCAATTACACAGAAAAAAACTATTTTTAAATTTGTTTTATAAAAATCTTTTGAGTTTCAAATTCTCTCTCTCCTTTCCTCCTTCCTAGTCCCTACCAGAGATGGCAAGCAATTTGATATAGGTAACTCATGTGCAGTAATGCAAAACATACTTCCATATTAGTCATGTAGTAAAAGAAAACAGACAAAACACAATAAAAATAAAGTTAAGTATTCTCAATCTGCATTTGGACTCCATTAGTTCTTTCCCGGGAAAGAATATAGCATTTTTCATTATAAATCCTTCAGGACTGTCTTTGATCACTGTATTGATGAGAATAGCTAAGTCGTTCACACCAACTGATTTTTTTTAAAGACACATATAGAAGATAGAAGAAAGGTTAGGTAATTGAGATGGGATTTAAAGCGTGATTCAGTTCTATAAGAAAAGTGTAAGAGCATTAATGCTAATGATTATCTAAGACTAGTCAAGAGCACTAAGCACAGGAATAAAAAAGGTTTAAA
The DNA here is from genome assembly GCF_028583685.1 of Petaurus breviceps papuanus. Lineage (NCBI taxonomy): Eukaryota > Metazoa > Chordata > Mammalia > Diprotodontia > Petauridae > Petaurus > Petaurus breviceps. Next base: position 6,390,357 of record NW_027187349.1, read on the forward strand.
TACTTTTGGGGGGGAGTACTATTAGAATAGGAAAACTAGCATTGTAGTATTAATAACATAACCACATTTTTAAGCAGTATAATACTTGGAGTTGATTCTATATTTATACGTTGGGCAGATAAAGTAAATATCTCAATGAAACACCAGTACTACTCACTATCCAAATAAGATCACTGACTGCCTTGGAGAAGTTAAGTCACTTGGTTCTGCAGTCTTTGTGATCATGCAATCTCCACTTTACTCTGACCATTTTTTCCCTTCTATACAGTGTGTCTTTTCTCCTTTCCAACTCTTGCTTTAAGAATTTTAATCATATAAATACTATCATTGCCTCTGAACTGGGCATATCAAATGTTTTGTTTACCATCTTTGTCAATTCACAGACCATTTCCTGGCTGCCAGTCATACATACACACACATATACATATACACATACATATATACATGCATATATGCGTATGTGTATATATACACACATGTATGTGTATGTATATGTAGTCTCTCCCATTAAAATACAAGTTTCTTGAGCACAGGGACTTTCTCACTTTTGGATTTGTGTCCACAATATCTGGCCAATAGTAAATGTTTAATAAATGGTTTTCATCCATTTTTGACATTAAAAAAAATGACATTCAATTCTTGCTACTTTCTCCTTCATGTCTGATGGATCCCTGGGGTTTACAAATATACCACTCAGTTTCTTCCTCCATAAAACACCTGTGGGTTAGGACTAGCTGTGCAAAGCTCCATTGCCTTTAAGAGATACAGGCTTGGGGCGGACAGGTAGCACAGCGAGTAAGAGCACCGGCCCAAGAGTCGGGGTGACCTAGGATCGAATCCGGGCTCTGATACTTAATCACCACACCCAGAAATAATAACTGGCTGTGTAACCTTGAGCAAGTTACTTAACCCCACCTTCTTAAAAAGAAAGAGAGATACAGGATGGGTGAGGGCAATGACTGTGGTAAAGCCATGGGGCAGAGCAACTGGGACTATAGGTATCTATGTACAAGGGCTGCAACAGAGGGATCTATAAGTGTCATGAAAACTTGAAGCTGTGAAGTCAGAGGATTTCCTATATAACAGTGGCATAATTCATGACTTAATGATTGTTCTGCTGCATATATTGCATTTGAGTGCAATCTACTCATTTGTAAACAATGTATGCATTTCATTTTCTTAGGCAGTCTATCAGTGAGGATTGATGGAAAGGGGCAAATGATTGCTATATCAAGAAAAAAAATCATGAAATCGCTGCATTGGACAATTCAACAGCCAACAAAAATGAAAAAGTCATTAAAGGATTGTGTTCTAAAATGGCAGAATTCATTAAAAAGTCTCTTGACTTTAAAAACAATATAGACCCTTAACTCCTTTTACTTCTCCCACATTCTATAGCTGCAGAAGATAAACATGAAATTGAATAATTATAAGTTCATTTTATTCATACCATATTCATCCAGAAGTCATTCAATGACTCATAAACGTTAAAATAGTTGAAAAAGTATGGTGACAAAACGAAATACCAAAATTTTTGTTTGTAAATGATTCATTCTTGTTAAAAATGGAAGTGATGGTTATTGAAAATATATTTTCCTTCTTTATAGTTACCATAACTTCAGCTAGAGGCAAACAATCCATCTGATATACTTCATTCAAAAAAGTAAAATATAGATGTTTCAGACCAATGCATTTGGGAGAAAGATATGCCAACAATTTCCTAGTCATTGGAGAAAATTAAAAAATTCTCCACAGAACAGCTACTCCTCTTAAGTAGAAGTGGCATGCACATATCTAATCAATATTAATGCTGTTTACTTGCCAACTTTTATCATAAAAAAATAACCCACACATTTAGAGCAAACACTATTAGCAGTCTAGGGTAGGTATTTGGATGGAATGATATTGGCATTCCAAAGTTAGTGGCTTGACCTCATCTACCCCTTTGAAAGGAAATATTCATTCTTAATAAATTACATAACAGAAGGCCATTTTAAAATATATTAAGAGAGAATGACAGATCTCTACTAGTCCTCGAAGGAGGAAAAGCTATGATATTTATAGTTTAGAACTGGATCCAATTACTACTCAGTCTGATGATTTTCAAAGCACTAAATTGGAAGGGGAAGGATTGAGAGAAAGAGAAAACACTTTTTCTTAACTCTCGTGTTAGGAGACATAAATAAAATGCAAATTCCTGAGAGCTACCTTACCCACTTCTCAGAAACTATGTTAATCACACTTGGGGGAAAACTTCTTCCTCTTACCTCAGCTATGGCTCTAACATTACATAGCAAATACTTATGTTTGACATAGAAAATGACAAATGCCAGTGATACTTTACAGAAACTTAATTAATCAGTGGAAGTTATTGTACCTTATTAATTTAAATGTGTGACCCTGGGCAAGTCATTTAACCTTCTCTGGGTCTCACAATCAGAAGGTTGGACTAGATTGTCTCTAAGAAATCTTCCAGTTCTATTATCACCTTGGTGGTTTCAATATATCTTAGAAGCTATGACTTTAAAACTAAATGAACAAAAAATCCTATTTCAGAAAACACCACAGTCATACACATTAAATGAGTGCAATGGATCTGTGGTCTCAATAGGTAAACATGATTTAATTTTTGGTTAAGAGAAAAATGCTATATTTATTTTGGTCAGACATTTGAACATAACATAATCCAATTATTCACCATGAGGAAGAATATGAAAATAAAGTTCCACATATTTTTTTAAAAGCCATAGGATAATAATAAATTGCTACTAAAAGAAATATTCTTACCTAGTTCAGGACCCTGCCTCTAAGAAACGATCATGGATCTGAATATCCTTTATGGGGCAGGTAATTTCCCTAGTTTGAAAAGATGATGGTGAATTGAACTTCTTATAGCAAGAATGTCTACATTGAATATTACATGAAAAGATAATGTGCACTGTCTTGATTTCGTCATCCAAACTGACACATTGTATACCAGACCAGAATCTGATTCCCTTGAGAGGCCTTTCTCAGGAATAATCAGCCATGAAATTAATCCACTCAGTTGTATGTAATTAGAGTATTTCCTTTTGCTCATATTTAATCATAAGTTGGTATTCTATTTATTCCCTCTCTGTATTTTAATTTTTGTTCTTGGTCAATATATAATAAAATTTATTATCATACCATAGAGTATTCTCTTTAATGAGTGCCTTTTTCCTGGCTTAAAATCACCATGTTGGATGGAGATTTACTCCATTATTAATTCACCAACTTAATGTATAGCAAAACTGTTTTTTGCTTCATAGGGGGAAAATCAAAATGAACACTTATTAGTGTTTTTATTTTAATTCTACCTAGTACTTAGGTATATTACCAAATAAAAAATAACTTCAGTTTACTGTGAATCTACCAATTACAAAATATCTAATGGTACCTGTAAAAGAAGCCTTTCCTAACCCCTCTTAATTCTGTTGCTTTTAGCTGTTAATTATTTCCTATTTATCCTGTGTATAGACTGTTTGTGCATATTTGTTTGTTTGTTACCCCACACCCCGGCTTCTTTAGAATTGTGAGCTGTCTGTGGGCAAGAACTATGTTTGCCTTCTTTATATATCTCCATTGCTTAGCATGTAGAAGATTCTTGATGTTTATTAACTAACTGACTGAAAAGTTCAAGTGTCTTGAACTGATTCTCCTTTGCCCTCCCTACCATAAAGTTGGAGAAGAGTGAATTTTCTGAGTACTTGACTTTAGTAACATCTACAGTAATGACAATATATATACACTGTGTTTTATGGTTTGAGAGTAAGCTTGGCATAATGGATAAAGACTGGAATCTGAGCTCAAATCTGGTTTTAGACACATTCTGATTGAATCACCCTAGGAAAGCTAGAAAACCATAAATTTCAGAGCATGTGCCATTCTGCATTGGTAGAAGGAATTTCTTCACCAAGAAGTCTATATACCAATGAAATCACAGCTGTTTCTGTCACCATTTTTTTATAGTTTACTAATATTATATATGAAAGATTTAATTTAATTCTCACAGTAATCCTATCGGACAAGAGCTGTTACACCCATTTTACAAATGGGAAAACTGAAGCTCAGAGAAGTTAAGTGACTTGATCATGGTCACATAACTAAGGCAGGTCTCTCTTACTCCAATTTCAGTAATCTTCCCACTATATTGCATCTCCTGTGTAATTATTATTTATTTAAAATGCCTAGAGCATGTTTCTCTGATGTTTTCTTTTTCTCTGGCAGAACTGCTTAGTCTTAAACCCTTCATTGTCTCATAGCCAGTTTTGTTTTGTGCATCTAGAGTACATATCTACTAGGAAAAATAGCTAAATTTTAATTCACTGGGCCACAGTTAGTGTTACTGTAGTAAAACACAATCATTTATAATGAAGAAGCTATTATCTGGGCCTAATTAATATCATGTTTTCATATCATAACATTGTTAAGTTAATGTAAATTTTGTGATATTAGGTTTGACCATCATAAAATGCTTTATCTATAAATTCCATATATTAACAGATTATAAAGAGCTTATAATGATATTTTTAATTTCATATATTTAATTCTATAATAAACTTTATAATTTCTGTACTTGAAAGACATACGGAGCCAATATTTGATTATCTAAGCTAATGGATGCAAGCATCAGCAATTAAAATCCCAACTGATAAAGAACATTCTCAAAGACAATTTTTATTAAGCTCTGAGGTGCCCTGTATGCTTCTAGTTTCTTCTTCCTAATTATAATTATTAGGATTGTATTAAAATTGGTTGTCATAAATTACCTGTATGATGGGGGTGAATACCAGTTATTAAGATGAGGAAGAATTATAGATGGTGGTAATTAGTGTATATACAGAAAGTAAGTCTGGGACAAAAAAAATACATGACAGATAATCCACCCAGATATGACCATAATACATCAATACAAATAGTGCAGAATTGTTTCTTATAAAAGTGAAAAGATAATTTAACATTTATGTATTACTAAGCTGAAAAAATTTGCCTATTACAATGGTTAAGATGTGATCTCTTAAGTAGGCTATTCATAGGCAGCTATGTTGTTATTAATTAGATGGTTTCTATCAAAACACCATTTTTAGTCCCTAACTTAGCAATGTAAAGGATTCATCAGATTTAACTTCTAGAATTTTTCAAGTCTCAGAAAACATTCCTACTGTGAGATGCTCAAATAAGAAAAAAATATAAATTTAGCTTCTTTTGACATGAACAATGAAATCACACATAAGCAATTTTTGCTAATGAGTGATACAAAAGATTCCAAATACATCATTAACAGCAATGGCAATTTTCATACAGAAGTATGTTCTATATGTCTGACACAAATGTAATGAAATGTATTGAACTCTAGGAAAAAACTGTATGTAGAATGTATTCTGATTTTTGAGGTGTTAAAACATTTTCTCCTTCTATTTGTATATCCTTATTTTTCTCTTGATTGGATGATGAAGAAGGTCAATATCTAGTGACTAAATAGAATTTTGGAAATACCCCAAAAATTTGTCTTCAGAAATCTTCTCTGAGAATAAGATTGGAACTTTGGAGATAAAAAAAGCTTCAAAGCCAGAGAATTCAGGTGAACCAGTCTCCATTCAGAATGAGGTAGTCTAGGGGGGCAGAGCCAAGATGGCAGCATAAAAGCAGGAAAACTCCCTGTGCTCCCCCATAACCACCTCAAATACCTATAAAATATGACTCTAAACAACGTTAGAGCTACAGAACCCACAAAGTGACAGAGAGAAACAAATCTCCCACTGAAGGCAGCCCAGCAGGCCTACAGGAAGGGTCCATCATAGCGTGCTGGGAGCCCAGCCTAGCACCATGTGAGCCCATGGTTTTAGCCTCAGGGTAGCCCTGACCATCAGTGGCTGAAGCGGACTTTGGGAGAGTGGATCACCAGCAGCTGTTATCAGAATTATCCACCCATAAATGCCAAAGACAAGTGTGGAACTCTTTTGGAACTGGGAAGGAAGGAGCAACAAGTCCGGCCCCCGCCCCCTGTGGCAAGAAGTGGAAAAGGCACCCACTGTGTGGCTGCTTCAGAGCTCCTGGCCTGCAGATCACAGGGGGACCAAGCAACCATTCAGAGGGCAATTGGTTCTTGCTTTAACATGCTTGGATCTGGATGGCTGCTTTGGGTGGAGGTTCTGGGGTGTGTGGCCAGTGGGCTAGAGCATGTAGGGGCTGAAGAGAGGGCACCCAACTAATAGCTCCAGCAGCTGTGAAAAACCCCAGCAATTTGGGACAAAGCTTTCCTCTCTGGAAGCAGAGTTCTACTGTGGCAAAAAGCTCAAAAGTCAAATAATTGCGTGGCAACATGAGCAAGCAAAGGAAGCAAAGCAAGCACAGCAGTCAAACCCTAAATTCCTTTTTGGGGGACAAAAAGGATCAAAGCATGGAACAGGAGGAAAACAACAAAGTCAGAACCTCCTGCACCAAAAGCTTCCAAGAAAAATTCATATTGGTTATAGGACACAGAGGAGCTCAAGAAGGATTTTGAAAATCAAGTAAGAGAGGTGGAGGATAAATTGAGAAGAGAAATGAGAATGATGCATGCAAGAAAATCATGAAAAGAGAGTAAAAACCCTGACTGAAGAAAATAACACCTTAAAAATAGACTAACTTGGGGTGGCCAGGTAGCACAGAGAGTAAGAGCAACCAGCCCCAGAGTCTGGATGACCTGGGATCGAATCCAGGCCCAGATACTTAGCACCCATACACAGACATAACTGGCTGTATAACCTTGAGCAAGTTACTTAACCTCAATTGCTTAAAAAAAATAGACTAACTCAAATGACAAAAGAGGCCCAAAAAGCCAATGAGAAGAAGAAAGCTTTAAAAAGCTGAATTTTCCCGATGGAAAAAGAATTTCAAAAGCTTACCAAAAAGAATAATTCCTTCAGAATTAGACTAGAGCAAACGGAAGCTACTAACTTTATGAGAAATCAAGATACTATTAAAAAGATCCAAAAAAAAAATGAAAAAATAGAAGGACAATGTGAAACATCTCATTGGAAAAACCAGTGAACTGGAAAATAGATACAAGAGAGATAATTTAAAATTTATTGGACTACCTGAAATTCATGATGAAAAAAAGAACCTAGAAATCATCCTTCAAGAAATTCTCAAGGAAAATTGCCCTGATGTTTAGAACCAGAGGGAAAAATAGAAACTGAAAGAAAAAGTTAGTCTACTAAGAAATTTTGGGGGGTACATGAAGGTATTTGATGATATGTAGAGTGTTTCCAACCTAAAGACCATCTCAGGGCAAAGTTAAGCCCTAGGAATAACAGGTGAATGGAAGTTTAGGCACAGCTTCTAACGACAATGCTTTTGAGTATTATTTCTAAATGTTAGCATTTTCTTTTCCCTTGTGAATAAACCTTAGAAAAACACATTTGTAGTTTAGGATAGTGGCATAAGATTCAAATAGAAATGAGTGGCACTGAACTGTACATAAGGATACCTGCAAGCCACATGCTGACTTAGAAAACCACATGTTAATATTACTTATGATTTCTTGCATTTTTGTTATTTTCTTCAGTATTTTTCAATGATATTTTAATCTGATTGGAGCCCTACTCAGAAGAGTGCTATGGGCTGATACCCTAGTCTAGAGTGTGTGGCCATAGGGGGAAGAAGAGTGAGTAGCCAAACCCTGGAGAATGAGAAAAAGTAATTAGGGATCAGATAAGGCAGGTAAGTCTGAACCCAGTGAGCTAAACAAACGCAGGAACCCAGAAAGTCAGTGTACATGGTACGTCACGTTAATGTCTTGTTACCAACAATATACCTGTAGGCTAAAAAAAAAATAGCTGCCATCCCAAAAAGATGCAAGACCTAAAACCCTGGCCAGAGTGATCTTTGCTGTCCTTTAGTTGTTCTGGTCATAGCCTATTCTTCATGACCCTGCTAGGGGTTTTCTTGGCAAAGATAATGGAGTAGTTGGCTATTTCCTTCTCCAGCTCATTTTATAAATGAAGAACTAAGGCAAACAGGGTTAAGTGACTTGCTCACAGGGCACACAGTAGTAAGTGCCTGGGGCTGCATCTGAACTCACAAAGATGAGTATTCATGATTCATCTCACCATCTAGCTACCCACAACAATAACAATCTTCAGCTCATTTTACAGATGAAGAAACGGACAAAAAAGGGAATGGAAAGGAATAAACATTTATATAGCGTCTACTACCTGTCAGACACTATGCTAAGCATTTTACAAATATCATCTCATTTAATCCACACAACAATCTTGGGGGGCAGATGCTGTTATTATCCTTGTTTTACATTTTAGGAAACTAATTTCAACTGACTTTCCCAAGGACATAGTAAGTGTCTGAGGTTAGATTTGAATTCAGGTCTTCCTCAGTTTATGAATCTTAAAACATGCTCCAGTCCCAGCAGTCTCTCTACCTTTCCACCTATCTATTGCTTTACTGGAGATAAATCTATGCTGTTTTCAATCCCAGCAAGTTTAGATGTTCTAATCTGTCAAAAACTTTGCCAAAAATCAATATGAAATAAACAGCAAGGCAGCTAATAAAAACCAAATTTTATACCTATTGTTTTTAACCTTCTTCTAATTAATTACACTGTTTAGTAAATTCATGAAACATGGCAAATCATCCTGCAAATGTCTCCTGGGCCAAAAGAAACTACTTTTGCATATCTTTCAAGAGTGAGAAGTGTGATCAGCTGGAAAGATTATATTAATGCTGATACTTTAATTAGCTACATTACTGATTTGTTTTAAAACTGAGGTGAAAGTTATCTTTCTACATAAAGTACCTTCAGATACCAAATGGTTAAAACAGTATAAAAAAATGAAGAGAGCTCATCTGCCTCACTTTCCCTTCCTAACTCTGTAGTACAAAAATTATCCTTCATCATACTGACATGCTTTACACAGAGCTATGGATGAGACAACAATTTGTTTTGTGTTTCAACCACAGACTATATCTATGTCGGACAGATAATCTCTGAGCCATAGCTGCCAGTCTATACAAAACTGAGGGCTATGACTTTTTTTTGGACTCCTTCATAAATATCTTCAGAAACATAACATCCATGTGGCAAATAAAGTCCCTAGGGTTTTTAAATATTCAGGATATAAGTACAACTCCCCTATGAAATTCACAAATAATGAATGGGACAGACCTATAAAAAGCTCCTCTCTTGCTCCCACATTCTGAACCTACTTTAAATAGGTCCCTTACTTATGCTCTTACTGTCTCCCCTGTTACACTCAGGTATAGAACTCTTATCCTTGAGTACTGTCTCCCATCCTACTGTCTCCCTTCAGGAAGGAATTCCATTTTATGACTGACCCTTTTGGAGACCCAGATTTGTTCTGAAATGTCCTTGTGGCAGAGTGGCTGTGGTTGAATTACCACCGTATAATCACGCTAGGAATCAAAGAACTCTGCTAAGTAATACACTTTATTCTCCTATACCGTTCTATTGAAAATCAATGGAGGGAGACAAGACTCAAAAAGGAAAAGTTAATTGAATCACTAAACAGTACATATAGTAATTCAATAATTATATAAGATGTAAATATTCCTCTCAGAGTTAAGAGACAGACTGATAAAAAAGGAAAATATGGAACTGAACAAAATTTGAAAATTTAGAGCTAAATAGACTTATGGGATTTTTTGCATGGGAACAATAGACTATGCCTATTTCTCAGAACTACATGGTAATCTTATAAAACTAGATCATGTAACACGGGCAGAGGGGTTAGACTCAGGTCCCACAGACAACATGAGATCTGCAAAACTCCCAATTATGGGAGGAACTAGATTAAAATATAGTGGAAAATATTTAACAAAATAAACAAAAATACAATGAAACATAGGTAATGTTAATTTGTAGTTTTCTAAATTATTATGTGGCCCACAGGGATCTGTTTCTATTTGAGTTTGACATTACTGTGCTAGGATATAGAGAAAAATAAATCTAAAAAGGCAGAAACACTAAACACACACTCCGTAGATCACAAAATGATAAAATAATAAGCAACACAGGGAATATAAGCAAAATATCTCATTCTTTATGGAGGCTTAATATTATATGCAAAGGAGAGGGATGCAAGGCCAGAAATATTATAGTGAGTAAAAAAGGATGGCATGATTCAATAAAAAGTGGGAAGAATGTGTAAATTCAGGCTGTTAAGGAAAACTGAGAACCACAAAGAAGGGATTCTAAAGAAGGGAGGAGCAAAAAGGGACAGGGTCTTTGTTTAACATGGATGGGACAGTGTTATCTGACAACAGAGAAGGCAGAGATGGTCAAGTCTTACTTTGTTCCTGGTTTCTCTGCCAAAGAGAATGCTAACCATTACAGGAGATCACCAAACAGAATTGGCTATCAGGCAGCTTATGTTTATGATAAGTAAGAAGCACTTAGATGCCCTCCATGAAGTAACATGACCTGGACTAGGAAACTGCATCATCCTGTCCTGAAAGAACCATCAAATGGGATTGCTCAATCACTGTCAGGAACATGTGAAAGATCATGAAAAACAGGAGATACACAACAAAATTGGGGATAGGAAAATGTCTTTACGTTTATTTGTTTTTGTTTGCTTTTTAAAGAGAAGTGAAGAGAGGCTGCAAATTATAGGTCAGAAAGCTTAACTTTCTTAACTTTCCTGGGAAAATTATGGAATGGATTATTACAGAGAGAGAAGATAAACATCTAGAAAGAGATAATGATGATTATAAAGAGCAAATATTCTTTTACCAAGGACAGACCACTGAAATCTAACTTTCATTCCTTTTTTTTGGACAGGGTTACTAAATTAACAAATGAGGAGAAGAGTATAACTAGAGCTTACCTCAATTTTAGCAAACCTTTTGACAAAATATCTCAAGTCATTCTTGTGGAAAAGATGGAGAAATGCAGACTACAAAATAATACATTTAGAAGCACTGATTAGATGGCATTGTGGAGTCTTTGTTAATGCTTTGATTAAGGTAGGAGTCTTCAGTGGGGTACCCAAAGTATCTGTGTTAAGCCAGTTTTATCAATGACTGATAAAAAGGCATCAGTGGCAAGGTCATCAAAATTACAAATACCACTAATCTGGGAGGGATGGCTAATAATTTTTAAAATTAATTTGTTTATAGTTTTCAACATTCATTTTTATAAGATTTTGAGTTCAAAATTTTTCTCCTTCTTCCTTCTCCCTCTCCAAGATGGCATGCAATCTGATATAGGATATACATGTATAATAATATTAAACATATTTCCATATCAGTCATGTTGTGAAAGAAGAATCACAATAAAGGGGAAAAAAATGAGAAAGAAAAAACAAACAAAAAAAGAGGAAATAGTATGCTTTGGTCTGTATTCAGACTTCATAGTTGTTTTTCAGGATACAGACAGCATTTTCCATCATAAGTCTTTGATCCAAAAACATCTTTACAGATTAGGAGACAGAAAAATATGGCCTGAAGGCCAAATCCAAGCCACTGACTGCCAATATGTGTCCCCTATGAACTAAGAATTGTTTTTACAATTTCAAATGAAGTCTTATCATATTTTAAAATGTAAAAACCTTTCTTAATTGGTGGTCCATAGAAAAATCAGGCTAAATTTGCCCCATCAGCCACAGTTTGCTAAGTCCTAAACTAGAGTACTAATATAACATTCATTTTAAAGTCTTAGTTGTAGACACCCCCAAAAAACCACTTTTACAAGTACAAGATTGGGGAGGCATGCTTAGACGGCAATCTGTCTGGAAAAAAGATAGATATTAGTGGACTTAAAGTTCAACATGAGTCAGTATTGTGATATGGCAGCTTGAAAACTAATGAGATATTGGGTTGTAGTAAGAGAAGTATGTCTTCGAGCTATCAGTAGATAATAAATCCTCTGCACTCTTTCTTGTCCAACATTATAAAGAATACTGTGTTCAACCCTGGCTACCATAGTTTAAACAAAGATGAACACTGATATATTAGAGAGTTTCCTGAGGAAGGCAACAAAGATGGTGGAGTCTTAAGTCTTAAGTCTTAAGTCCTTATCATAAAAGGTTCGTTAATGAAATGGATATGTTTAGCTTGGAGAAGAAAAGGTTCTAGGGCAGGGGTAGGGAACTTGTAACCTTGATGCCACATGTGGCCTTCCAGGTCTGAGTCCAAGTTTTACAGAACGAATACTTTTACTATGGGAATTTTTTCTGAGAAGTTTGGATTCAGTCAAAAGGTCACACTTGAGGACCTTAAGGGCCACATGTGACCTTGAGACTGCAGGTTCTCCACCCTTGATCTAGGGGAACATGTCAGCTCTGCCCAAGTATGTAAAACAGTACCTTTTGAAAGAATAAACCAACCTGTTCTTTTTCCCCACTATGGGCAGAACCAGAAGCACAAAAAAGAAGTTGCAAAAACACAAATTTAGCCTAACAACCATTAGAATCATCCAGTAGTGCAAAGGGCTGCCCTAAGAGACAGTATGTTCCTCTCTTCTTGGAACAGTCTGGATCATCCCTTATTTTTAGTATGATATAGTGAAGAATTTTTGAGGGTATGGATTGAGCTATATTACTTATGAAATCCCTCCAATACGTTGAATTCTGTGATTCTATGTCTAAGGCAGGACTAGATTTCTGTGTCTCCTAACTTCACTACGCCATCTACCATGCCATTCTAGCTCTCTATACACTATGTGAATATATAAGAATAAGATAAAGATCAGAGCTTTTCTAAGAGTTAACTAACAGACCAAAGCACCATGTATATGGCTACAGAAATGTTCACACTTTCCATTTAATCCAGCACAGTTATACACAACAGCTGTAGCAAAAGAGGCAACAACTCCAAGGTACATTTGTGGTCTTAACTGTGCTTCTGTCTCCCAAGCGTTTCACTGCTTTGTTAAGCATTTATATTTAAAATTAACTATCACAAATATCCTATAGTCATTGGAAAAATATATGTTGAATCCAGCTGTTTAATTTCTAGTCATTTGCTTTGCGTCTTCATAGCCCATTAGAAGACATGAATGAGCTTTTATCATAGCTGAAATAGAGTTTATCTGCTCTAGTTGAAATCTTGGGAGATTACATGCCGAACAAAGTATTACCTAAAGAACATCCGCTCTTCTCAATGGGAAGATTCTCTTGATCGGATTGTACTTAAGGTGATCAATCAGTCTGCTAAGCTGTGTAGACCACTGCTGGTTGAGAGACTACTAGGCCTGAAGGCAGGAAATCCAGACTCATATATTTACTAGCTGTGTGACCCTGGGCAAGTCACTTAACTTCTATTTGCCTCAGTTTCCTCAATTGTAAAATAGGGATATGTGATAGTAATGGCAATTAAAGATTCCCCTGTATTGGCTTGGTTTTCAAATTGATTGTGTTAAAACCCAGAGTTTGTTAATCCCACCTGTGGGCTGGGCTTGTTGATGTGAAAAGAAAGTCCTGAACTGGGAGGAGCTGGTGACGTAGATTTGGAGACACAAGAGAGAGGCGGAAGATCTTTTTTGGAAGCAGCACCTCGTGGAGGGAGAGAGAGGCTAAGAGAATTGCTGGTGGCCGCTTTGAATTGCCCTGGACTTTTGCGACCTGCCCCCTGAGCTGCCAAGGACTGAGGAGACATGGCTGTTTTGATGGTATTTTGTCTGTCTGTTTTGATGTTATTTTGCCAGATTTGTCCACTGGTGAAAGACAGTCCTTTTGTTGAAGAAGTCCTGGAACCTGGCTGTTCGCTAAGAAGGCCTGCGACTGTCCTGCAGACAGAGAGTGAATACTGTCCACTGGTGAGGGACAGTACTGTTGTTGCAGGGGTCTGGAGACTGTCCTGCAGACAGAGTGAATACTGTCCACTGGTGAGGGACAGTGCTGTTGTTGCAGGGGTCTGGGAGCCTTTCTGTTGGTTCAGAAGCCCTGAAGAAGGATTTTCTTGTTGTATGTTTACAGAAATCCTGGGAGAGGGCTTTGCTAATGTGTTCAGGGGTTCTAGGACTGTTCTACAGACAGAGGATAAATTCATGAAGGGACTGGCAATGTATCTTGTGGCTTTGCTAAGCCTTGTCTCCCCAGGAACTAAGATTGCTGAGAACTTGCCTCCCGTCAAGATGAAGAAAAGACCTCCATTTGGGTATTAAGTGCTGTGTTTAAACTTGATGTAACTCTGGGGTAGATTCAATTGTGATCCAGGAGGTGGGGAACTTTTGACCTTATTGTGCTCTGTGATTGACAAATGAAGGTACTTTACCTATGTTTGGAAACTAATCTCCATTTGAGAAGAGGGGTTTTGTGGTGGACTTAATTAAGGTATAGCCTAGGGGTGGAGTAGTATTTAGAACAGGGACTTTGTAATTGATTGAATGATTGGAAGATCCTGGGGTGGGGTAGTACTTGGAGATTATTTAATCACACTTAGTAAATGCTGTATTTTGAATGATGTCATGTTTTGATCTTCTCTGTTCTTGGTTTGTCACTGAATAAAATAGAGAGCACCTATGCTGGTATTTTGAACCTGGGAAGTTGCCTTCTTTTGGCATTACATTACAGGATAATAGTAGCATCTACCTCACAAGTTACTGTGAAGATCAAATGAAATAATATTTGTAAAGTACTTAGCACAGTACCTGGCAAATAGGAGTTATTATATAAATGCTTATTCCTTACCCCTTCCTTTCCCTACTCATTTGTGATTCAAGTTGGATAGACATGACTAAAGATGGTAGCAGCAGTCTTGTCCTTCTCCATGAACTTCCATGCTCTTAAATTACAAAACCCGGCATGAAATCAATCCAGTTACATTTCCTGACTAATTTAGTGCTTGAGCAGAAATGCTTCTTTCTCTACTTTCCCTTTTCTGAGCTGATTCAAAAAGAAGGGAGGTGAATCTAATGAATATTAAATTAAAAGTAAAATGTTATGGGAGGAGAGGACCCCAAACTTCCTAAAGCATTTTCCTCTTTTTCAGTAATTCAAACATTTAATGGATGCTGAGTGCACACCATCAGTATGTCAAAGCCTACCCCCAGTTTCCTCAATAGACAGGAAAAATCATCACATTAATGAAAAATATCTTGGAATAATGAAAACAAAAATAAAGCTGTCACTTCCCACAGAAAGACTAATATGTGAAAGCATAGAGAACAATCAGAGAACTATTTATTCCTTTACTCTAAAGAACTCTACCCCTCATGTGGAAAAAGAAAAAAAAAAAACCTCGATTTTTTTTTCTTTTAAAGACCATTTTTAATGCCAAAAAGACACAAGGTAGTATGGTGTAGGGGAAGGAGCACTGGATCAAATGTCAAGAGATGTGTTCATATCCTGACTATGACACAACTACCTGAATGGGACCTTCAGAAAGTCACTTAACTACTCTAGTGCTCCCTCTCCTCATCTCTAAAATGGAAGGTCCATTCTAGTTTTACATCCAATAAGAGAAGGCAGATACACATACACACACACACACACAAAAATGGACAAGGACTCAAACACACATACTTCTGAGGTTAGATGCCAGAGCAGAGGCATCTAACCCTGAGATGACAGGACTGTAGCTTCATGACCACAGGTATACTTAAAACTTGAAAGACGTTGGACATTGAACAGCATCACCTTCAAGATGAATTAAGCCTTTCTTCTTTTAATGATCTATCCAGTGTCATTCTTTCTATTTGGAAATCACACTAATCTTTTTAATTATCAAATAAAATAGTAAATTTATTTTAATTTCTATCCCAAGCAAAATCGCGTAACTATGTTTTAAAGGGCCTTCCTAGAACCAAGTCTTCTGTGTATTCTCTCTGGCTCTCTTTGGACAATCTTTATTTGCTTCCCAGGCTTAAGAGAATAAAGCTTTTCCAAATCAAAGAACTGGTTTTTCCCCACAGTTGTCTCTTCTCCTCCATGTGCCCTACATGACCATAAAATATACAATATCGATTACAAAGGCACTATAGAGCCTTTGCACAGTCAGTTAAATTACTGTATACTGTATATTTTTAATTTCCTGCATACAACAATAAATAAGATTGATTGTTAAATTTTAGAATGTAGCTTTAGCAATTAAGAAAATAAATACAATTTTGATGTAGAGTCTCCCCTCTGCCTCTCCCAGAGGGGGAAAAAAATCACCTTCTCTGCATTGCCTCACGTATGACAAGCAAATAACGACCCCTTTTCCCCAGGCCACCTTTTCTTTGCTCTCCTTTTTTATTTAGAACCTGCCATTCATTCTTATATCTGACAGTAAAAACCCCAGGACGTGGTTGTCATGAAGAGGATTATCTTTCAGATCAATGCTGAAATTGATTCCAAACTGCACTATTTATCAGCCTGCAGCCAAAGTACTAGGAGTCAGGAAATATTTCCTCTCCTTCCAATACATTCTTATTCCATTGAAGGAGCATTACACTAGATTCCTGGTTAATACACACCTTAATACACCTGAATCAAATACAGTGATCCAATTATTAACCTGTTACGGTACTCTTGGAAGATAGCAGAATTAGGGACTCAAGTATGGGATTATTCACAAATACTTCCATTCATAAAGTACCTCTTACTTGTGTGACATGATCCTTTCAGTATCCTCCTACACATGAAGCAGAGTATAGTTAATTTTTAATGTAATATAGCATATTGTATGTCAGATAAATTTGTTACCTCCTGAAAAAGAAGGCTTGAAAGTACAGGCTAAAGGTAGCATCTATATAAATTCCCTGATGTAAAAGAGTCTTCAAATTTGTTTCCATTCTACTTCACAATGTGTTTCTCATATTTGCAGCCTAGGCCCTCTTCCAATCATTGCTTTCCAGCTATCGTGATTAAAGGTTGTGCTCCAAGAGCCCAAGGGACAATTTACTGAGATTACTAACAAATTTCCTCTTCTGACCTAAATAACATTTTAAGCAGTGCATCCATTAGCAGCGAAATTTTACCTTGCATTTCTAAGTCATCTATTTAAATCCCTCTAAATAAATTTTTGGTAAATCTGGACTAGAAATCCTTTAAATAGTGTTTATCTCATTTACCTTAAATATTATCCTAATTTATTAATAATTTAAAATCATCAACATAATATAATTATGTGGCATAACTAGTTTATGATGGTAGCTTGACATGATATATAAAAATAAATGACCATTGGCAGTAGTTACTTAGACAAAAATTATGCACGCAAATATATGAAATAGGATGCTAATGACACACTATATTCAAATAGGAAAAAACATCTAGAGATATGTAGAGATGACAAATATTATATTTATATATCATATCTCTCTGACTTGAACTGAATTTCAACCAAGAACCTGAGATATTTAAGCAATGTAAATTATAGTCTTGCCATTTCACAAGATATAGCATAAGAAGATTTTAAATTTCTCTAAGTGGAAGTACAATTAGACCAAAATATATACATACATTGTGCTACACACTTACAGAAACTCAGTGTTGAAATGGAACTCAGAGTTCAAGGACTCTAACCCATACTTGAACAGAAAGGGAATTTACAGACTCCCTGGCAAGCGGTCAACCAGATTTCAACTGATGACCCCAAGTGATGGGTGGTACTAAACTTTCGAACATATTTTTGGGCTAATATTCCCTAGGACTTTTAAGGACACCATGACTCTTGATAAATGAGAATAGGATAGCATTCTATCCCCCTTCCTGGACTACCTGAGAGTAGCATCTTCTATACCACAAAATAACCATATAAGTTTGAAATTTATCAACCAAACATATCTTCCTTCAGTCCCTACTACTATGATCCCAACCTTATTTCACTTTAAATTAATCCTTAGACTTAATGGTTACAGGTAAAATTTTAATCATGTGATACCACTGCTGACTGGCTTTCTAACTAGTCTCTCACCAAAGGCAAGAGGAAAATCAAGAAATGGAAATTCTTAAGTACACTGTTCCTCCATAGTCTCACTCCAATGACTCATCCTGGTACAGGATTTAGGCTGAGTTTATGAAAGCTAGAGGAGTAGATTATAACCTCTATGAGGATTTACAATACTGGAAAAGTTTTGAGTAATGTCCTAGTGACAATCTAAATCTGAGGAGCAACCTACTTAGTAAAGAGCGGAATGCTATCAGTTGACTGGACTCTATCTGATAAAGTTTTGGTCATGGCAAGCCATGAGATCGAAGTTTAAAATGACCCCCTGTTCTGTATAGCAACTTTTTCCTTTGGGTTGCCGTGACATAACATACACAATTGCAGTATATAATATATTAATTATTCGGATCTCCTTTGCCTGAAAGACCAGAAGTATATAACATTTTAGTTCTGTCCCAGGGTTCTCCAGTAGCTATAAAGGGTTGGGATATTTCTCATCTCTGCCACAGGTTCAAAATCCCACTGAATGATTACTCCTAATTTTCAGGGTCCTACTATCTAAGTTCTATTTAACCATTTGTTATTGGATTAGCTTTTACGAAAAAAAAAAGAATTTTTTTTCAAATCAAATGCTTTATTAACTTCTGGTTTATATCATTCATTGCT
Source organism: Petaurus breviceps papuanus (assembly GCF_028583685.1). NCBI lineage: Eukaryota > Metazoa > Chordata > Mammalia > Diprotodontia > Petauridae > Petaurus > Petaurus breviceps. The sequence goes on from NW_027187349.1 coordinate 6,408,876, forward strand.
GCCAGATTTTGAATTAAAAATTTTCTCCCCATTTTTCCCCTACCCACTGCCCCAAAATAGCGATCCCACTGGATATCCCCTCCTCCAATCTGCTCTCTCCCATATCTTCTCCCATACCTTCTTTGACTTTCCAGTAGGGCATGTTAGATCTCTATGCCCCAGTGTTGTACATCTTATTTCCCAGTTACATGTAAAATAATATTAATAACAGTATATATATATATATATATTTTAATATTTTATTTTAAAACTTTGAATTCCAGATTCATTCCCATCCTCCCTTGTCATGCACCCTTACTGGGAAGATAAGCAATTCAGTATGGGTTGCACATGGGTAGCTATGCAAAACGTTTCCATAGTGGATATATTGTAAAAGACTGACTATATTTCCCTCCCTCCTATCCCACGTCCCACGTATATTCTCTACTTTGAACTTGTCCCTTTTCAAAAGTGGGTGCTTCCAACTTCCCTCCTCCCCCGCCTGCCCTCCCTTCCATCATCCCCTCTCTCATCCCCTTACCCCCTACTCTCCTGTGGGGCAAGATAACCTATTTAGTGTGTATGTCATTCCCTCCCTAAGCCAAATTCAATGAGAATAAGGTTGACCCATTCCCTTTTGCCTTCCTATTCTTCCCCTCCATTATAACCCTTTACCCTTGCCTCTTCTATATAAGATAGTTTACCCCATTCTGTCTCTCCCCATCGACTCATTATATTCCTCTCTCCCCTCTTAATTTCACCTTTTAAGTATCATCCCTTCCTATTAAATTAGTCTTGTCCCCTCTATCTATGTATACCTGTAAACATATATACACATTCACATATATATTCATACACCCATATATCTTCATATATTATATGTGTGTATATATATATATATATGTATATTTCTATTCCCTTCAACTCTTTTCATACTGAGACATTTCATCAGTTACAATTATTGTTTTTCCATGAAGGAATGTACATAGTTCAATTTGGTAAGTTCCTTATGATTTCTTTTCCCTGTTTACCTTTTCATCCTTCTCTTGCTTCTTGTATCTGAATGTCAAATTTTCTATTCAACTCTGGTTTTTTCATCAAGAATGCTTAAAAGTCCTCTATTCCACTGATTGATCATATTTTCCCCTAAAACATGATACTCAGTTTTGCTGGATAGGTGATTCTTGGTTTTAATCCAGCTCCTTTGATCTCCACAATATCATATTACAAGTCCTTTGATCCCTCAGTGTAGAAGCTGCCAGATCCTGAGTTATCCTGATTGTGTTTCCACAATATCCAAATTGTTTCTTCCTGGCTGCTTGCAATATTCTCTCCTTCATCTGCGAATTTTGGAAACTGGCTATAATATTCCTAGGAATTTTCTTTTGGGGATCTTTTTCAGGAGGTGATTGGTGGACTTTTTCAATCTCTATTTTGCCCTCTGGTTCTAAAACATCAGGGCATTTTTCCTGGAGAATTTCTTGAAGAAAAGTTTCTAGATTCTTTTTTTGATCATGGCTTTCAGGTAGTCCAATAATTTTTATGTTATCTCTCCTGGATCTATTTTCCAGGTCAGTGGTTTTTCCCATGAGATATTTCACATCGCCTTCTATTTTTTCATTTGTTTGGATCTGTTTAGTAGTATCTTGATTTCTCATAAAGTAACTAACTTACATTTGCTCCAATCTAATTCTGAAGGAATGATTCTCTTCAGTGAGCTTTTAAGATTCTTTTCCATCTGGCAAATCTGGCTTTTTAAGGCATTTTTCTCTTTATTGCCTTTTTGAGCCTCTTTTGCCATTTGAGCTAGTCAATTTTTAAGGTATTATTTTCTTAGTTGTTGTTGTTGACTCTCATTTCATAATTTTCTTGCATCGTTCTTATTTCTCTTCCCAAGTTTTCCTCCACTTCTCTTATTTGATTTTCAAAATCTTTTTTTGAGGTCCTCTATGGCCTATAACCAGCTCATACTTTTCTTGGAAGCTTTTGTTGGAGGAGTTCTGACTTTGCTGTCTTCCTCCTGTTCCATGTTGTGATCCTTTTTGTCCCCAAAATAGGAGTGCAAAGTTGGATTCTTCTGTTTGTTTACCTCTTGTTTACTCATCTTGCCACTCAATTACCTGACTTTTGGGCTTTTTGCCACAGTAGGACTCTGCTACCAGACAGGGTAGCTTTGTACCAAACACTGGGGTTTTCTCAGCTGCTGAAGGTATTAGTTGGATGCCCTCTCTGAAGCCTCTACACTCTCTGGCAAGCTGGTCACACACCTCAGGACCTCCAGCCTAGACTGCAATCCAGATCCAAGCAGGTTAAAGCAAGAGCAATTATCCCTTAGACTGGTCACTTGGTCCCCCTACAATCTGCAGGCCAGGAGCTGAAGCAAACACATGTGGCTACAGCTGCAGGGCCTGGGCACCTCAGCGGCTTCTCGCCATCGGGGCAAAAGCCAATGCACTCCTAACTTTTGGATCCCAAAGTCCACACTGCACTGACCTCTCACTTTGTCCTTAGCATCTATGTGTTGATAATTCTGAAAACTGCCACAGTTGCTGGTGAACTGAAGTCCCTGCAGCCCGCGGTTGGTCAGGTGGGGCTGGGCTCAGGTACCAAAGCACTGTGCTGGCCACTGGCTTTCGGACTGCCAGGCTGTCTTCAGCAGGAGGTTAGCTGCTAGGTGTCATTTTGTGGGTTCTGAAGCTCCAAAGTTTCTTCAGAGTCACCTTTTACATGAATTGGGGGAGGTGGAAGCCAGAGCCCCGCTGAAGTTCTATTTCTACTCCACCATCTTGACCAAAAGATTTACTTTTAAATGCGCAAATGGTTAAACATAGTTATAAAAATCCCCTCCCCCCCCAAAACAAGCACACACACACACACACACACAGAGGGTAAAATAATCCTCCCTAAACTTCAGGCTCTAGAGATGGTGGAATAGGATTTCTAGTGCATGTAAGGGAGTTTGCCTTGGCAATGAGAAAGTCTATTTAATTATGTGGGACAGGGATAAAGGAGGCATTCATATAAATTAACCATACATATAATGCAATCCTTACTATATTTAAACCAAAAAACCTAATTATGTACTAATTAAAATTGAAATAAATTATTCACCAAAACTTTTCAATCTTTAAAGCAAACTTATTTTCCTTACACAAATTTTTATAAACACAGATCAAACTAAGTTCATCTACATTTTTTTTTATAAAGCAATTGGGGCTAAGTAACTTGCTCAAGGTTACATGGCCAGTTATTATTTCTGGGTGTGGTGCTGAGTATCTGAGCCCGGGTTTGATCCAGGTCATCCCTACACTGGAGCCAGTGCTCTTACTCGCTGAGCCACCTGGCCACCCCTAAGCAATCGGGGTTAAGTAACTTGCTCAAGGTTACACGGCCAGGTGTTTCTGGGTGGGTGCCAAGTGTCTGAGCCCGGGATTCGATCTCCAGGTCATGCTGACACTGGAGCCTGTGCTCTTACTCGCTGTGCTACCTGGCCGCCCCTAGTTCATCTACATTTTTTAGGTATTATCAAAAGCAAAGAATGAATGTTGGGTAGCTATAATACATCAAAAGTTGAGGGTATTTGAATTTGAAAGGCAAAAATTAAAGGAACAACTGAAATTAAGTCAAGAGTATTTTAGAAATTCAAAAATAGGTAGAATTTTATTTCAGAGGTGATAGTGAAAGTAACTGCATTTCCATCATTCAAATAATCATTTTCTACACATCACTTTCCTAGAAAAAAGATATTTAACTAATCTTGTCTAAAAGGGGTAAAAAGCAGAAGATTGTTTCAAAAGGGAAAATCAGACTGATGGCAGGTTGCTATTTTTTTTTAAGTTTTACTTTATTCATTATGATCTTCATAAAATATGCTTCTCAGGAAATGCTTTGATTTTCTCATATGCTTATAATCAGTCTTTTAGTTTATTATTTTAGAAATAACACACTAGTGTTGGTCATTACTGCAAACAGAAAAACCATCATACTCTTATAATTCAGAGAACCTATAATTAAGGGAATTCTTGAGACCCTGAGAAGTTTGTCAATTTAAAAGTAATTTATATATACATGAAAGTATCTTAATATCATGAAACTAACCAAATTAACTAATATGAATGATTTGTGTTATTGATTATCTGCCAGACATTAAGCCTTAGGTCTATAAAGAAAGGCAAAAACAATCTCCACCAAAGAAATCACCTTCCAATAAGTGAGACAACATGTAAATCACTAAATATATACATGGTAGATAGAAAATAATGTCTTAGGTAAAGGTAATAGCAACTAGTGAAAAATAGAGTAAAACCTTCTGAAGAAGGTGGCATTTGACCTGTGTTTTGAAGGTGGCCAAGGACAGAAAGCAGAGAAAGAAAGAAAGGAAAGAATGGTGGGTTGGCGGTAGGCAATGGCATCAGTGCAAAAGATACAGAGAGGAGAGATGGAACCTCATGTACAAGGAATAGCATTTAGGGCTGATTAGCTGTAGAATACAGGCAGGGTATTAAAGTGTAAGGAGACTGGTAAGGCAGGAAGGGATGTGACTACGAAGAGCTTTAAATTTCAGAAAACTGTATTTGATTCTGGAAGTAATATAGACCACTACATGGGGAAAACTATACTTTAGGTAAATCATTATGGCTGTAGAACCGAATGGAGAGAAGCTTGAGGCTCCTCTCTAGGTTGAGAAAACCCCATCCCTCTTTGAATAGTACAAGCATATGTAACAGTAATAATAATAGCTGACATAAAGAGCTTTGAGGTTTACAAAGTGTTTTACATACATAATCTCTTTTGATCTTTAGGAACAGCTCTGTCACTTAGTTGCTATTATTATCCTCGTTTCACAGATAAGGAAACTGAGGCTAACAGACTCAGTATATGAAACAAGATTCAAAGTAATCCTAAGGTAAGTCTAAATGTAGGGGTTTAATAAGTGATTTGAAATCTAGGTCTACCCTAGATATCTGTCAGTTACTCTAGATGTCTAAGTCTTCATGTCATTTGTTTCCTGCGTAAACTTATCAACCTTCATCAACAAGCTTCATATAAGAAAAAGATAAAATATGAAAACTTCAGATTGCCAATTAAAGACCTGTACAATACAGCCCTAGTCCACCTTTCTTGACCCATTTCATATTGCTTTCTGTCACTCTGCACTCTATCCTACTTAAGTTTCCCTAAATTTGGCATTCAGTGACCCATGTCTGATAAAAGGGCATGGTGGAGAAGTCCCAAATAGAGCAGCCAGGTGAGAAATGAAGACATAGTTGTCCTGAGAGCCCTCTTTAAGTGGAGGTTTTGATGTTTGTGGCTTTCCCCTCCAATCAGAGGGGAAGAGAACAGTGATGAAATCTGAGTGACAAGGCTGACTTGATCTTTCAGGATGATGAAATTTTCCCAATGATGAATGAAGGAATTGGAGACTCCAGCCTTGGAAACAGTTCAGCACTGATGCTTCAAAGATCAAGCAGGGAATCTTTAAAAGTGGTCTTTGGGATGTATCAAAGTGGTAGCTGAGTCAGTACATTTAATGCCACATTTAAATATGAAATTTGTGGGAATAACACCATGTAGGAATTAAGTATGAGTCACTGTCCCTGAGAGTGAGGCAGGACAGGGGAGAGTATGCTCTCTGAAGTACTGGGAAAAAAGTATATGTACTTTTTTTCTTCCTGTATGTTGTAAATATCATCTTGTATAAAAACCGAGGTTAAGTGGTTACATGGAAACTAGGGGTTGTTATTCACTGGTCACTTAACACTAAGAGAAACTCTCAGTATAGAACCTAAGCCAATAGCATTAGAGAAGAGATGACCTAACCAGGGGTGGGGAAACTGTGACCTTGAGGCCACATCCTTTGATAGAATCCAAAGGCAAAGGGCCATACTTGAGGACCTAGAGGACCAAATGTAGCCTCGAGGCCTCAGGTTCACCACTCCTGCAATACTGAGTACCTTTGGAACCACAACTAGACTAGCTCTGGGAAAGTAGGGTCACAGAGCAACTCACTACCAAAGGATGGCTCTCTGGGTAATGGAAAGGAGAGGGACACATTCGGAAATAAAGGTGATGTAGAAGAAAAAATAGCAATATTTTTTTTTTGGAAAAAAGGGAAAGGTGGAGCTAATTAACAAAAATCATTAGAACATTTGCTAATGTAAACTGTGATGACCAAATGATGAGTCACAGTGATTATCTTCCTAAGCTGACTCTTAGTTTACTGTTTAATGGAGGTCTGAAGCCGGAAAAGGTAAAATCAGACAGTCAGCAAGTATTTATTAAGCTTTTGTGTATATCAAGAACTGGGTTAGGAAGAGTAGATACAAATACAAAAGAAAAAAAAAGCAGAATAAACAAATCAAGATCACTTTGAGAAGCAGGCTGTTAATATATTGAAATCTAAGGAGATCACAGTTTCACAGGGAAATCTGGAGTAGAAAAAAAATTTTTTTAAAGGAAGAGAAAGACTTTAATATATTTAACCTAAAAAAATCACATTGGCAGCTGTGTAGGATTGATGGGAGCGGGGAAGCATAAGGCACAGAGACCAATGAAGAGACAGCTGCCTGCAAGGCAGAGGTGAAGACCTGAACTGAGAGCGTGGGCTATATGAGTACAGAGAAAGGATCAGATGTGGCATAGGCTGTGGAGGTAGAAATGGCAAGCTTTGACAACTGACTGGATATGTAGAGTGAGGAAAAGAGGTAAGTCAAGGATAGTGCCAAAGTTACAACCCTGAGAGAGAGCCATTAAAGCCATGAATCACTGACCGTGTTGAGAGAAAAAAAAAAGAAGTGAGGCCCCAGGACTTCCTTGGGAAACAGTCACACATTTGCAGGTATGAAAAGGCTGATAAGCCAAGAAAGAGACTGAGAAGCAGCCGTCAAATGGGTAAGAAAACAAAGACAGGGAGAGAAAGCAGTATCCTATGAGACTTACTGAACACGATATATATATAAATGGCAAAAACAAGGGGGATTGGTATGATGTACTGAGAGGGGAAGCTAGGTGGCAACAGAGTACATAGAGTGCTGGGCCTGGAGTCAGGAACACTCCTTCCTGACCTCTGACACTTAATAGCTGTGTGACCCTGGGCAAGTCACTTAACTCTGCTCAGTTTCTTCATCTGTATTAGCTGGAGAAGGAAATGGCAAACTACTCCAGTATCTTTGCTAGAAAACCCCCAAATGGGGTCACAAAGAGTCAGACATAACTGAACAACACATACACAAATTTGTGTGTGTGTATATATGTGTGATTGTATATAAACATACATATATGTCTCTATATATGGGTGTGTGTATTTGTGTGTATATAGCTGCATATCCCAAAAAAGTACACTCTTGAGTATAACACAAGTTATGTGATATCGCTATCCACCTATGAACACATACTATATAGGAAGAAATCAACAGCCTCTAGGAACAACACAATATTTAAACCCACAGGATTAAAATACATGATTTCTATTAAAACAACTTTCAAACACCTTAAAGATGATAGTTTTTAGAGTCACTTTAAAAACACAAACTAAAATTCAATGAATTGTCTCTCATATGTCTACTCTTTTTGTACCAGTCCTTGCTATAATCTTATGTATAGCTAATTACATGGCTAATCTTTTTTTAATTATTTATTTATTTTTTAGTTTACAACATTCAGTTTTATAAACTTCTGAGTTCTAAATCTCCTGCCCCCCTCTTCTCCTTTACATAGCTAATCTTTATATAAATTATAATCTTCATAACTGCAGTTTTAATTTCATGTTCAAAACCCAAATGGAATTTAGGCCCAGCTCTCCAAGCTACTTATATAAAGGATACTATCATGAGAAGAGAGTGCCTCTGACCACATCTTCCCAAGTGGAGGGGCTGGGGATCTTTCCTCTGGAAGAGTCATGATGAAACACAAAGGCCTTGAACGTATGTTAGAACGTGCATAGGTATTCTATATTTGGTTCTAGCAGGCTTATTATGAAGATAATAGGAGCCTCTTTGGCTGCAGAGGCATTGGAAAAGGACTAGTAATGAGAGACTCGGCTGAAAGACCATGATAAAAGATCAGGAGCATTGGGTCCTCTCCACTAAGGCTGAAATATGGCCCTGTTAAACAGACCTGAGGTACTGGCCTTTTCATTTCTTTTTTTTTTTTTTTTTCCATTCTAGGTGACGGGATTGTAAGCTCTGGTCTTACATGTCTTGAAAGGTCAGGAGAATATCTGTGAATCCCAGCATCTGGGTTTTTTAAATTAACAAAGCATCAAAATCCTGAGGAGCAAGAAGTAACCTTTGGAAATAACTTTCAGGACTTACTCAGATCCGTACGACTGAGATAAAGACTTATATGGCATATATGGACATGAAATTGGTGGGATCAATGGTATATAGGAACTAAGTTAAGTTTAAGACTCCCTCCAGAGACTAAGATGGGATGGAGGAGATTGTGTCCCCCTGGGTGTTGGGGGGAAGCATTTGTACTCTTGCTATTGCTTTATCTTCAAAGTAAATATCCCTTTGCAAAAGTTAATTTATGTTAAATGATTAAACAGAACTGAGATACTAGTCATTGACACCTAATAGTTGGAGGAACACAACACTTGGGAGCTCAATCACAGAACAGTTGAGAAGAAATATTACCAAACTCATTGGGGCCTAGAATCTTGGAGAAGAGATTTAGTTAGCCTAGCTCTGGGATATCGAAACAAAATAGGCCCATTAAACTTAAATTACCTCAGTAAGAGAAACCGTACAGGATAAGGCCTTATCCCTTAAAAGAGAACGGCAGGGTTTTTAAAATCATAGCTCCTAACATTTTAATTGAGATTTATCAATCTTAATAGTGTTTAGAAATCATAATCACATATTCCTGGAACTTTTACTCACAAACCATAAATTTAAAAAGAGAAGTAACAAACTGAATATATTAAAACCAACCATCTTGTTATTTAATGAACAGGAGTTGAGACCAAAATATGGATCGATAGGATTCTACTATTATGTTTAAGAAAAGAGGAAAATGCCCAAAAGGCTAAATTTCAGTCCTGCATTAAATATGAGCCCTTCAGTCAGGGACACTGCCTTTTTGAGAATACTGGGTTATTGTAAACACCCCAGAAAAATGCTTTGTTGTATCTCAGACTTAGTAACTCTCATTACAGACAGTCAACGATCTGGCAATTTTAATGAAGAAGAAACAGTCTTAGCATGCACAAGACTTTTAAGCCATCATTAGAGATTCCTCTGGCCTTGAAGAGTCACTAGTTTTGCGCTAGATACTTTTGCTTTTTGGGGTGGGAGGAAACATGTGTGTGTGTGTGTACATTTCTGTATGTGTACACACACACAAGAGTACTCTCTAAGAGGAAATGAATACTGCATTACTTGGTATTATCTAATTATAGAATTCATGCTTCCGAGAAGTTATGCCATTACAAACATGGTTGACTGACAAAAATGCCCTAGAGATAAAAACAAAACTATCCAACCAAGTACAGGGATTTTATTATAGAATCATGAGATGTGCGAGATCTAGAGCAACACAACAAACAAAAATTAAAACCCACAATATGATCTCATTCATAAATTTCAATCCTGTATTAAATGTGAACTCTTCAGGTAGAAATATTGCCTTCTGGAGAATCATGGGTTATAGCAGAGATTCTGAAAAATGCCTTTTTGTGTTTCAGATTTAATACATCTAATTACAAACAGAAAGAAAAATATAAATGCATCACTATGTCTAAATGGATATTCACCACCAGAAATCTCAGGAGCGAAGAAGAACAGACACTAATCATTGATACCTGAGAAAAAAGTCAAGGATTTGAGGACTTATAAGGGAAAACATTTCAAGAAAAAGAATGATTCCTTTGGGTTCAGAGTTATTAACCACAAATGACAGGAATAGAATTATTTATTTTAGCAATTTTGATTATTTACTCTGGGTATCCATTTATTTTTAATATTCTACTACTTTATTTTCATGCTAGAATCCAAAGGACCTCAGAATGCATTCTGCTTTTTAATCTCACTTAGACCATTTTTTTAAACCTTTGATTACTTTTTAATGCTTCAAAAAGATCCATCTTTTTCCACCAGTAGGTATACTCCAACTACCAGCACCAAATGAAATTCCTGCATGCATTAGTGGAATTACTCTTTCTAGATGCTACAAGCAAAAAACAAACAAACAAAAAAGCTGAGTTGTCTGATATCCAAATTTCTGTTAACCTCAGAATTTAACTAGGCTGGTCTTTGAACAACAGACAAATAGCCTGTTACTAGCCCCATGAAAGGTCCTAAGCCTTTCCAGTTTGATGGGACCTGCCAAAACATGTCACCTAACGTTATACATAGTTTTTGAGAACACAGAGTGACTAAAGTCAACATTGAGACAGTGAAGCATTAGAGAAAATCCCAGTCTTTCTCCTCACCTAACAATAACAAAATAATAATAACAATAATAAAATAACAATAACAAAAACCTTCTATACCAAAGTTACCTGAATGTGTCTAAGAATGTGTCTAACTTCAAGGGAGTTTTACAGACATAAAATATAAAAAATTATGGATTAGGATGATGAGATAGAGACTGAGAGACACAGTAATACCGAACAACAAAAAGGAGGGGTTAACATACTCAGCAATTTAAGAGGTAGCTGGTCAACCGGAAGGAAGCAGAGAATAAAAAGGGAAAAGTTCTACATGTTCTATTTTACAAACCTCCTTAGTACCAATTGTCAAGTAATATTTTAATCTCTTGAAAAAAATCATTTTTATAATGTATTTAATGCAAATGCGTATTTTATGTAGTTGTATATAGAAATTTAAAATAATCCATGGCACCCTGAGTATATGCAAACTATGGATTTATTTATTTACTCATAAACTATATAAACACTGAAATGTATACATAAAATTTAAGACATAAAATATATTTTAGTATGGTCCAGAGCTTAATGGCAGATAAGGTTGCTTGTTATAGATAAAAATATAAATGTGAAGTAAAGTTTAGGTCCTAAAATTTCCCTTGTCATTAAGAAAGACTACAAGTAAGGAATTTTCATATCAAGTTTTTGATTTTCAAAAACAATAAAATCTATATTTAGGTGTATTAACTGTGACTGATGAAAACTTCATGCAGTGAAAAAAAAGGATAACAAGTATAAAAATTTAAATAGGCAAACATCAGATGTTTCAGACTTGTAATACTATTGTTTGTACTTTAAAATAGGCAAATGAGGTATGTGAAGATTACAGGAGCTGCACTAAAAATGTAATTACCAATTACTCTGGGTCTATTCCATTTCTATACAATGGGAATGCAGTCAAGATGTGTCCATGGTGGCTTTTTGCTTTATTCTAACCAATTAACAGGCTATTTGATATGACAGTAATTAGACACCTCAGCTGGAAGAAGATCATTATGCCTTAATGAGATGATTAAAAACAACAAAAAAAATGTGGCTCTTCCAAAATATTAGCATGTACTGCAGGTACCAATAGTACAGTTTATTTTATTACTTTAACTCACTGTGCCTTGTCAGTCCATATAAAAAGTCTCCCAATCATAAATGTGTACTGGCAAATTATATGACCTGAGCATAAAATAACTATTTTTAAAGGATCAACTCTAAGCTTTGGCAGTATTTATTTTGGGGATGTTTACCAGTGCTTCTGTGACATGACAAGTTACTATTGCAGTGTAATATCATAAATCATTTGCACAGCAACATTGCACATTTGCCCAGAATCTAAGTTTAAGCAGTATCATGCATTTCCAGACAAAATTTTAAACTTACGAATCATATATACAAATGTTTATTGGATAGGCTGTATAGGTACAAATATGGGCTATGACTAGGGATGGCCTTAAGCATAGGTTGACAAGTAGATGGTATGATTTCAAGGAGTTCTGAAACACTGCTTATTAATCTTACTTGGTGGTGGGGGTTAAAACATTATTTCCAGAAGGTTCCTTTTAAAATGAAAATATGTAACCTGGGAAAGGCAACAAACCCTTCACTCTTCACTAACCTTATCAAAACAGATTAATTTATCAAATCAGGTAGCCAAGTATAGATCCTTGTGGGAAAGTAGCAATAAAACACATTAATTTGTGTGAGAAAAGCAACAAGCATTGTGGGTAGCAATTATGTTGGACTCAATAGAAGAGAAAATTTCAAGTCGGAAAGATCTGGGTTCCACTACCTACTCTGCTACCTGTTATAATCTGTATAACCTAGAGCAAATAATTTAATTTTTCTAAGTCTTATCTTTAAAATGAGAATCTTATCTCCCACAGGCTTCTGTCTTTGGACCCAATAATACCATCATCTTTTCCTCTTCATCCTCTAATTGCCCCTGCTCCAAAAAAGTTCATCATCAGGAAACTCATAATCACAAAGACTGTTTCACCTTTGGCACTCACACCTCCCTCATCAACCTACTCAGCAGTTTCTTCTTTTACTGGAAAGTTGGAGGACAGAGCAAAGTAACAACTCCCCAGACCTCCATTTAAAGAGGCTCAGAAACTCAGCCAACTTGTCATTTTCTTCGTTTCCCACCAGATGTAATCTTTAAATTGGACTCTACCATCACCATACCCCTAGACCAGGTGCCTATATCCCCCTCCCTCTCCTCTTTGCATTTTCCTGTAGTGGACTGTCTTCTTCCCAAAAGCTGTATGCTCTGTGAGGGCATGGAATGTCTTTCTATTTCTTATTTGTATCCCTAGCATTTGTGCCTGGCACACAGTAGGTATGTAATGAATGTTTATTATATTATATTATATAATATACTACCTATCTCACTGGGGTGAAAGATACTGCAAAACAACTCTGTAACTATATAAAGCATTAATTATTTTAAGCCATTATAGGGGCATGCATTGATATCTGTTTTGTTTATGACTGAAACTGAATTATTAAATATCCACATATTTAACTTTTAAAATATCCTAAGGAGGGATAACAGACCAATTCATTTCAGTAATTTATAATGATATTTTGACACAACAGTTAGCTAAGAGCATTTTTAAACAAGGAGGAAAAAGGAAAGACATTAATAAAGCAAGAGGTCCAATGACAAGCATATCCTTTAGAAATGACAGCTTAGATGACAATGCCATAGTAGAAACATTAGAAAGCCAAGGGCCACATGAGCTAGTAGACATATGGGTAGGGGAAAATATTGAGATATACCAAAGATGAGTTTTGCTTGCTTCAAAATTTTATTAGGTCTACCTGTTCATCAGTCTCTTTGTCTACTTCACTCTCTCACTGAATCAAAACTGTGAAATACTCATCTGAAAAAATTTAAGGCTGGGATAATGTAGGTATAATGTCAAGAATCAAGAGAGATGTCATTCTATGTAGCATTAGTCGTAACACTTACTGAAAAGTTTTCAGTTTGGGGAATCACATTACAAAAATGAAACTAATAAATTAGAGCTCATGGACAGTAACAGATTGAGAAAAATTCTAGAAGCCATAAGATACAGCCAAAAATAAGTGGGGGAAACAAAAGAAAAACATTAAGGGAAGATATGATAATTGTTTTTGAATACTTGTTGTTATCCTGTTTTTCAGTCACATCCAACTCTGTGACACCTTTTGGGGTTTCCTTGCCAAAGATACTGGAGAAGTTTGCCATTTCCTTCTCCAGGTTATTTTAGAGATGAGGAAACTGAGGCAAACAAGGTTAAGTGACTTATTCAGGGTCACAAAAGATCTGAGGTCACATTTAAACTCAAGTCTTCCTAACTACAGGCCTGGCATTCTATTCACTGCACCAGTTAGCTGCCCCTTTTGAATATTTGAAAGGGCCAACATTTGAAAGAATCACATATTACATGTATTTAAAGGACAGCATTTTGCCCAAATGGTGGAAGTCACAAATGGGCAGAATTTTGGCCTACCATAAAGAACTTTCTAACAATTAAAACTGGCTAGGAGGTGCTGAATCTATTCTTATCCTGAGCATAATATTTGAAGAATCATATGCCAGAATATGTATTTACCAACTCCACATAAAAATATAACAACATGCCTGAAATGTATTTCCTCCACAAGTCTAACTCTAAAAACTCCTACTTTCCTTCAAGGCCCAGCTTGAATACTATCTCCTATTCATGAAGCATTTCATGCCTCTCTCCCAAGTCTCTCATCATCCAAGTCACTAGTGCCTCCCCAAAGAAACTGTTTTATACTTATTTTGTGTATGTATGTATGTGTGTGCATATATATGTATGTGTATATATGTATACCCCCACACACACACACATGCCCTATAATCAAATGTAAGCTCCCTGAAGACAGAGACAATTTCATTTTTGTGTTTGTAGGACTGGCATATTACACAGTGTTTGGCACATAACAGTCACTAAATGCTTGCTGATTGATTCTAAGAGGTTATTAATAAAGTAAAAGAACAAGGTATTGTGCCCATAGTCATAAACATTCAGTGTACAGGTATTGGTGGCAATGTAGTAAAACTAAAAAGAATATTACAGGAAGGTTGGGAATTTGGGGAGGGGAGCTTCTATAAGGAGCTATAAGAAGAGAGGCATTTATAAGTCCCCAATAAGAGAAGGTGGTTAACTCCTCAACCAAACCATAGTAATATGTTTTTCCCACTGCCTTCTGAAAAGTTATTAAAGGAAATCGTTAGAGGGACTAGATTTATGATTTCATGAGTACATGGAATCCCCAAATTAGAGAATTGCACTATAAGTTGGCAAATTCTCTGCAATTTACAGAGAGTAGACTAAAGTAATGACAGCCCAAGTGACTTACCCAGGTCTTGAGAGTGTTATTGAAGATACCTAGATAAGTCCTGAAAGTTTAAACAAAAATCTACGTGGTACTCATGGCAGAAAACACCAATGCCATACATCAGAGATAAGGAAACATAAAGGAAAACTGCAGAACAGAATTCAGAAGGTAAAATATATGAGAATTTCTTGATACTCAATCAACAACTGAAAGTAAACCTAAAAGGTTAAGGTCATAAGGAATCAAAGTAACAAACACACACACACACACACACACACACAACACAAAATAAACAATTCAGCATCAACCAAACCTTTACTATAGAGGCTTCAGAAGAAAAGATCAGAGGAGAAAATGAGAATCTCCCAAGAAAGAGGATGGAAAATTTTAATGGTCATAAAATGTCTTTTGCAATGAAAACACAAGTTGAATAAAACACAAAGCAGAAAGCTTGTATGCCTTTGATAATGAACAACACAACAGTTTGATCTAGGAAGATGACTAATGCTAGCTTTTCCACAAAACTCAAAAGCAGAAGGCTAAAATATATGATTTGCTCAAACATTTCACTCTAACACACTAACTACTATCAAAGCACCTGAGCAGCTTCCTCTCTAATGCAGCCCTGACCTCAGCTATATCAATAGAGGGAAGTGACATATTTAAAATTAATATTTAAATTAATTAATAAAAATAAAATATTTAAATAAATAAAACAGACATAGTTAAAATAAAATATGAGAAAGCCAGTAAAACCTATATACATATATAGCCCAATTATATGTTTAGAACTTCATGGAAAGCATTTGCATGCTTTATCACTCAAAAACTCCCTAACCATCAGAAAAATATATATTTGGCTGATGAGCAAAAAAAATGTGATAGAAAGTTCCATGGGATATAAAAAACAAATTAATCCTTGGGCCATTGCCCCAAAGTACATTAATGCTTATATTTCCTTTAATCATTATTATAAACCCTAAACCTAACTATAAGGAGAATGCCAGAGTATTTGATGTCTACATGGAGAATTGTTCTTTAAAAGAGAGCAACGAAAGGAATTTTCTAAGAATTTTCTTCTATGTCACCAATACAAAACTGTGAGTAATTGATATGAAATGTGCAATCTTCTAGGGGAAAAACTTTGAGCCTCATATGATTTCACTGACCTTAAATCTAGACTAGCATTGACTATTCTCATCTTTTGTCACCTGTACCAATTCCTTAGTGTGAGGTAAAAACTCTGAGATGTTTTGATGAGCATTACTTTTATAACTAGTTGTCTGGAATTTTCTTACACATGGTTTGTTAACAGTTTGCAATTCTTCTTTTGAGAACTTTTTTTTATTTATGACCTTTAGCCATTCATGGAGAAATTGTTTTTGGTCTTATATTTTTTATTATTTGTAAAATAATTCTTATATATCAAACACTTACAAAAGTTTTCTTTTACCACCTGACCACTTTCCTTCTTCTGATTGCCCTGTGTATCTGCAAAAGGTTTTCAATTCAACACAACTAAAATTACTCATTTTTTAATTAGGTAAGAACTTAGATCTTTTGATACAGAATTTAAAAACTTAATTACCTAATTGGAGAAAGTTGAATCCAATTAGAGAGTCTCTCTAAAGTGAAAGAGAGATTAAAAGAGTTGGAATAACAAAGTACTAAAATGGAGGAAAACATAATAGATAAGAATGAGAAGGGAATAATGTTAAAGAACAGAAACTTCCCAAATATACACACCCCAAAGGGATGAAGACTGGAATGCAAAGGGAGAAAAAGATAAATTAAGGATTGCCAATCTCCCAGAAGAATGAGAAAAATAAAAAACTTTGATCAGTGTAATGCAGGAAACAACACAAGAAAACTGCCTTCTGAATATAAGAAAACAACTTCTGAATACAAACAGCAAAGCAGAAATAAAGGACTAAAGATTTTTATCCACAAACAAATAATAATAATAAATCAGGGCAGCTAAGTGGCACAGAGAATAGAGCACTGGCCCTGGGAGTCAGAGGATCTGAGTTTAAATTCAGCCTCAGACATTTAACACATACTAGCCATGTGACCTTGTGCAAGTCACTTAACCCCAACTGCCCTCCCTTCCCCCATGCAAAACAAAAACAAACAAAAAATTCAGAAACTCCAAGTCACAAGGTAGATACATTAGCATTAGATGCAGTAGATTACTGATTTAGATTACTATTGTGCTGTAAGAAATGTAGAATTAGAGGATTTCAAAAAGATACTGACAGACTTATAAGAACTGATGTAAAAATTTAGAATTTTTCTCTCTTTCTTGATCTCTTTTGGCTATAGGTCTAGCAGTATTATATATAGTTGGCTCAAAGGGCACTCATTATTTAGCAAATTTTTGGTATAATTCCAAACTGTTTTCTATACCGGCTGCATCCATACCCATGGTCAACCAATAGTGCATCAATAAACTTATTTTCCCCACAGCCCCTCTAACACTTATTATATTCCTTTTTTGTTATCTTTGCAAATATTCTGAGTGTGAATTGGATTATTAGAGTTGTTTTACTTTGCATTTCTTTAATTATTAGTAATTTGGAACATTTTTGAATACGTCTAGAAATAGACTAAGTTCTTTCCCATTAGATCTGACTGTTCATATTCTCAAACCATTTATCAACTGGAGAATGGCTTCTATTCTTACAAATTTGAATTAGTTCCTTACATATTTTGGAAATGAGACCTTTATTAGAGAAACTTGCTACAAAGATTTTCCCCAGTCAATTGTTTCCCTTTTAATTTTTGCTTTATTAGATTTGTTTGTGTAAAACTCTTTTATTTTATGTAATCAAATTTATCCACTTTATCTTTTGTGATCGTTTCTATCTCCTTTGGTCATGAACTTTTCTCTGGTCTAGATACAATAGGTAATTTTTTAATGTTTCTTCAATTTGTTTCTGATGTGACCTTTTGCCTCTAAGAATATATGCCCATTTGGAGCTTAGCCTTATAAGGGGTATGTGGTGTTGATCTAATATCTCCCATGTTCTGTACAATTTTTCCAGTTTTTTTTTTTTACTTTTGGAGGGCAATTGGGGTTAAGTAACTTGCCCAAGGTTACACGGCTAGTTTTTTGTTTGTTTGTTTGTTTTTTTATGGTTGTTAAGTGTCTGAGGCTGGAACCAAACTCGGGTCCTCCTGAGTCTGGGGCCGGTGCTTTATTCACAGAGCCACCTAGCCGCCCCTCTAGTAGTTTTTTTTAATCACATAGTAAATTCATATCCTAGTAGCTGGGAAATTGTATTTATCAAACTATAGTATGTTAATTTGCTTCTATATGTTATGTACCAAAGATGTTCCACTGATTGATCTTTAATTCTTTAACCAGTATCAAATTGTTTTAATAATTACTGCTTTGTAGTATAGTTTGAAATTTGGCACTGTTAGACTCCCTTCATTTCCATTTCTTTTTCATCATCTGCCTTGAGATTCTTATCCTTTCTCTTCCTCTTAAGAATTTTGTTATTTTTTTTCTAGTTCCATAAAGTAATCCTTTCATAGTTTGATTGGTATGGGTCTGAATAAGTCATGAGATCTTTAAAAAAAACGTAAAAGGCCCTGTATGTACAAAAATATTTATAGAAGCTCTTTTTGTAGTGGCAAAAAAACTCCAGAAACTAAGTGGATGTCCATCAATTGAAAAAGGGCTGAATTTGATGCGGTAGATTACCGTGACAGATTACTATTACACTTTAAGAAATGTAGAATTAGATGATTTCAAAAAGATATTGAAAGACTTATAAGAACTGATGTAAATTTAGTAGGCTGAACTAAAAGAATAATTTATACTATTTATTATACTATTTATAATATTGTTATAAAATGGGTAATTTTAGGACTTTTATAAACCAATGAACAATAAAATAATCAGAACCAGAGTAATAATTTATATAATAACAATAAAACTGTGAAAACAAACAACTTTGAAAGCTGTAAGAACTATGATCAATACCATGACCACTCATGGTTCCAGAGGACTGATAACCAGAGGATATGCTATCTGTCAACAGAAGAATTATAACAGACTTAGGGTGTAGAATGAGACAAACATACATATATAATATGTATTTACCACTGAAGGAATTTGTTTATTATTGACTATGCATGTTTATTACCAGAAATTTCATATATATATATATTTTTTTTCCTCTGGGTGGAAAGGAGAGAAAATATATTTCTGTAATTTGTTTAAATACATGGAGACATGGAGGTTGCTACAGATGTAAAATTGGGTTCACTTTCAGATGAAGTCATTGTGTTATTAGTTCTACTTAACTGTTTTACTTTGTTACAAGAAACCTCTCATGAAGTAGGAGTAATTTCTAAATGTTTGTAATATAAAAACAAAACATATCAGTAAAACTTAAGCAACAGTAACAGATGTGAGCAGAATACTTGTCTTAAAAACATTCCTAATGAAAAATTCAAGGAAAGAAAACAAACATATCTACCAATGAATGATTAAGTAATAAAATTAATTACCACAAGTAAAGAAGTTATTTAAAAGAGAAAAGGAGAAAGCCTGATGAAAGGAAAAGGAAGGATCATTAAGAGATAACAGAGGACACAAGTCAATACAGATATAAAGAAAATTTAAAGAAACAGGATAAATGGACACAAAGGACCAGAAATGAAGCACCATGAACCAAAATAAACACACTCCCCCACCTCATCTACAGGTAAATCAATGTATTTTGTGGGACAGAATATTTGAATTAGGATGGCATAAAATATGAGAAGTAGAATAGATGCATCCCAACCCCAACTATGGGTAAAAAGGAGATGGCATATTATTCTTAAAGTCTCTCTACATAAAGTGTTTATGGAAGGGAGGAGCAACAGTAGAATAGAAGTAACAGAATAAAAGGATTGAATCTGTGAGACCAAAAGAATGTGTGGGGAGGGGGCAGGGGGAGAATCACTCCACTGAGGGTAGGGTGCTTAACAGCACGCCCATAAAGGTATATAGCTCCAATAGTAAATGGGAACCTTGAGATGAGTTTAATCTGAGAGTAGCAGGTGACCTTCTCTGAATAGAGCAGTTCTAGGGCCCAGGAGAATGTGTCCTGGCCCAAGAAAAGGAATGTGTGAACTTCGGGGAGCAGCTAGCTTCCACAACGGCTGGGGAGAAATGAGCCCAAAGATGATGTGGTATGCTTTTTGGAAAGAAAATGATCATTGGGAGAATAGAGGGTAGGCCTAAACCATACCATTTGGGATGCAGTATAGTATCTCTCACATGGTGTGGCTTCTGTCCAACACTGCTTCATTTAAGCATTGCTACTTTGACAAATGAGTTGCACAGCAGAAGGAAAAAAAGGTGATGAACCAAGAACCATAAATGTAGTAATATAAAAACTTGTTAGAAAAAGGAGCTCAAACCCAGTACTTCAGGATTTCAAATCCCATGAAGATCAGAGACTGAAGAAAGAATAAATTAAGTTTATGATCCACTAAGCAGGTAACAAAATTTCAGAATAGACTGGAAAAAAATCTATATTTAATAAAAAGAGAATACAAAGAAAAATTTCTTAGAAAATGGAGCAAAAAATAAAACTAATGATCATAATTTGAATGGTAGGAAAGAAGGAAAATCCTGAACTACTTAACAAAGAGGGATAAAGGAAGAAAAAAGGGGAAGAAACAGATATTTGTATAAATAAAAGAAAAAAACATCAAAGTAAAACTCCACATCTGGTAAAAGGGTAGGTAAAACAAGAGTAGGGGAAGGTAAGAAAACCTGTGGCAAACAAAACTAATTATAAGAACAAATAGGAAAATTATAAAATATAAATCTGAAACAAATCAATATTTTAAAAAATAGAGGAAAACCATTACAAACTCTCAACTTTAATTATGAATGGACTATATCCAATAACATGAAAGACACTGACAGAACTGAATTTAAAAAGTCCACAATCAACTGAACTTAAGGAATACAATAAAAATCAAAGTTACACACACACAAAAATAAAACCCAATACCAGTCTTAACACTTATTTTTGGCATGATAAAATGGATGACGAAAGATACAGAAGGTGTACAAAGAGAAGATGGTACAGAATTCAGGAAACACCAGAGATGAGATGAGTTAGCTGTGGAAAAATTCCCATTTCTTTGTTCAAATAGAAAGAGGAAGTTTGATAGATCTTTCCAGAGCACATAATACAAAGGTTAAAATTAACACATATTCTTTTTGACCAAAAAGACTGTTCTTCTTGGCAGAAAGTACATGCCACTAGTGAAAGTTGTTTCCCCTTCCACGTAGCTTATGAAATGGTTAAGACCCAAGAGTGTAATCAAATAATGATGTACCATAGATAACATTCATATGACATAATAAAATCTCAACGAGTAAGCATGAAACAAATTACTGAATCATTGAAATCTGATTTTAGAATTGCAAAGGTATATGATAGTGACTGAGTATCAGGTCACTGCTACAAAAAAAAATTATAGAAAAATATCCTTTAGGAGTCTGGATTCACTACATGATAGAAACTATTCAATGAAATGATGGAAACTACATCAAATCACCGCAGGTTGCTGATATTTAGCAGATATACCAGATACTAAGACACGATCAAGTAGCTAATATTTTACACCAGAGGCTTATAACCCTTTTTAAACTAATAGATGACAATTCTCCACACCACAAATAAAAATCTATAAATATTCTCAGTAATTAAAAAATAAATTATATTAGAACCATAACTTCATTGAAGATAGAATTATTTCCACAATCTGACTATTAAACATTCATAAGAATTTAGCAATGTTTTTAATAGAGGCTGAAATGCCAAATACTCATAATTTCCAAATTGTATAGAATGAAAAGTTTTCAAAATATAGTGACCTAAGATGAAATCTTCTGGAAACAGAAGAAAGCAGATGCCATCCCATTCAATCAATCTCTAACTATGGTTAACCTGATGATGCTTTAAGTGATTCTGCATCAGATAAGTTTATATCTTGATGATCTTATTCAGTTAAAGGAAGTAGTCATTTTACCCACCTATGCAATTGTTCATAGAACATTAAACATAAAAGAATAAAAGCAGAAAAGTGATTTTTTTCTCTGACCACTTCTATCTAAACCCCATAAAAAAACAATGAGAAAAAGATATCATCAATGATGATAATGATAATAAAAGCTGGCATTTATATAGCACTTTAAGGCTGGAGAGGCGATTCGTAGGTATGATCGGAAGTACCACAGGCATTACTATCATCAACTTATAAATGAGACTGCAAGAGGTTAAGTGATTTGGCCATGGTCACACAGCTAGCAAAAGTCAGATGTAGGATTCAAAGCTAGGTCACTCCAAATTAAAATTCTAGAGTTCTCTATCAATTAACTGTTATCTATTTTCTACAAAAATTTCTTCACTAACAAACTCATACAAAGAATAAAATAAGATACTAACTTGGAAACAGCCTACAATTTTGTTTATATTGTGATACAAATTCTGGTTGTTATAAAATTTCCAAGACAAATCACATTTTATTTTGGAACAGTTTACCTAATACTTTTGACAGCAAAGTTAATTTCCTAATTATGCTTTACTCAAATTAATATTCAAATCAATTTATATTCCCTGATCATATTACAAGTGACAGGAAGCAAAGACAATTCAAAACTCTACTAGATATAAGGAAGAAGGTAGCTTGATATAATAACGGCACTCTTAGTATCCATTCTAAAATAAAATACTAACAGCTCAATATTTTAAACTTTCTACAATATGCCTCAGTTTAAAACAGGCAAAATTAGGAAGGAGAATCTCAAAAATCGCTTTCAGGTTGAAAATTTTATGAATTTAAGAATTCGTGTTCTTTCTTTAAAAAAAAAATAATTGGATCTTTGGGAGCAGTTAGGTAGCACCAGCCCTGTAGTGAGAAGGACCTGAGCTAAAATTTGGTCTTAGACACTTGACACTTACTAGCTCTTTGACCCTGGGCAAGTCATTTAACCCCAATTGCTCCACAAAACAAAACAAAAAGCAAAAAAAAAAAAAAACCAACAACAATAGCAACATCTAAAACCCCCAAAGGCCTATAAAACCATATATATCCTTTGACCAAGCAAAACCACTACCATATCTGTGTCACAAAAGAGATTTTAAAAAAAGGAAAGATACCTATATGTACAAAAATACTTTTAGCAGCAGTTTTTTGGGGGCAAAGAATTAGAAATGGAGGGGATGCCCATCAATCTGGGAATTGCTAAACAAATCATGGTATTTGATTATGATGGAATACTACCTGTACTATAAGAAATGATGAGCTGGATGCCCGCAGAAAAACCTGGAAAGACTTGTATGAGCATATGCAAAGCGAAATTTACTGTATACAAAGTAACAGCAATGTTGAAAGATAATGAGCTGTGAATGACTTAGCTATTCTCAGCAATACAAGATCTAAGACAACTGAAGGACTTAACGATGAAAAATATTATCCATCCCCAGAGAAAGAACAGATGGTGTCTGAATACAGATTGAAGAATACTTTTTTTAATTTTATTTTTCTTAAGTTTTTTGTCTTTGTTTTCTTTCACAACATGACTATTATGGAAATGTGTATGATTACACATGTATAACCTGTATCTAACTGCTTGCCTTTTCAATGAGGGGGGATGCAGAAGGAGGAAGGGAGAGAATTTAGAACTCGAAATTTTAAAAGTGAATGCAAAGAACTGTTTTTACATGTAACTGGGGGAAAATAACATACAAAAATAAAATATAAATATATATATTTTTTTAAATTGGGGCTTTGATTGACTAATAATTAAAATCATATTTGAGTAAACCTATTTGATTTCACCAAACTATCACTTCTCCCATACGAATGTGCTGCCAACACTTAGAGAGATGTGGTTGTTTCTTTCCATTAGGCTGCCTGATGGTTTTGAGAAAAGTATGCTAGTGCTTACATCAAATGAATTTCGGACACTACATATTTCTAGGGTGTTTTCTTCCTCACACGTAATATCCCAAAGCCTAAAAACAAGATGTTTATCTTTTTGATAGACAAGCAATTAACTTTTTGGGGGGGGGTGTCTAACGGCAGTAAAGCACATCTGTTAGGGCGCTGGTAATAAATAGGAATTTTTGACAGGAAAACATTATAGCCTTGCATTTGTTATGCCCTAGCTAAGGCTGTGTCAGCACTTTTATTATAAACCAAGGGGATTATCAATCTGCAATAAAACTCTCTTTTAGACTGAAACTTATTTAGATTCATAGCTCCCAAAGAATCTTTGCTTCTCTAAATGTAAGATAGTGGATTTGCCTCCACAAGTTTCTCTATAGGAAAAACATATCAGGGCTTCATACATAATTACAGAAATATGTGATTTACTACATACTAAGTCATCTTGATTCATTAAGGTGTGTTTTTCCATGCAAAGCCAAAAAAGAAACCAACATGATGGCTTGGTTCCTGAAGAGTGCTTTAGAGGCAATCCATTTCATTCTAAACCATATTTGGGCAGTTTATCATATAACTCATCATTATTCCTGAGTAAATGGCATATGTACTTCACAGGGTCCCTATCAAGAGGGCCTGCAGTCTGAGTGGTTGGTAATACTAAGTCATAAGATCACTGAAATCAGTTCTAAACAATTATCTAAACCATTCTATGAACAAAGCAATAAAATGTGGACAGTATTAGAGTATTAGTAGACTTGCCATGTTTTCTAAATATGAGGGCTATTTTTTAACATGAAACCAGTAAAACAAACGTTATGATATTTTCACTGGAATAGTTACATTCTTTTTGTCAAGATTTAATTTAGAAGCCCTTAGTGGTAGAGTATTTAAAATAATTTTTTAATTGGTAAAGAGGAACTCCTAATAGGTTCATTGGAGATCTGTTAATACTCCCATATTCTAACAAAGTGGCAGATTATAATACAAATTATCTTTTTATTCATTTTGTATAGTGGCAACTTAGAATATTTCATATGGTATATCATTTGGCCTGTTTCTGAAATATGTAAAGATTATTATCTGGGGTCCTAGTTCTTCCATCTTTCATATCGGTTTGTGGGTAATACATTGTACCCCTCGGAGAACACAGTCTATGCCTCAGACTGTTCATGAAGACATACTATGGCCAACATATTACGCTCTACTCTTCTCATCATGATCTTGTGCTCAAGAGGAGGTTGTGTATATGTATATACATGCACTTACCAAAGAAGTATTTTGAGATTATCAAATAATCTTAAAGACCATATAAAGTCCATAGATGATAATGGGTATCATGTAGGTATTAGGTAATAATTAATAACCACTAATCAATATAAGGGTGATAACATCTTTCTTTTATATGGTACCATAAGGTTTTTAAAAAGTGCTTTAAATATTTTGTTTCATCAATGGAAATTAGAAACTTTATAGTCTGATCTAACAAGTTAGGATCGTTGATTTAGAGCTAGAAGAATCTTTATGGGTCATATACTTCAAATATTCAATTTTAAAACCGAAGAAACCATCAATGAGAGCAAATGACTTGCCCAAGGTCACACAGCCAATAAATAACAGACCCAGAATTAGAACTGAAGTCTTCTGAATCTATGGCAAACAATCCTTCTACTATACATCAGGAGAAAGAGGGACTAACAATGATCTTCCTCATAGGTAGTCTAGTATTAGGAGGTAAAACTGTAGTACTACCTACAGACAGGATATTCTTTACATTCTTAAACAAAAAAGAAGGGGAATTCACACTGGGAATAGATAGTAGGTATCTCATGGCAATGGTGACAAGTGAAAAGTGTTTCTTGGTACAGACGGGATTCAGAGTAAAAGAACCTGAGTTTGGATCTAAGTGTTATTACCTTGTAATACCATACACGAGTAGCTTTCCAGAAAAATGCTACTGTGAACAGCTTTTAAGATTCTGATTACACAATAGAGTGGACACTCTATTAATTCCATAACAAATCAAAGCAAAACTTTCACAGAAAATCAAGGTACAGCATTCACAATATTACAACTTCTCAAAGTACAATAGTCAAAGTCTTCCACTCATGGGGCAAAGTCTTGATTAACTCAATCAGTTACTTGTTCATCAATCAATTACTAAGTATCATACACAAACCCCTCCATCCCTAGGTCACCAGTAAACTGCAATTTCATCTTTACTCAGTACCCAGGGAGAGGTCTTTTCATCTTGAGTTGGGGCCTGTTCTCAGATTACCTGATCCCCTTCCATGGTCCCACATTCTACCTGGATTCACCAGACTGTCACCTAGGTTCAATGGCAGACAGCTCCCAGTTTCTTGTCCAGCTCTCTGGGTAGGTCCTGCTCCACAATGAAGTTCACAGGGTCTGGTCCACGTCAGATCCTTCACCATTTCTGCTCCAGGGAATTCAAGGCTCAACCAAGCCACAAACAAACAAAATCTCAGCATCCCAGTCATGCCTCCTCATTCACCTGGGCTCCTGGCTCCTGGCTGCGGGCTCAGGACTCCTGTTCAGAATA
The DNA here is from genome assembly GCF_028583685.1 of Petaurus breviceps papuanus. Classification (NCBI taxonomy): domain Eukaryota; kingdom Metazoa; phylum Chordata; class Mammalia; order Diprotodontia; family Petauridae; genus Petaurus; species Petaurus breviceps. Next base: position 6,435,158 of record NW_027187349.1, read on the forward strand.
AGCTCCACCACAACAAGTTCTCAGAAATTCTGGCTCAGTTCTCCATTCTCTATCTGTAGCTGCTCTGTCACCAGATGCTGGTCTCAAGAAATTCTGACTCTGCCTCTTTGGGGCTTTTCTTATATACACAGCATTAGCTTCCTGCTTTAGCCAACCCCTTCCTGTTATATCAGTAACAGGAGACAGGAGTTCATACCTTCTGTTTCCCCAACAGGGGTTTGATCAATTACTAAGTGGTAAGTACCTGCTACCTTTGCCAACACAAAGGGATCTTCAAATTCAAATTACATTGCCATTACATACCTGAGAGACCCTGGCCAAAGTCACATATTAGGCTTCAGGTCCTCATCTGTAAAATGGAGGGAGGGTGGACTGTATGCCTTCCAATGTCCCTTCTTGCTCTTAATAAATGATCCTATGATCCTGTGAGAAGCAACAGAGTAGGTAGAGGAGTGATAGCTCTCCTTCCTCAGGTGATGGGATAACATGACACGTGACATAAAAACTGAAATCTGAGGCTTCCAAAAAAGGATCAATTAATTAAAAAAGAAAGACAAAGGACTCTAGACTGGACATATTCAGTACACCAGTTCTAGGCATGCTGCTGCACTTTGAGGGTACTTACAAATTGTGGGCTTGTAAAGTGCAGCTTTTATACCAGGATATATTTGGGGGGAGTAGTTCAACAAATGTAGATACTCATGTGCCTCTTTATCTATCACTTAAGAGTGAATTCTGATCTCTCTGTTAAAACGTTAAGTTTTTGTCCAAATATTTGTAAAGCTTCTATTTTAAAAGCTGTTCAAAACATCCAGCAAAATTTTCTTTTCTATATTATTAACTGATATTCTTTTTACATGATCACTGAAACTTAGTCATTTAGTTTATAATGCTTCTAGCTCATGTAAAATAAACAAACCTCATAGTCATAAGGGTTAGAATTCTGCCCTCCTAATAGCTTCATTTTAAAATCTTATTTCTGCTGATGTTGCTGATTTAAAAAAAAACATACCTCTATTATACTGTGAAGTACAACAAAGTAAAATACTGTTACATAATGTATATGTCAGAGTATATCAAAAGAGCATTATATTATGTAAAGCTTTCTCTTCCTTCAGTTCAGAAAAATGGCAACTTTATGCTATACAAATAAATTGATTGATAGGACATATCTAGCAAAAGCCACATTTTTCCTGAGATATTCTAGGCTATACCATTTCACCTATGTAATAGTTGAGATATACAGAACAAAATATAAGTACTGACCATGTTACAGAAGGGAAAGAAAAAATTCTTATGTAGGTAACAGAGAATATGTAATAATATAAACTGCATTATAAATATAATCTCTAGTTTAATCCACTTGTTCTCATAAAAGATATAACAATTGACACCAAAATACCTTGGGAAGAGGGGGTAGGGTATACTTCGCACACAAATTAGACCCACTATCATTCTTAAGAATGGAAAGATGAAGAATTTTAAGTGATATTTCAGATAGCACTTTGAATATCTTTTCACTGACCATCTTTTCATAGCCCCCATAAGAGCTCATAAAGAGAAAACAGGCTAAATGATGATAACAACAAAAATAGAAAAAAAAATGATATAGTAACAATTCTTTTTTATGATATAGCAACAATTCTTTATTTTATAGTAACTTCAGATTTACAAAGAGCTTTCCTCACATCACTTTTTTGGAGTTAGGTCTTATAAGTATCATTAAATCCATTTTACAGCTGAGAAATCCAAGGCTTGATAAAGTGACTTGCCTAAGATTGCCATAGATTCATACCTACTAAGAGATAGTATTACATTATTGTCCCTTCATTTAATTGTTAATCAAGCCACAAATTAGTGCTTTAATATTAACAGAGAGAATGTGGTATAATGGAGAGAGAACTGAGTTTGGAATGAAGAAGTCTGGTTCACTTCCTCCATCTAACACATACCTGGTTAAGTCCCTTATGCTCTCAATGTCTGAAGTAACTCTCTAAGACTATTGCTTAAAGAGGAAGTGCTCGTTTGCTTGTAAGATGGAGTTCCTTATATGAAGCTCCCTACACTGAAGAATTCATAGGCACGACTAAAAAATGTATATATAAATATATGGGTATATATAATAGCAATGTTATAATACTGATGGACATTAGCATGGATACAGGTCACTTTTATATCATGCTTTACAGCTAAAAGTTCTTTTTTTATAACAACTTTGTAGGATAAGTAAATGAAATGCAATTGCAACAAGTAATATTTTACAAAGTACTTTTTATTTTGAAAATGATCACCACAGACATTTCAAGAAACAAAGAACAAGATGATCGTATAAGAAAATGTGAACTTGTTTATATATACATAAATATATATATATAGCTTTAAAATAAATATATTTTACTTTTAATCAAATGCTTTATTAACTTCTAGTTTACATCATTAGATTACATCATTTATTCTGCAAGATTTTGAGTTACAAATTATCTCCCTGTTTTTTCCCTACCCACCACCCGAAAATAGCGATCCCACTGGATATCCCCTCCTTGAATCTGCTCTCTCCCATATCTTCTCCCATACTCCCTCTGACTTTCCAGTAGGGCATGGTGGATCTCTATGCCCCAATTCCTTTATATCTTATTTCCCAGTTACATGTAAAATAATATTAATTGTATATATGTCACCCACCCTTACTGGGAAGATAAGCAATTCAACATAAGTTGTACAAGTGTAGTTATGCAAAACATTTCCATAGTGGATATATAGTAAAAGACTGACTATATTTCCCTCCCTCCTATCCCACGTCCCACTTGTTCTATTCTCTACTTTGATCCTGTACCTTTTCAAAAGTGGGTGCTTCCAACTTCTCTCCCCCCCCCCGCCTGCCCTACCTTCCATTATCCCGCCATTTATCCCCTTCCCCCCCTACTCTCCTGTAGGGTGAGACACCCTATTTACTGTGTATGTCACTCCCTGCCTAAGCCAAATTCAATGAGAATAAGATTGACCCATTCCTTTTTGCCTTCCTGTTCTTCCCCTCCATTGTAACCATTTTCCCTTGCCTCTTCTATATGATATAGTTTACCCCATTCTGTCTCTCCCCTTTCATTATATTCCTCTCTCATCTCTTAATTTCACCTTTTATGTATCATCCTTTCCTATTATATTGGTCCTGTGGCCTCCAACTATGTATAACTGTACACATATATATGAACATTCACATATATATTCATATGCCCATATACCCTCCTATATAGACACACATATGTATATATGTAAGTATGTATGTGTATATACATATTTATATTCCCTTTAACTATTCTCATACTGAGAAATGTTTCATAAGTTACAATTATCATTATTCCATGTAGGAATGTAAATAGTTCAACTATGATAAGTTCCTTATGATTTCTTTTCCCTGTTTACCTTCTCATGCTTCTCTTGCTTCTTGTATCTGAATGTCAGATTTTCTATTCAACTCTGGTTTTTCCATCAAGAATGCTTGAAAGTCCTCTATTCCACTGAATGACCATATTTTCCCCTGAAACATGATACTCAGTTTTGCTGGGTAGGTGATTCTTGGTTTTAATCTCAGATCCTTTGACCTCTGGAATATCATATTCCAGACCCTTCGATCCCTCAGTGTAGAAGCTGCCAGATCCTGTGTTATCCTGATTGTGTTTCAACAATATTTAAATTGTTTCTTCCTTTTTTTCTCCTTGATCTGGGAATTCAGGAATCTGGCTATAATATTCCTAGGAGTTTTCTTTTGGGGATCTTTTTCAGGAGGTGATTGGTGGATTCTTTCAACCTCTATTTTGCCCTCTGGTACTAAAACATCAGGGCAATTTTCCTTGAGAATTTCTTGAAGGATGATTTCTAGGCTCTTTTTTTGATCATGGCTTTCAGGTAGTACAATAATTTTTAAATTATCTCTCCTGGATCTATTTTCCAGGTCAGTGGTTTTCCTAATGAGATATTTCACGTTGCCTTCTGTTTTTTCATTTGTTTGGATCTGCTTAGTAGTATCTTGATTTCAAATAAAGTCACTAGCTTGCATTTTCTCCAATATAATTCTGAAGGAATGATTCTCTTAAGTGAGCTTTTAAGATTCTTTTTCCATCTGGCAAATTCGGCTTTTTAAGGCATTTCTCTCCTCATTGCCTTTTTAAGCCTCTTTTGCCATCTGAGTTAGTCTATTTTTTACAGTGTTATTTTCTTCAGTCAGGTTAACTATTATTTCATAATTTTCTTGCATCATCCTCATTTATCTTTCCAATTTTTCCTCCACTTCTCTTATTTGGTTTTCAAAATCCTTATTTAGGTCCTCTATGGCCTGTAACCAGCTCGTATTTTTCTTGGAAGCTTTTGGTGCAGGAGTTCTGACTTCACTGTCTTCCTCCTGTTCCATGCTTTGATCCTTTTTTTTCCCAAAACAGGAGTGTAAAGTTGGGTTGCTCTGCTTGGTTTACTTCCTTTGCCTGCTCATGTTGCCAATCAATTACCTAACTTTTGATCTTTTTGCCACAGTAGGACTCTGCTACCAGACTGGGGAGCTTTGTCCCAATTGCTGGGGTTTTATCAGCTGCTGAAGGCATTAGTTGGGTGCCCTCTCTGAAGCCTCCACATGCTCTGGTAAGCTGGTCACACACCCTAGGACCTCCACCCTCTCACTGTGTCCTTAGCATCTATGGGTTGATAATTCTGCAAACCACCACAGCTGCTTGTGATCTCAAGTCCCTCCAGCTGGTGGCTGGCTATCGCCACCCTGAGGCTGAAACCTCGTGCTCATGCAGGGGTGGGGTAGGCTCCCAGATCACTGTGCTGGCCGCTTCCTGCCGGCCTGTCAGGCTGTCCCTCAGAGGGAGGTTAGCTTCTCTGTGTCATTTTTTTGTGTTCTGTAGCTCCAAAGTTTCTTCAGGGTAACTTTTACATGAATTAGAGGAGGTGGAAGCTGTAGCCGTGCGGAAGTCCTGTTTCTACTCTGCCATCTTATTATATTTTATTTTTTACAAGGTAAAATAATAGTCCTCTATTTTTGTCCCCTTGTGCTTGACTTGTTGCTTACTTCTACATACCACCTTAGTGATTTTTAATGAATTTTTTCTTCCACTGTCCACTAACCCACCTTTTCCTAACCTCCCACCAAGAAGCCTTTTCTTATAACATATATACAAGCAAAACAAATTAACAAAATGACCATGCCTGAGAAGGCACATTCCATTTTGTACCTCTAGATCATCACCTCTCTGCTGAGAAAAAGGATACACACACACACGTGCACACACACACACATACACACACACATACACACAATCTACTAACCCACCTTTTCCTAAGCTCACATCAAATAGAAGCCTTCTCTTAGAACATGCATTCAAGAAAACTAATTAACATATTGACCATGTCTGAGAATGCATAACCCATATATGTGTGTGCATGTGTATACATTTTATATACACACATATGTATACACATGCCCACATGTATATCTGCAAGTAAGTAGCATTTTGTTAGTCCTTTTTAGATAATAGTTCCAAGGATCACAGTTATAAACAATTTCTACTGCTACTGTGCAGTGAGATATAGGGATGAATAATATAATATTTACTATGCTTGTACTATGTTAAGTCACGATGTTATTCTTAAAATTAACCTGTGAGCTGTGTGTTTACCTAACAAAAATTTTTATGTGTGTGTTTGTGTGTATACCCATATGTGTATATACATATATATACACATATATACCCATATGTATATCTCTATATATATTTCCTTATCATGATCAGTGCTTTGATCAGAGTTCTAAGGTCTTTCAAAGTTGTTTCTCCTCACATTATTGTCACCCTCACCATGTAAATTTTTCTCCTGGTTTTGCTAACTTTACATCAGATCCTACAGGTTTTTCCACATTCCTTAGAATAAAGTTATAGCAGCTGACCAGGGTCTGGATAAGAAGGATTTCATCATGGAGAGATGTGGAAGGGAATATGTTCCAAGCTGGGGTTTGGTTGTGGGAATGACTTTTCTATGAATGCTCAGAGACAGGAAAAGCAGAAGAAAATGGAGAACAGCTAATTGTCTTCTATGGCTGGAACACTGTGTGCAGGAAGAGAAGTAGTGTGAAATAAGTCTGGGGTCCTTTAACTGTCCATCTCCAAACCTAGAATTTATTTTTATTGGTGTGCAGATATTTAGATAAATTTCAGCAGCAGTGGATTGGAAAAGCAAAGCTGGTACCAGAAAATAACTTTTTATTAAATTGTGAATTTGTTTGTTAGAAAGTATTTCCATTCATTCTTGCTTTTTTCTTTTTATATAAGCAAATAATGCAGAATAGTAATTCCCATGCCCCAAAACATTATTTTATTTAGTACATGCAAAAGACAAAGCAATAAAAACACAATTAGAGCTCAATATGCTCTGCTACTTTTCTTCCCTAATGTAAAGTTGTAAGCATATATACTCACATATTAAAAGGAAAAATTTATTATAAACTAGTGAAAGAGTGAACAGGAATGATTGATTTCCACTTAAAAACTGTATATCTAAGAAGATACTTTATGCATAGGTCAGAAAAATTTACTTAAAGAAAAAATAGTGGCAATCGTTTGCCTACTACAATAATTATTAATGTGTAAACAAGCTATTTCAGTACAAAGTTTACCCCATATAGGATAAACCAGCAGCATTTTGATCTAAGATTCCAAATATCAGGTCAAAGATTGCAATTCTCTAAAAAAAATCAGAAATGCTATAAAACGTATTTAATTCAGGATGGTACCAGTCAAAAATTGTATTACTCCACAATACTGCCAATTTTCACCACTATGGTAAATACACTATGAATCAACTATACCATTAGCTTCTATCATTTTCTTCCATGACATTCAACTAATAAGTTTATATATATATATATATATATATATATATATATTCTCATAAATGTAAGGGAAATATCATTTGTATCCACTTGCCATGGACATCAACAGTTTCCTTCTTAATAGAGATATTTCTAGCCTCTTTGGCCTCCTTGTTGTGACATTTGCTTTGTATAAGTAAAACTTTTGTAGAAAATGGTGATAATCTGAATTAATGTGTTTTTCCTTACTGCCACGAGAGATTCAATAAAGCTCCTATGAAGTACTAGACTTCATGTCAAGATGCAAACTAGCAATGCAATCACAGGCAAGGAAACTCAGGATCTCTATTTCTTGCATATAAACTAAACAGAATGATTTAATGCTAAAGAATGAGTAAGTCAAAAAATGAATCAAAGAAAAAATCAATTCCATTAATGATAATGACAACAATAAGACAATATTCCAAATATAGTGTGATACAACTACAGCAGAACTTAGAGGTAAATTAACATCTCTTAATGTGAACATCAGCAAAAAAGAGAAAGAACTAACCAATGAACTGGGCATGCACCTAAAAAAACAAACAAACTAGAAAAAGAACAAAATAAAAATTCCAAATTAAACACCAAAATGGAAATCCTGAAAATCAAATTAGGGAGAAATAAAATTGAGAGTAAGAAACAGACACTGAGCTACTAAGAACTGGTTTTATGGAAAAGTACAATAAAAATAAAAAAAAACACAATAGATATACCATTAGTTAATTTTAAAAAAGAAAGAAGTAAACCAAATTATTAGTATCAAATACAAAAAGGTGAACACACTACCAATGAAGAAGACACTAAAGAACTTACTGGAATTATTTTTCCCAATTATATGCCAGCAAATCTAATAATCTAAGTAAAATGGATGAATATTTATAAAAACATAACCTGGCCAGATTAACTGAGGAGGAAACATAATACTTAAATAACTCTTAGAAAAAGAAATTGAAAAAGACATCAACAAACACCCGAAGAAAAAATCTCCAGGACCAGAAGGATTTAAAAGCAAATTCTACCAAACATTAAGAAACAATTAGCCTTATTTATATAAATACAAAATAAATTATTTGAAAAGAAATAGGAATCTTTTATGACACAAATACAATTTTGATACCTAATCCAGGAAAAGCAAAAACAAAAGGAAAACTATAAACCAATTTCCCTAATGAATATCAATGTAAAAATTTTAAATAATCACTAGGACAAGTAGGATTTATACAAGGAAGGCACAGCTAGTCTAAAGTTAGCAAAACTATCAGCATAACTGACCAGATCAATAACAAAAAAAATACAAAAATTATATGATTATATATGCAGAAAAAAGTCTTTGATAAAATAAACACCCATTCCTGTAAAAAAACAACAACACTAGAAAGTACTGTTTCCTAATTGTATCTGACTCTTTGTGACTCCATTTGGGGTTTTCCAGAGTTTGAAAACAAAGGACAAACAACTAGAAAGCAAAGAAATAAATGATGCCTTTCTTAAAATAATAAGTAATACCCTAAAACCAAGGGCAATCATTATCTGTAACAGGGATAAGTTTGAAGCCTTCTCAATAAGATCAGAGGTGAAGCAAGGAAGTCCATTATCAACACTATTATTCATACCATACTAGAAAGGCTAGGTATAGCAATATGAGAAGAAAAAGAAATTGAAGGAATAAAAATAGGCAATGAAGAAACAAAACTATCACTCTTTGCAGATATGATACTTAGTACACTTTAGATGACAATAAAAAACCCACTAAAATGGATACAACTAGCTAAATCGTAGGATATAAAATAAATATTAATATCATTAAATATTAATAATAAATTTAAATATTAATCGTTCATGGGTAGACTGAGTCAGTGTGATAAAAATGACAGTTCTACCTAAGTTAACTTACTAATTCAGTGCCAAACTACCAAAAATTATTTTATAGAACCCCCCCAATTTTTTTAAATTATCAGGAAGAACAAAAGGTCAAGAATATCAATGGAGTCAATGAAAAAATATGAAAGAAGCTGACCTCCTAGTTCCAGATTTGAAACTATATTACATAGTGGTAATCATCAAATCAATATTGTACTAGCTAAAAAATAGAGTGGTGTATAAATGGAATAAATTAAGGTCCACAATACATCTGAGTAAATGACAACAGTTTTCTAGAGTTTAATAAACCCAAAGATCCAAGCTTTTGGGGGTAAGAACTCATTATTTGAGTAAAATTGTAGGGAAAACTGGAAAGCAGATAAGAACCATAATGAATAATTTTGATTACATAAAATTAAAAAAACTTTTGAACAAATAAAATTAAAGCAGCCAAAATTAGAAGGAAAACAGGAAACTAGAAAAAAAAATTTATAGCAAGTTCGTCATATAAAGTCCTCATTTCTCAAATACATGAAGAACTAAGTGACATTCATTTAAAAAATTAAGAGCCATTCCCCAGTTGATAAATCATCAAAGTATATGAACAGACACTTTTCAGAAGAAGAAATCAAAGGTATCACTAGCTACATGAAAAAAAAGTGTTCCAAATCACTAATTAGAGAACCACAAATTAGAACTCTGAGGGTACCACCTCACACCTATCATATTAGCTAACATGACAGAAAAGGAAAATGACAAATGTTGGAGGGAATATGAAAAAAATGGGATACTAATGCACCATTGGTGGAGTTGTAAACTAGTTCAACCATTCTGGGGAACAATTTAGAACTATGCTCAAAAATCTTTGCATACCCTTTAATCCAGCAATATTATATATCACAAGGGGATCAAAGAAAAGGGAAAAGGACCTATCTGTACAAAAATATTTATAGCAGTTCTTTTTGTTTGGGCAATAGAGGGGATGTCCATCAATTGGGGGATGTCTGAACAAGTTGTGGTATAAGATTATGATAGAATATTATAGTGCTATAAGAAATGATGAGCAGGATGGTTTCAGAAAAACCTGGGAAAACTTATATGAACTGATGCAAAATAAAGTGAGTAGAACAAGAACATTGGACATGCAATAGCGATGTTGTAAAGGTGATCATTTATGATAGACAATTATTCTAATCAAAACAATTCCAAAGGCCCACGGTAAAAAAAAATGCTATTCACCTCTAGAGAGGAACTCTGAATGAAGATTAAAGCATATTTTTTTTTACTTTCTCTATTGTTCTTTCTTTTTTGGTTCTATTTTCTTTTGCAACATGGATAATCATATGGGTAATGCTTTGTATAACTGCATGTAATAATTGCTTGCCTTCTCAAGGAGTAGAGAGAAGAGGAAGGGAGGAAGAGAATTTGGAACTCAAAATGTTAAAAAAAAATTACATGTAATTGGGACATATTTATCTTTATTTTTTAAGGCTAACATATTGACTATTTTTATTAATTATTTTTACTTTTCATCACTGATTTCCACAAGATTTTGAGTTCCAAATTTTCTTTCCATCTCTCTCCTACACTCCCACCCCAGATGTCATGCCTTCTGATTACCCCCTCCCCCAGTCTGCCCTCCCTTCTATCACCTCCTCCTTATCCCCTTCCTTCTTACTTTCTTGTATGGCAAGATAGATTTCTGTATATCTTCTCAGTTGCATGTAAAAATAATTTTTAACATTTGTTTTAAAACTTTGAATTCCAAATTTTCTGCCTTCTTCCCTCCCCACCCACTCCCATTGAGAATGCAAGAAATTCACAACAGTTTATACATGTATAGTTATGTAAAACACTTCCATATTAGTTATCATGTGAAAGATTAACTATATTTCTCTCCTTCCTATCCCAGCCCCATTTATTCTATTTTCTCCTTTGACCCTGTCCCTTTTCAAAAGTGTCTGCTTCTGAATACCCCCTCCCCTAATCTCTCTTCCCTTTCTGTTATTCCCTCTCTGCCTTATCACCTTTCCCTTACTTTCCTAGAGGGTAAGATATCCAATTGAGTACGTATATTATTCCCTCCTTAAGCCAAATCCAATGAGAATAAGGTTCACTCATTCCCTCTCACCTCCCCCTTCTTCCCCTCCATTGTGAAACCATTTACTTGCCTCTTTTATGTGAGATAATTTACCCTCATTTTATCTCTCCCTTTCTTCTTTTCCCAATATATTCCTCTCTCTTTAATTTTTTTAGGTATCATCACTTCATATTCAATTCAACCTGTGCCATCCATCTATCTATAGATCTATATTCCCTCCAACTTCCCTGTAATGGGAATGTAAATTTTAAAGATCTTCCCTGCTCCTAGGCTAAAGTGCACCTGGAGCCTGGGGTGGGAGGCTTGTTTTTCAGTAGATACTTTTTGATTGGCCAGTGGGTCAATAAGGTTGTTACATTCTCTGAGCCAGGAGAAGGCTATATAAGCCCTGATGTGTAGCTTTGTTTTGCGGCTCCCTTTGAGAAGTGTTCTGTGATTTGATGTGGATTCTGGGAAGCCATTGTCCAGAGCCCCCCGGTTTTGAAAAACCCAGATGTTGAAACCCACATGTTGATTTGGTATGGATGTAATGGTTGGACAGTTTGGAAATCTGTCTACTTGATCTCTTTCTCTGACTTGATAATTCTGTCTGTGTATTCTGAAGTTCAGGGTGCTGACCTTTTTCCCCTGAACTAGGTAAACGATACATGTTTGACTGATTAAAGTAAGCTTGTTAACCCATTTTGAGTTGCTTTTCTTTATCAAAGCAGATCCAAGAACCTGTGTGAGCAGCCACCCTAGGGATGCCAGAGTGCTTGCTGCTACATTCCCTTACACTGAGAAAGGTATCGTGAGTTACAAATATCATCTTTCTATGTAGGAATGTAAACAGTTCACCTTTTATAAGCCCCTTATGATTTCTCTTTGCTGTTTACCTTTTAATGCTTCTCTTGATTCTTGTATTTGAAAGTCACATTTTCTATTCAGTTCTAGTCTTTTCATTGAAAATGCTCGAAAGTCCTCTATTTCATTGAATGTCTATTTTTTCCTGAAGTATTATACTCAGTTTTGCTGGGTAGGTGATTCTTGGTTTTAATCTAGCTCCTCTGACCTCTAGAATATCATATTCCAAGAATCCCTTAAAGTAGAAGCTGCTAAATCTTCTCTTACCCTGGTTATGTTTCCACAATACTTGAATTGTTTCTTTCTGACTACTTGCAATATTTTATCCTTGACTTGGGAACTCTGGAATGTGGCTACAATATCCCTAGGAGTTTTCTTTTGGGATCTCTTTCAAGAGGCAATTAGTGAATTCTTTCCATTTCTATTTTATCCTCTGGTTCTAGAATATCAAGGCAGCTTCCCTTGATAATTTCTTGAAAGATGATGTGTAGGGTTTTTTTTTTTACCCTGGCTTTCAGGTAGTCCAATAATTTTTAAATTCTATATCCTGGATCTATTTTTCAGTTCAGTGATTTTTCCAATGGGAAATTTCACAGTGTCTTCTATTTTTCCATTCTTTTGTTTCTGTTTTTATAATTTCTTGATTTCTCATAAAGTCATTAGCTTCCATTTTCTCCATTCTAATTTTTAAGGAATTATTTTCTTCATTGAGTTTTTGGAACTCCTTTTCTATCTGGCCAAATTTGCTTTTAAAAGCATTTTTCTCTTCATTGGCTTTTTGGACCTCTTTTGCCATTTGATGTAGTCTATTTCTTAAGATGTTATTTTCTTCAGTATTTTTTGTATCTTCTTTAGCAAGCTGTTGACTTGTTTTTCATGATTTTCTTGTATTACTCTCATTTCTCTTCCCAATTTTCCTTCTACTTCTCTTACTTTATTTTCAAAATCCTTTTGGAGCTCTTCTATGACCTGTGAACAATTCATATTTTTCTTTGAGGCTTCTGATGTAGGAGCTTTGATACTGCTGTCTTCTTCTGGTTTTATGTTTTGATCTTCTCTGTCACCAAAGTAAGATTCTATAGTCTGAGATGTTTATGCTATTTGCTCTTTTCCCCAGCCAAATACTTGACTTTCTAGCTCTTTGTCAAGGTAGGACTCTGTTTCCAGTGGGGGGTGCTAGGGAGGGGTGTATCGTCCCAAGCTTCAGGTGCTTTGTGCAGCTGTTTTCGGAGAAACTTCTAGTGACCTGCAAGTTTTCAGTTCTTCCAAGGTGGTATGATCAAAAGAAAGGTGTTTATTCCTTTCTTGGCCTGTGCTCTGGCACTCTTTTCTGCCTTAGAACTTTTAGAAGGATTCCCTCTCCTCCTTTGCTACAAGCTCCTTCACACCAGTGCTCCTCTTTACCCAGGACTGCCACCTAGGATTGTGACCAAGATCCAAGCAGGGTAAAGCAAGAGAATCCTGCCTCAGTGCCAGCAAAGAAATGTAATCTGATCAGCAGCCCGATCCCCCTACCATTTGTGTGCCCAGAGTTCCAGAAGCAGACACTGCTACTACTGATACTGCTGCTACTGCTGCCACCACCACTTCTACTACCCTGGGGCTGGGGTCAGACTATACTCCTCTTTCAATCAGGTCCCACTGAGTTTTCCCACTGACCTCATATACTGTCTTTGGTGTTCGTGGATTAAGATGCCTGGAAACTGCCACAGCTGCCAGTGATTTAGTCCCCTGAGGCCTGCTCCAGCTTTGTCTGTGCCAGGGCAGCCCACGCTGGACTACATTCCTCTCTTAGTCCAGTGCAATAGATCCTACCTGTCAATCTTCCAGGTTTACTGTCATTTCGTGGGTTCTGTAGCTCTAGAATTTGCATTGAGTCATTTTTATAGGTATGCGGAAGGGTTTGGGGGAGATCTCAAGCAAGTCCCTGTTTTTACTCTCCCATTTTGGCTCTGCCCCCTAATTGGGTAATATTTAAAGAAATGATATGTATTTCTATACAAATGCATAGAATAATAAAATTTACCCTTGCTATCATGACTAGATTATTACAAAATTGCCCAGTAAATCTAAGAATTCTATAGAAATATGAATTAATATTATCATTATCAATCCTGTTTACTTACCACTTTTAAGTGTATTATATATTATATATATAAAATATATTTTGATTAAATAGATAAAGTTGAAGCTGTTATAATTAGTTATCATTCTCTTCCTTCTATCTTCACAAGTTCTGAATAATATTATAAGTCTTTGGCCTTTTTATTTCTTACTATTTAAACATATTTTTTGGGAGGAGTGAAGGCAAGGCAATTTGTGTTAAGTGACTTGCCCAAGGTCACACAGCTAGTAATTGTGTCAAGTGTCTGAGGCTGGATTTGAACTCCTGACTCCAGGGCTGGTGTTCTTTTCACTATGCCACTTAGCTACCCCATATATAAACATATTTTATAACATATTTTTAAAACATTCTCCTTTGTGCCCACGTTCACAATGAAGCCAATTGAGTTAATTAATGTAAACAATGACTTCATCCGGAGGATTATCATTGCTTAGACAAGGCTATCATTGACTTTCTCTATTTATCTTCTTCATTGAAGCTACAATTTTCTTAGGGCAGTCTTTTTGCTTATGATCATCACCAGCACTGAGGATTAAATGTCCCATGAAATTATGTTTTTTAGATGCATCAGGAAACCAACTTATTTATTTTTGTCTTCAAAAAGAACCTGTTAGACATCATTCCATTTAGTTACAACTTTCTAATGTTTTTTGGTTACATTAATAGCAAGAATTACAATAGTGATATTTGTTTCTGTTTGTCTTGCGTATCAGCTTGCTGGTCATTAGATATGGATCTTATGTTTAGAATGGTAACAGTAAAATCAATGTTTATAGACTCTTAATGAAGTGAGTGTTAGCACCTAAAACAAATGCCTTCAAAATTGTCTTAATAAATTTATGGACAACTGATTCATAATAAATTAGTAAAGGATGTCATAATTTTAGGGACAAATTCTTGATCTCTGAGGTTTGCATGAAGGAGCAAAATCATGCTTATCTATATACGACTCTTCTTTGCTGCCACTATCAAGACATTAGTCAGGATGGAACACTGGTCTGACCTTGTATGACAATTTTTTTTTGTTTTCATGCTTTTATACATTAACTACTTTAGCCCTCAAAGATCTGAAATAACAAATCGCAGTATAATTTATTAAATGCTACCTTGGAAGAGTTAAATAAATAAAAAATCATAAGCAATTTATGCTCAAGGACTACACTACCACAGAATGATCAGACATTGTTGGCAAGGAATTTTAAAAAGGAAAGCTGCCTCTTTCCCGTGTATCTTTTTTATATATTGATGATGCTTTTTTCCAAAGACCTTCTGATGTCTTAACAATTACATTGATAGATGTTGGTATTATCTTCAAACAGCTCTGTAATAGACCTCCTAAAACTTATGCTTTGTCTAAAACTTTCGGACCCAAAATAAGATTTCTTTTTTATGCTTCTGAACTTATGAAAGCTAAGACAGGTTTAAAAGGAATGTACTATATTAAAATGAAATAAGGTTCTTTCTCAAAGGCAACAGGGATAAATTATTACCCAAAGTGAGTTCATCAAGGCTGGAGTCTGGCAGAACAATAGTAGCCATAACCCTAAAAGATCAAGTTAATCTTAAAATACACACTTTATGCTGCTCAACTTCAATCCATTAATCAGATGTTCATTTGCCTTAAATTGTCTAAAGCTTATGTCCAGCATATCAGAGTCAGCCAAAAATACTGTATTTTAGCTACTGAGCTTGTTTATTTAACAATGGCTCTCCCACATGTTATTTTAAAACATTATGAGAAAAAAAATCCTTTATTTTAAAATCACTTGTTTGGACAAAATCTTCATAATTTGAATCTGGTATTGAAACAACACCAGAATTTTAGACAAAACCAAAACAAGAAGCTTTTATTGACTGATTTGTGCCTACTATTATGCTAGGCACCATGGGAAGTTTATAAAAATAATAAGGCCTAGCTCTTGTTCTCAAAAACCTTATAATCTTTTTAGAAAGGAAAATGAAAATATGTGAAACAATTAAGTACCAACCTGTGTAAAGTTGACTGTAAGTTCAATGAGTTGAAATTCAAAGGAAGAAAAGATTCACAGCAATAACCATAAAACACTTTAGATGGGGCTTAACCTTTACTTTTAATGATGATAGGGATTTTGGCAAATGAGAAAGGAAGAGAGAGAGCATCCCATTTGTGAAAGCTGATAAAAATGACACCTCGAACAAAGTTGTAGAAGCAAAAAAAAAAATCATTGTAGATATAGAGAAAAGTGATGTCATTAGAACCACAGAAATAGACCATACAGATCACAAAATAGTAAGAAATAGGAGTGGATAGTTAGGATTCTACTTCAGTTCTGGATTGTGATATGATGAGGTCCCTGGAATCTATGGATATTCTTTCAAAACTGTAAAATTTTTTATCAAACTGGAAAAACTTCAAGCACTATGCAGGTAACTATCAGGCAGCAGGGAATGGAATTTCAAATGGAAACTGTACTTTTAGTCAGGAAGACCAAGTTCAAATCCTACCTTAGAATTTTACTAGTTATGTGACCTTAAGTATGTCACTTTCTTTTTATGTAAAATGAGGGAGTTGGACTCAGCAGACCCTCCAAGTTCTAAATCTACAGCCTGTGATCTTTTAGCAGATATGTGTTCATCAAATGACAGTCCACCATCACCAAAAGTTTGGATACCAAGCAAAGAGCTTTTCATTCAAAATAACTTGTGAAATGTGGAAGAGAGCCAATATTTAAGAAGAGATAGAGTACCAAACCAATTAATTTTTTTGGCAGAATAATAGTTGGTAAAATAAGGAGAATGTGTTAAACAAGAGTATACTTAAATTCCAACAAAACATTTGATATAATCTCTTGTGCTATACTATAGACAAAGCAGAGCAATGTAGGCTAGACAATGATATATGGTTAGCATCAGAATTGGTGGAATGATGGAATCCAAAAAGTGGCCATTGAGAGTCACAGGTAAGACTGTATTAAGTACCACCAAGGCTTTATTCTTGAGACAATTAAGGGAATGTGCTAGTAAACATTTTTATTAATATTTTGGATAAAGCCAGAGAAGAAATAATTGCCAAATTTGGACATTATATGGACCTGTGAAGGACAGCTCTCACACTAAATGACAGGATAAAAAAAAATTTAGTCTATGATTCCTTGAAAAAAATATGAACTTAATTAGGGATAAATGTAATAATTATATAATGTTTAAAGATTACTTTTGTAGGTATAAGATAAAGGAAAACAGAAATGCTAATGCAATTTGAAGCTGTATTAGGAAAGCAATAATGTCTAGGATTTGGTAGCATAGTACTATGCTCTGTCCTGGTCAAAATATTATATTTACAAAACAATTTAGGAACCACAACAAAAAGCTGGCATTTGTTTAAAAGAGGGAAATCTAGATAGTACCAGGGAGTAGAGATTATTGCAAACAAAACTGAGTTAAAAGAAGTGGAGGCTAGCCTAGAGAAGAAGAGATTAGAGAAAAACTAATTACAACACTAAAATATCTGAATGGCTATCATTCTGAAGAGGAATTATCATGGGATCAAAGTTGGAATTAGAAGCAACTTTTGTGGTATAATGGATAGCACACTGGATGTACAGTAAGAACATTTTGGCTTCAAGTCCTGCTACATACATTTCCTAGCAGTGTGTCCTGAGACAAAAAGTTACTTAACTTTTCAGGCCCTACTTTTTTAAGCTGTAAAATTTGCTGGTCTATAATATCCCATTCACCTCTAAATCTATGATTCTCTTATTCTATCTAATCTCAGAACCCATTTAATCCAAATGCCTCTTTTTGTAGACAAGGGAACTGAGGTCAAAGGAAATTAATAGGCCCAAAGTAAGCAAACCTTAACCTGAAAAGGCTTAAAGTCTATTGGGTTGGGGGGGGGGGAATCAAATGGATGATTAAAACAAGAATGATATAAATTTAACATATGCACCTTCCATTATGGAAGTAGCATTAATGAGTGGTACATAAAAGGAATGTATCCTTTATTTATTCAAATATTTATTAAGGACATTTGAACAATGTGGGAGAGTGAACAGAAAGCTGGATTGTGAAGTAGGGAAACTAGAGTTCAAGTTTTTTCCCTCCCATATACTGGTAATGTACTAGACAATAGGATAATCTTTCAGAAACTCGGGCAACTTTTTTATTGCAATTTACAAAGTTATTGATCCACACTGGTAAAGGAGATTTCCACACCAGAAGTTGCTCTATAGCAATTAAATCACAATTCACTAGCCTTCCCTCTCTTAAAAAAAATGGACACCACACTGTGGGGAACAATGTGGTAGAGCCATAATTGTCCTTCCTCGTGCTATTCCCTGTGCTTAGAATACTGTTCCCCCCACCTAACCAGTTACTGAATTTCTACTCACACTTGAAATTCCAAATGAAATACTACCTTCTCTCAGAAGCCTTACTTGATTCCTCTAGTCAATAAGCCCACAATGATATCATACAGTACCTTGCCCCTCTTATATATTTATTGTGAATTCTTCTATATTATATTTACATGTCTGATATTATATCACCTTATTATATCAGCTTTCTCTCTTTGTAGAACTAATGGAATGTTTTGACCATATAGCACTCATTTAATGAATGTTCATTGAACTAAGCTAGACTTAACATGGCACGAGGAAAAGATTATTGGATTCAGAATTGGATTACCTGAGTTTAAATCCCCTGGTTATGCTAATTATTATCTATGTGACCTTGCTAAAGTCATTTAATGTTCCACGATCTAAGTTTCCTCACCTGTGAAATGAGATGTTTGGACTGACTGTATAACCTCTAAGATCCTGTCTAGCATGAAATTCTGTGACATTTAATAGAATCGAAAGATGTCATGGTCCTGCATCATTCTTCTCTCCTCCCTCCAAATTTTAATTTAATGTTCTCTTGCAGGAATATAAAAGACTCCTTTTTCCTCACTGTAAAGCAGTATGTTACATTTTAAAAGGTCAATTTTATTTTAATACATATGTAAGGATTGGGGTGAACTGAGTCAATTTTCACTGAATTAATCAATCAAAAGCATTTCAAGTAGTCCCAATAAGAAGTCTGTTTGTACTCATTGAGGGAATTGGTCATTTCCCTATGGACCTTGTTCAAAGTATCAAGCCAATTTGGAACTTGGGGATTCAAACACCTGACAATGGAAAAGAGAAACATTCCCATAAAAGTTCCTAAATGGAAATTGCTGGGGTGGAGAGGTGGGTGATAAAAGAAGAAAAGCATGCCTTGGATTCCTTCAAATTCTGATCAATGTAGGACACTGTGGACTTCAGAGGGTTGTAGGATTTAGGACTTCCTATCAATATACTAGTCTTTCCAGTATCCCCAGAACAGTTCACTGCAATATCTACATTGAGAACTGAGGACAAACTAGTCCAATTGAGGAAAGGCAGCTATAGGATTGCATATGCAACCAGGCACTGAAACTATGCCATGCTTAAGATGTATATCATAAGTACCTCATGAAAAGGGAAGAAAGGGATTTCCAATCAGCAGGATCTACAAGTTTCCCCTTTGCCTACCTAAACTTACACCTACTTTCCACTAGAATCTGTAAGTATTAGTGGGAGAGTATGTCATAGATTGTGTGTGTGTGTGTGTGTGTGTGTGATATTTTCTATCAGCTGTCTCTGCAATAGTCCTTACTTCAAGCTAATTAAGCCTGGGTCACTAATGAATATAAACACATGAAGGGAACATAATGCTGGAAGGTAGGGGTAAGACAAGACACATGAGCTATAGTATTAGAAAACTGCCCCAAACCCCGTAGGGTTATCCCTACAACTCTGTGTGTGTGTGTGTGTGTGTGTGTGTGTGTGTGTGTGTGTGTCGGGAGTTGGGGAGGCAGATAGTAGCAATCTTCCTCCAGGAACCAATAGTCAGCTTAAGTTGGGGTTGTATGAATGCCTCCAGAACATGCATTATGCACACATGCATATTTAAAAAAAAAGTTTCTCCTTATAAGAAAGTGATAATTCAATGTCATCTAAAAATATTTCCTTTGAGTACTTCCTGAAGTTGACTTCGAGTTTATAAAGCTTGCCAGCAATCCTATTTTTTTTAAACTTAATGTTAAATATTTACTTCAAACTTTATTTCTATCATGAAATAGACTTTTTCTGAGGGATACAAAGAAGAACACTGACAATTTACTTGATTAATTTTAAGAAGATTAATGAATTAACCAGCTACTCAAGAATCACAGACTCTAACCTGATTCATACACAGCTCAAGCAGATTGCAGATTCAGAGGATGCATTAGCAAAACAACAAACCATCCTTTCTTTATTACAGTGCATCTCTACTTCAATCAAAATGAGAATTATTATTGTAATAAGAAAACAGATGGAAAAATCAAGTGAAAACTATGGACTAGAATACAGTAGATGCTGATGCAAATTGCCATCTTCAGTTTATAAAGAGAATTTTCAACATACGGACAATGACAACATTAAAAACATTTAAAAAAGAATAGACTCAGATGATAGCAATCACTCATTTTCCCTCACTATTCTTTAATGTCAAGCAAAGCTTTCAAGCTGTGAACTGTACTTCAATGATGATTACATCTGCTTCATAGTAAAGGTTTCTAAAAGACACACAGAAAATACAGTCCAATTTTCTATCCTGAATTACAATGTTGTGGTTTTTCTATGACCTTAAACCAGATATGTTACATGACCTCCTGTTTTATAAGAAACACAATAAACTCATTTTTTGTATATGGTTAAAATATTTAAAAAGTATGTTCAAATAATGAGTCAATTTAAAGACACATTGTATGATTCTCATAAAATTACCTGAGACTTACAATAACAAGTTTCCTCTAAAAATATGACTAAAAATTATCTTCCCATATTGAATTCCCTAGTTGTTCCCTTCCCTATTTCTATTATCTAGAAAATTAAACCCTCTTTAATTTTGCTAAAACTTTTGTAGTTGAACAAATCATCATCATCTTTCTACCATATATCACAAGATTTTGTTAGGATTGCATTCAAAGAAAGGACATCTGTAAGAGTATCTGATTTTTAGCTTTTGATGGAGGTGTTAGAAAAAGATATGGAAAGGGTCTTTTGATATGATCGAATACTGAGCACCTGCAATGTACAAGGTCTCATAGTAACAAAGAATAGAAGAGGTCCATGTATTGTCAGCGCATTTACTATGGTTGGAGGTATGGCAGAAACAATATTTGTGCTAAAAATGTAAAAAAGGTAAATTATTTAAAGATAATGTTAGAAGGTATGACAGCAACATATGATTAACTGACAAATAAGTGACTTGTATAAGCTGATTTTCACTTCAGACTATAGGCCCAGGGAAGGTTTTGTAGAGGAAGAAATATTTGAACTGAATATTAAATGACAGAGAGAATACAGGTAGACAGGAAGTAGGAAGCCACAGTGACCAACTAGAGCACTACTAAAGGTGATAAAGACAAAGAAAAACTGCAAATATGGGCAGCCATTATCGAGTGCCAATTCTAAACAGAGAATATGAGGAAGCAAAATAGCATTGTCTCTATGCGTTCTCATCAGACTGGTCAATAAAGAGGTAAAATGACAGCTGCACAAAACAATGGTCCCTCACAAGGCTTCCCAAATCACAAAATTGTCTTATGACATGGCATCCTCTACCAGAAGTACAAAACAAGTACTTATAGGGGTGGAGTCAAGATGGCAGAGTAGAGAAAGCACTCAATTGAGTCTTCCCAACATTCCCCACCAAACAACTTAAAAATAACACCTGAAATAGAATTCTGGAGTGGTAGAGCCAACAAAAAGTCAGGGGTACATGTTCCTTAAGCCCAAGACAAGTTAGGAGGTCAGTGAGGGAGAACTGTGACACATGAGTAGAGGCTGGCCTTGAGCCCAAGTGGGTGAAACTCCAATGGTAGGACCAGGCAGTGAAGACAGAAGCAGCAGGAACTTTGAGAGTTCTCAAGTCAAAGACAATAAAGGGACCTGGCAACTGATCAAAAAGAGAAGACAGGGTTTTCCTATACCAGTACTGGACTCAGCACAGAACCAGATGCTGTTTGGAAACTCCACTGCCTATACCCACTGCTGGGTTACAGTTCAAGAGCAAAGAGGGGCATCTTAAGTCAAGAGGGAGCAGGAACCCTGAGAATCAATATCATTTCCAAACTCAAGGAAGCAGGAACCTTGAGAATCAGTATCACTTCTGGTCCCAAGGGAGAGGAGCCTTAAAGAACAGTACTTATTGCACTCAATTGATTGCATAAAATACTGTACATAACCAGCTATTTTTTCAGTAAGGGTTTATATCACCTTTTTGGATCCTCATGGTATAGATTATTATACACAATGAAGGACTAAAGCTGCTTACCTTTTTTGATGTCAGTGATATGAAAACAGAAAGCTAAGTGCTTTAAATTACTGAGTAAGTGATGAGAATTTGGTAAGAGAATATTGGATTTAGATTTTTTTTTTCACAAAAAGCACACCTTAATTATAAATGCTCTGTGCGAATGAATAAAGAGGTGCCTTGAGAGTCCTTATAACATTGTGTAGAGGAGAAGGTTGGTCCTAGGTCTCTGAACTTGGAGTTCCAAATATACTAGAAACGCTGCTATAGATGATGGTTAGCCATGGTCAAAGCAGTACCATCAATACTATATAATTCAGTTATATTATGGGTTAAGTCAACTTTTCCAAGCTGACCTAGGAACTCAATCACCACTTATAATAATATGAACAGAAAAATATATTCTGAGAATCAAGCAACAATTTGCAAAAAAAAATACATGTTCTGTAAAAACTGAAAATTTGTAAAGTATGCATTTATGAAGTAGTATATCCCTTGTATTTGCCCAAAAAAAGGTAAATTAAGGTGTTCTCTTTTAGGTATTACGATTATTTGTCCCACCAAGAAAGTTTACATAAAAAAATAAGCCTGAAAGAACAATTAAACACTAATCATGGCACCCTGACTCCATTTAAAATGATTTATTTTTTGTTTTCATTCACAAATAAAAGAAAGAGTTCTATACTGGAATATTTGACATGTTCTAGAAAATTAAGTGATGAGTATATAAACTGATTTAAAATTTTTTTCTAAGCTTTTAATGGCATTCCACTCTGCCAAATATTCATTTTAAAATCAAAATAAAAAGCAACAAAGATTTTTCTAATCTTTCATAATAATCATTGTTTCTAAGTACACTTTTCTTATCTGCGTAGAAAATGAAAGACTTTAAGCTATTCAATTTTTTTTTAATTTTAAGGAATACCCTTACTCATTAATATCAGAAAAAATGTTCTAAAGAATATTTAAGCAGCAACTATTTAGGAAAACCAAACATCTAAAATAATAATTAATAAGGTCTTACACATTTATTAGGTTAACCAAATAGAAATAATGTAAAAGACACACACACACAGAGCTACATTTAGGAGTAGAATTCCTAAACAAAAGTCGAAAAGTCATATTTAGCTATATCAAGCTTTTAAATGACTATTAGAAAAAAGAAAGTCAACTCCAGATTATTGGTCATAGGATCATGCATACTGTAAATTACATTCAGTAAAACCTAGCTGTATAATTCTTGCGCATGCTATTTAATCCCTTTTAGATTTTATTTCCTCATCAATAATATAATGGTGTTTAGTTAAATTATCACTGTTACTTTACAGTTTATAAAAATTTATGATTTTATTATTCTTATTGATACTGTTACATTTATACATTTTGTCATCAAAAACTTTATCTTACCTCACTAATAGAAGAAAAAAATCTTCAGTGACGATTCATAATTATTTCTTTACCAAATTATATGATTATATTGCTGCTTTATATAAATTTTGTATGTGAAGCTAGCCATTATAGCATAGAGTAGGGAAGAGGGCAAAAGAAAAAAAAATTGGCAAACCACTTTACAGTTCCTTTTGTCAGCTCTCTGGTGAGATTTATGTTTGTTGTCAGTATAGTAAGTTTTGAAATGTTGTATATATATATATATATATATATATATATATATATATATATATATATATATATATATATATATATACACACACATTTTCAGAACTGTAGACTATAATTTGCATTAGTAAAGCTCCACTAATAATACTCAAGTTTTCTTAGTCACGGAGTATGAATAATGAGAGGAAGGAAGGAAGGAAGGAAGGAAGGGAGGGAGGGAGGGAGGGAGGGAGGAAGGAAGGAAGGAAGGAAGGAAGGAAGGAAGGAAGGAAGGAAGGAAGGAAGGAAGGAAGGAAGGAAGGAAAGAAGATCAAGTGCTTACCATGTGAAAAGCACTGTGCTAAGTACAATGCACACAAAGAGAAAAAGAAGACATTCCTTTTTGTCTAGAAGCTTCTATTTGAATGGGAGAAGATTATGCATACAGAAGGTTTAGGCTAGAAATCAAATGAAAAGTGCCTATTGATTCTTATAATACAGTGGCAAAGCAAGTAGCAATACTTGTTTTTTAATGCCTTTTCTAATATGAAGACCATATCTATTTCTGATATTAGTTCAGTAAACAGTTAAATTAAAAGCAAATTATTAATTCATTTATTAATTAAATATGTACTAAGCAAAAATTCCATTCTATATGATTTCCTTCTGAAAATGTAACTAAAATACCTTTGAAAATATTGTAGATTCATTTATCAATGACAAAATAAGTTGACACTTATACATGGTTTCTAATTTAAAAAATAATTAAAAAGAGTAAACCTTTACCATATTTCCCACTTATAGATGAAGATGTGGTCTAAAATAACCTACAAGTGTTGACATATTTATACTAATTTACAAATTATATTTTAGTTTAACACAGAATACACTGCATAAATCAAAAGATAACACAGTTAATTAGGGAAAATCCCTATTTTGCTACAAGCTTTGCATAAAAAATAAGTAATGCATGATGCCTGACCATATGGTCTTTCAGTCCTGTTGGCTAATTACCTACAAATCTCCATACTAGTTTTACAGCTGTTGGTTATTATTAACTGTAGTATATTTTCTCTAGAGGATTAATCTTTTTTTCCACAGATTTTCGTTTTTACCATAGGGAAAGAATTTGACATTCATAAATGTTTAATAGATTCCACTGCAGAGGACCTAAGCAGAGATTCTATAAAGGTTACAGTCCATCCAAAATGTTTACATTTCAGGAAATGATACCTCATAAAGGTAATAACTTGATAAAGTTTCAGCAAACATATATAAATCTTATCAGCATTGTTTATGTCAACATGTTTTACTTATTTGTTACAGCAGAATGGTGTGGAATGTGTTATTAAAATGGTAAAGATAATGATTTCTGATACAGAAAGCAATTAGCATCTTTTTATTGATCCATTCTGCATAAGCTGTGTCTTATCTGGGACATATGTTTTTAAGAATGCCTCACTATGTAAGTATTAGAGTTTAAATCTTTATTATTGCTTTTTCAATGTTACAGCCCTAATATGACCATCCCTTTTGGTAAATATAATTACTTTCATAGCATATCTAGAGAAATCTTGTCAACTATAAATTAAAGCAAAAATCTCAACAATAACTTAATAAAAATTCAAAACAGAAATTTACACTTGATTTAAGATTATGAACTATTTTTCATCTCCTACACAAAATAATTTACCTTTTTATAGATGTATTTTCACCATTACTTAAAATATATAACCAAAAAATCTGCTCCACATCAAATAAGTTGCGCAGACCTGAAGGGTCCTCTTAACTGGAAACTGTAATTTCTCCCTGAGCCCTACAATCCCCTGCCAAGCTAACACAATTTCTTTTCGCTAAAAGAACAGTGATCTTTTGGAAAGCTAATACCAATTACTTTGATTTCCTAGACTGCCCAAATTGCTAATGGAACACAGTAATTAAAGTTCTTTTAAAACAATCCCAAAACTAAGCATCTTTCTGTTCAGCATGATAATGAGCACTCACATTATTAAAGTGTCCATTTTTAACAATGCCAAAGCCATATACTTTTGCTATGGGCATAGCTAATCATTATCTAAGGTCCTATTCCTAAAATGACTTTCATCTTTGTAAAGTGAAAGTGATGGGTAATTAACATACTATTGTCTCTAACTAGAGGTATTATTATTATCTACACCAATACTTCACAGTGCCAAGATGTCAATGGTATGAATAGTCCCTCCATTGGTTTAGAGTGTAACCCTCCCATATCACTATCATATTCAGTCTGGATTAGATGCTGTGGCTCAATGCAAGTGTTACCTCCTCAAAGAGAACTTTTATCTTCTCCCATATTAGCCAAAAGCAAACTTACTGTCCTCCCAATTCTCAGTACTTTCTCTCTGTTTTATGTGCCAAATCAGGCTGGTAGTGATCAAGTGAAAATGTGTTGCACATTTTTTTGATGGGGGGAAGAGGAGGCCCTGAGACTACTCTATTGAGAGAAAGTGGGAAAGGCGGAGCAAAGGAAGATGGAAGGGAGGGAGGAAGAGAGGGAAGGAGGCAGAGACAAGAGACAGAGAGAGAGAGAGACACAGACATAGATATTTGGCCAGTTCTTTCTTTCCCTGGCTCAGCTGCTTATTAAAAGGTTCTTCATTCTGCCATAAACAGACAGAAAATAGTAACAGAATGCTAGTGCATACTCTAAATTAATGACATGACCCTTCCATTACATGTTATTATGCTGTTCAAGAAGCAGGCACACCAAAGATCCAGTGTGGTTGGCAGCAAGCATAGCTCCCTGCATGTGGTCTGAGGACTGGATCCTACTGGTCAATTTCTTCATTTTGTGTGTATCATACTCCAATGTGTATTATAATTTATAATTATTTGTGGGCAAGTCTTTTCTACCCTACTAGATTTTACCTCCTTAATATGAACAACCATTTCTTAACTTTATATGCCATTTAGTACATAGCATGGCATAAGTATTCAACAAATTATTATTGGATTGTGTAAAAGAAGGATGGCTATTATGTATTTTCATATGTGCAGAAAAAAAAACCTAATTTGAATGAAGATTATGCACAGATAGACCTGGAGAAAGTTAGTTAAGTTCATTCCCTAACCTAAACCCTATTCTTTCTCTGGCTTTACCCCTAATAAAAGTAAAAATATTTCTTGGTATTTTTATATTTATTCATTTGTGTTCAATGGGTTTCCCCAGTAGTAAAATACAACTTTCAATGTCTAACATATAGTTGGCACTTAATAAATACTTGTTAAATTAATGAGTGCAAAGATGCTATATGCATATTAGTAAATAAACCCTTTAAATTATTTAGGCAGAGAAGAAATTATACTATCATGGTATTGCTATCGTTGTAACATACTAAAGTGGTCTAGTCGCGCATATGAACTTTTAGCATCCTACTCACCACCTCTCCTCCCTCACATAATCCTGAAGGCAAAAACTCACGTTGCTGTTGTCAATGGCAATGATAACTAACATTTCTATAGATAGCTTTCAGGTTGGCAAAATGACTGCATAAATTATCTCATGATACTAACTAACAACAACCCTGTGAGGTAGGTGCTTTATTATCCACATTTTGTAAGTGAGAAAACCAAGACAGGGCTTAAGCAACTTACTCAGGGTCACATGGCTAGTAAATGTCTGAGAATTTTAACATGTCATGGGTGCCAGTGTAGCACTTTCTGTTTCTGAATATGGCACTATATTACATGGTAGGGATACAAAGACAAAATCAAAAGTCCTTTACCTCAAGGAGTTTACATAGTATTGAGAGACTTTAACATGGCCACAGCTAAGTAAAGAAAAGGTGATTTCAAGAAGGAAATGACACTAACATTTGAGGCAATGATGAAAGGCTTGATGTGAGATGTTGTACCTGAACTAAACCTTGAAAGGATGCTGTGCTAAGATGCAGGTAAAGTAAATCTAAAGCATTTCTCCCTGTAGTCTGAGAATCCTATAAAAGAAGGAAAAGAGATTAGTCTGGTACGACCTTTTCTTAAAAAGCCATGCTCAATCTTTGTGATCATTACTGCCTTTTCTGTAACTGCACTAATCAGCTTTCCAACAATGTATTCTAGAATGTGGCTAGAAAAAGAAGTCAAGTTCATTGATCTCCAATGCACAAATATGTTTTCCCTAATTTTGGATTTTTATTATATATTACATGTTTTATATATATATGTATGTATATATACATTTTTATTTTGTCTTACTCAGTTCTTTTTAAATCACATTTCCTTTTCTCCATTATATTTTGAAGATCACTGATGATAGTTCAGCAAACAAATATTTAAGTTCCTTCTGTACCATGAAATATATTTCACATCTCTTGGTGCCTTGAATTCAACAGAGACTTTCCCTTCTTTGTCCTTATCTTGTGTTTCAACTCCCTACTATCCACCATTTTGGATTTGTGCTTCAAGTAGAAAGATTATTCTTCTTGGCAAAAAAAGACCATAGAAAAATTGAGTGGAGCCTTTCTATATCCATTGTCACCATGCCATCCATCCCCTCCACTCCTAGCAACAATCCTATTCCTTCTTTAATGCTCCTATTCTTTCCTGCACCATTCCCACAGGGTGAACTGGGAAAGCCAATCCTGTGGAGAAATAGCCAGCTACCCCCAAAAAATTGCCGACTAACTGCCACACACAGGGCAAGCCATCCATCCTTATTGAAAAAGCAATGCAACCCAAAAGAGAGAAAGGAGTCAGACAAGACAAATAATCACCATAACTATGATGAGGATCCTGAACCTAAGAGTCTTGATAATAGCAGTTCCTTCTACCACTTTCACCAGCTACTTATTGTTACTATATAGTTTAATTCAACAACCATTTATTGAGTACATACAATGAGGTACAGTGCTAGACACAGAGTACTTAAATACAAAAATAAGAGACTCACTGACCTCAAAGAATTTATATCCTACCAGGGGAAAAGGTCAAGAAAACCTATAAATATAAAGAGATTAAATTCATCCTATGAGGGGAGGGCAGCTCTAACAAGAGGAAAGGACTTCTGTCAGGGTTCTGCCTGGTTGTGGCTTGAAAGAAGCTACGGTTTCTGTGAAGTGTGGGTTATGAGAAAGAGAATCTCATACAGACAACAGCTAATGAAAATACAGTGAGGATGAAAGAGGAATGGTTTTTTTGAGAAAGAGGGAGGAGGCCAGTTTAACTGGCTAGAATATAGAGTACATGAGAGGGAATAACGCGAGATGAATATGGAAAGATAGGTCAGAAGTTAAATGTAAGGTGCTAAAATGCCAAACAAAAAAGTTTGCATTTTATCCTAGAGGCAAAGGAGAAGTGCTGGAATCTCATGGAGGGAGGACATCATCAGACTGGTGCCTTAGGAATTTGTGGGGTATGTGGAAGATGAATTAGAGAGGAAAGAGAGGCTAGAGGCAATGGAAGCACATTTTTGTTCTGACATGTCAGCATTTGATACTCCACATAAGAAAGCAGAAACTACACTTAAGAAGATGAAAACAGCAAAAGCAGATGCCAGGAAGTACGTCCTGTGGAGAGCTCAACAGGAGAAGGAATATGTATGGATGGTGCAGACCTCGAGATGTTTCTATATAGAGATGACATTGTGCTGTTTGTATCATGTGTCCAATTACTACATGGCCTTCTAATGATATCCATGACCAAACAAATAGGGTTGGCTAAATAATCCATGTAAGAAAAGAAAATGGGTTAAGAACTCTTGTTCACACCATTATGTACAATTGGATGGGCAAGTCATTGAGTTATCCAGGAATACATAAATCTTTTTCAGGCACTGCAGATGGAGAATGAGCTGGATCCAGAATTGAATACCAGAGGGAAAAAGAGAAACTGGGTTTTTTATTTGGGAAATTAAACAACACTTTCAATGATCCCAAGCTGCTCCCTGGATTAACAACACATTTTGCAAACCAGGATTCTACTAGTAATGCCATATGATCGTGAATCATGGAACTATGAGGAATAAAAATTGCAACTGATTGAAAGGGGCCCATGAGAAGATACATGTTAGACAAAAGCACCCTGTAGCATGTTAACAATAATGATTTGTATCCCCAAATGGCATAAAAATGTCCCCTAGGAAACAGATGATCAGAAAGGGAAATAGGCCTAGCATAATAGTGAGTGATAAGAAATAGATAGTACTACATTGGCAAACATGGCATGTTAGAACTCTCCAAAGGAATCCTCTAATTTGTTGGATATGTCCTTCATGGAAGATTTATGGGAGGATCTGGGTATAAATTATATAGAATAAAAAGGCATGGAGGAGGTCTGATCTGCACCAGTGGAGCAGTGTGGTACAGGTATCAAAGAAGAAAGGAAGGAAATGAGTTACCATCACATGTTTGCTATGTGCTAGATACTGGGGATACAATACAAGCAAAAAAAAAGATGGTTCCTAACATTAAGGAGCTTACCTTCTAATGGGGAAAGACAACATACAAAAGGGAGCTGAAAAGTAGAAGAGAGAAGCTGAGGATGGGAGAATGGTTTTGAAGATGAGAGAAAGTCAAGAACAGTGCAAAGCAGGGAATGAAGGCAGGTTGGCCTTGACCCCTCCACAAGATGAAAGGTTAAGGAAGAACTCAGAATTCACCAATGGAAGAAAACAGGTGTACTTTGCAAAGAGGTATATTAGGCATAAGAGGGTATTAAAGGGTGAGGAGACCCCAGACACTGAAGAACTTCTAGTGTGAGCCAGGAGGAGGAGTATCATTTTGAAATTCAGGTAAAACCAGGAATAGGGCTGGGAGGGGGGATAAGACCAGTGATCCATTGAAGCAATAAGTACTCTCCACTTTCCATCGACAGCTCTGTTTGGTTTTGAACTCCATGGAACATGATACCTGACATAAGCTAAGCTATTAGATATGAAATCTCATCATACTGATATAAATGCAGCTTATTAATACCTTCCTAACTCCATCTACCTACTCTCACATCTGATAGGAGGGCTGGAGGGATGAGCACTAAACTCCTTCCAAAGGTACAGAGGGCAAGGACCTAGACTTTCCAGCTAATTCTCCATTTCCCATTTGCAACTGTGCTTGCTTTCAACTCTATAGAAGATGATGCCTCTGTGCCTGGCTCCATCCCCCCACTTTACAACTTCCTTTTTACATGAGGCCTTCTTCCTGCCCCCCCCCATTAAACTGTAAGCTCCTTTTGAAAAAGGCACTATCTTCTTATTTGTATCCCTATTGCTTACACAAAGAATAGCACATAGTAGGTGCTTGATACTTATTGTAATGTATTGTATTATACCGTAATAAAGAAAAAAAAGGTAAAGTTTAATAAATGATTGATTCCTCCCTTTATTTCTTTTAACTATTAGCTTTTTCTTCATTATATGACCATGAAAGTTAGAGTTTATGAAAACTAATCAACTGTAGAATTACTTAGATACACTTCTCAAAGGGAACACATGCATGCTCATGAATCTAAAATTATGATGTTGCATTTGACCATATTTGTCTTGTGGTAATGTCATTTTAATGCCACACTACAAATATATTCTGATAATCTGACATTTAGTATGATTTCATTTCAATATTAATGATTGCCTGTTTTATTTAAATTATACTATTTATTTTCATTAGTTTTCCAAGGAACTGTTCACCCCCCCAAATTTGGCTGCCATGCAGACTTTTTGGTTGTCCCTATAACTTATAAGTTGGTTGATTTTCAATTTTATGAATGAAAAAATCAAGAAAAATAATTGTCAAATTCTTAATACCTCTGTAATTCTTTGATAGAAGCAGATGTTTTATTGTTTTTCTTATTTGAAAGCCCCCATAAAATTTACAGGAGATAAGACCTTATTTTTCAAAAGTTTCAATAAAATGTGTCACTTGGCAGAAATCAAAGAATCATCACCTCAAGTTTTCACTGGTATAATTTTAAAATTCAGACCTTATGGACTTTTGTGATTCTCAACACTGGATGTGAAGTACAAAGGTATCTTTGGGATAAGCCCTAGGTCCCAAATCAAAACAAACAAACAAGCTCACCATTCTTGTAGGGCACATTGTACAAGGAATGAAACATGCTCTTCTGTCCTCACGCGATTTCTCACTGATACACAATATAACATTACTATAGAAAGAAAATTATGTCATTTTTTGAGTATCAAAAAATGCCATATGGCATTTT
The DNA here is from genome assembly GCF_028583685.1 of Petaurus breviceps papuanus. Lineage (NCBI taxonomy): Eukaryota > Metazoa > Chordata > Mammalia > Diprotodontia > Petauridae > Petaurus > Petaurus breviceps. Next base: position 6,467,114 of record NW_027187349.1, read on the forward strand.
AATTTCAATCTAAATGAATAGATCATATCTAGTTATTAAAACATATTAATATTTTGGCAATTCGAATTCTATTTTCAGAGAACAAATTGAAGCATTTTCCCCTGTAGAAAGGAGTTAATGGGTAAAATGGCATATTAACATAGCATCTATGGCTAGCATTTTGTTCAGTATTTGCTCATAATGTTTATTCATAGAGATCTCATATCAGAATCAGCAAGATGACTAAATGAATAGTTGAAGCAAAGCCCATTTAGTTAGTCTTTTTATTCCCAGTGCTTGGCACACAGTAAGGACTGAATAAATTATTGCTGACTGATTAATTTATATATCAGAAATGGGACTTAAATCCATATTCCTGACTCTGAGTCAAGCTCACTGTCAACTACAACATGCTTGATCTGTATTATAACATGAATGCTATGGGATAAATACTGTAAAAAAAAAACAACCAATAGCTAGACTAGAGGTTCTCTGATTTATTTGGCCTGCTTTCTCCCTTTTTCAAAAGAAAAAGTTAGGGGCAGCTAGGTGGCACAGTGAATAGAGTACCAGCCCTGGAGTCAGGAGGACCTGAATTCAAATTCGGCCTCAGATACTTAATTACTAGCCATGTGACCTTGGGCAAGTCACTTAACCCCAATTGACCTGTCTTCCCCCCTCCAAAAAGCAAAAGAAAGTTATTCATCACCCCCTGGAAAATCTATTTTCTTTAACCCTTTCGCTTCTTTTTTTTTGAAATTCATATCATTTCAAAAATAACATTTTTTAAAATTATGCATCTTAAATTTAATAATTTATTGTAAATTTGTGGGGTTTTCATGTATCAAAATTTTGGTGGTGCAATACTGCATCATGTCACCACATAATATCATACCGTAAACGAATCATTACATGTACATATTCCTGCCAATACATGCTGGACATCCCCAAAATGCCCAATATGCTTGCCTGTCGACACTTGCTTGTTAAGAACTGTCAGCTAACTTGTCCACTGATTGGTTATAACTTACATTGTGTGTTTATTTGGAAAATAATGTAATCACTACAAGTTGAACTCTACTATACAACAGATGAAACGTGTATGAATGTTTTTTAAAATATTTTATCTTCTCTTCTTCCCTTTATGCTTCCACTGCCCGCTTATTTTTATTCAACACCACACAACTGTACTGAAGCTACTACCACTCTTCTTGGGTCAATCCAGCACTCTCTAGGGGGGACAGTATCACTCACTTTGGGAAACTCTGTGGTAGACCTTCAGAAATGATAACTGCATCACCACAAGAATTTCTAAAGCAGATGAAAAGATTAATAAGAGAATTAAAGAAAATATCTCTTTTAAAATAATCTTAAAAGACAAACCATAAAATTAATTATTTAGAAAAATATTGGGAAATCTTAATAAAACAGCAGACATGGCAAAGAGAAATACATATATAACTAAAATGTATAGAGAAGGCACAGCAAATATCATAACTGTTTTTTTTAAACCCAATACTGGAAAAACAATTGATGTTTCTACAAAAAAAGTCAGGTAAAAGATAAGATCAATTCTACCAATTTCTTTGCCTCTTCTAGGAAATGCTGTAAGCCACTTTTTCATTTGGAAGCCACTTTTTCTTGTCTCTAGGTTTCATTAAGGGTGAGAATATTGATGCTGATGCTATTCAGATCTTACAAAAATATGTCAGTTCTATGGTCACTAGAGAAAGGTCAAATACTTAGCATATTATTAATTAAGTTAATATTTTTTAAAAGTGGAAAAAACTGTGTGATTCTTGGTGCTCCTAAAATACTTTTCTGTTAGTCTACTCCTGCCACTGTTGAAGGTAAAAAAGGTTCAATAGAACTAAGGATGATATTTTGGTCTTTGTTTCACAATAAATGAAGAAAAATATTATCACCTCATGGCCAAATTAATGATGATAAGACTCTCTATTACTTAGCTATTTCTTCTTTAGATGGTTATCTATGCCCAAAACTAATTTAACCATCAATTACCCTGATGTTATCTTAATGTTAATCATCTATTGATAACTGTTATCTATGGCATAGGCACAGTATTCTCTGAAAAGTTAACTTACCTAATAAAATTTAACACTGCATAATTTAATCTGATTCACAAAGGGAAGCAACTTCTCCCTTAAGAAGTTGTTCTTATTGTCAATAACAGCATTCTCAAAACAACTTTAACTGAGTAGACAACATAAAATAGTTTATTTAAAATCCACAGTACTCTACTAATTTAAACATAAATACATTATGTTGGTACACTGAAAATTATACTTCCCCTCAAACTTAGAATAACTTTATCATTCTCATTGAATGCCTGATAAGTTGGTTTTGTCCAAGTAGATTGAAAGTATTAGGAATTTAGAAAGTTGGCAGAGTCTCTCATAAGGAAGAGTGGAAGAATCACTACATTTTGATTGAGAAGATTTTAAATTTTAATCTCTCCTTTGCCACTTTACTATGTAGAGTGTCCCAAAAGTATTAGTGCAATGACTTGCTATTGAAGTTGTGTGTGCCTTTAGGAAAATTAAGTAAGGTCTTAGTTTCTTCATCTGTTAAATGGGGCTGTTGGACCAAATTATCACTAAAGTACTGCTATCAAAGAGCATTTAAATGCTCTTTATTTATTCAAGTTACTAAGAATAAGTGAATAATTTTACAAGCTACCAAAAGAATCAGTAGGGATAACCTATTTGTAATGTTAAAAAAAAGTGGGAGAGATGTAATGGGTTGTTAGAAAGGCCTATATTGTACCAAGAGCTAAATTTACAAATCACAAGCCAGTGAATCTGACATATTCCTGACAAAATACTAGAACATATTATTAAAGGCAGAGGGGGCTGTGTGGTGTAATGGTTAAAGAAATAGCATTAGAACTAGAAAGTTCTGAGTTCAAATCCTGTCTTTGATACTTAATGACTATGTAACCCAGGTGGAGCACTGAACCTATCAGTACTCTAGGCCACTCTTTTAATTCTATAGACTGGAGTGAAGCTGCTATTTTACACTGGGAATGAGTGTTTCCTCTCTTAGAAGTTCCCAATACCAGTAAAATCACAGGTTCAATACCTATTATCAATGGTTAGGTTAGTAAACATAAATGCTTGTTGACTCGTTACTAAAAAAAGAAGCAGTGATCACAAAGAACCCAGAACAGTTTCAAGATCAGGTCATTCTACAGGACCTTGTTTCTTTTTTTTTTCTTCTTCTTCTTCAGTTTTTTTTTTTCTTTTCAGACAGGATTACTAGGCTGCAGTGGAAAGCTATATAGACTAACTAGATAGCTATAAATTATTAAATACTTCAGTTGCTGTAATAGTAATGAAATATGAAGACCCCTTACATTGCTAAGCTAAAAGGTACTTAGTACCTAGTTTCAAATTAAGCCTCTGTTTAAGAAACAGAAGGTATGAACCCCATTGCTAATGGAACAGGAAGGGGCTGAACAGGGAATCCCTGTTGCTGACATGACAGGAAAGGGCTGAATAGGGAGGAACTATACCATATTTAAGGAAGAGCACAAGGTGGACAGTCAGAACTTCTTGGGATGAGGACCTGAAGGCTGGGCTGCTGCTGCTGTATTGGAACTTACATGGAGACAGTGATTTTGATTTTGAGCATGGAGCTGCTGAAGACTTCTGAGGGCCAGCTGGAACTACTGAGGATTTCTGAGGGCCAGCTGGAGCTGCTGAGGATTTCTGAGGGCCAGCTGGAGCTGCTGAGGATTTCTGAGGGCCAGCTGGAGCTGCAGAAGACTGAGGAAGCATGACTGGTGCAGGTATCTTATACAAATGTTTTTGTGGCTTTGTTAATGTGTATGAATCTTCTTGTGTCTTTGTTAAGCCTTATCTTCCCTGTAACAGAGACTGTGAAGGATTTGAGATGGACTGGTGTAGCAGCAAGCACCCCAAGCGTCCTCAGGGTTTGCAGCTACCACA